>NC_092742.1:144254120-144556164 GCF_047496795.1 Chiloscyllium punctatum
GCTGAAACAGAGGGCGAGAAACAGAGGGGCTGAAACAGAGGGCGAGAAACAGAGGGGCAGAAACAGAGGGCGAGAAACTTAGGGGCTAGAACAGAGGGGCTGAAACAGAGGGCGAAAAACAGAGGGGCTGAAACAGAGGGCTAGAAACAGAGGGTGAGAAACAGAGGGCGAGAAACAGAGGGGATGAAACAGAGGGGCTGAAACAGAGGGGCTGAAACAGAGGGGCTGAAACAGAGGGGCTGAATCAGAGGGGCTGAAACAGAGGGGCTGAATCAGAGGGGCTGAAACAGAAGGCGAGAAACAGAGAGGCTGAAAAAGAGGGGCTGAAACAGAGGGCGAGAAACAGAGGGGCTGAAACAGAGGGGCTGAAACAGAGGGGCTGAAACAGAGGGCGAGAAACAGAGGGGCTGAAACAGAGGGCGAGAAACAGAGGGGCTGAAACAGAGGGGCTGAGACAGAGGGGCTGAAACAGAGGGCGAGAAACAGAGGGGCTGAAACAGAGGGCGAGAAACAGTGGGGCTGAATCAGAGGGCGAGAAACAGAGGGGCTGAAACAGAGGGGCTGAAACAGAGGACGAGAAACAGAGGGGCTGAATCAGAGGCGCTGAATCAGAGGGGCTGAAACAGAGGGGCTGAGTAAGAGGGCGAGAAACAGAGGGGCTGAAACAGAGGGCAAGAAACAGAGGGGCTGAAACAGAGGGGCTGAAACAGAGGGGCTGAAACAGAGGGCGAGAAACAGAGGGGCTGAAACAGAAGGGCTGAAACAGAGGGGCTGAAACAGAGGGCGAGAAACAGAGGGGCTGAAACAGAGGGCGCGAAACAGAGGGGCTGAAACAGAGGGCGAGAAACAGAGGGCGAGAAACAGAGGGACTGAAACAGAGGGGCTGAAACACAGGGGCTGAAACAGAGGGTGAGAAACAGAGGGGCTGAAACAGAGGGCGAGAAACCGAGGGGCTGAAACAGAGGGCGAGAAACAGAGGGGCTGAAACAGAGGGGCTGAAACAGAGGGGCTGAAACAGAGGAGCTGAATCAGAGGGGCTGATTCAGAGGGGCTGAAACAGAGGGGCTGAATCAGAGGGGCTGTAACAGAGTGCGAGAAACAGAGGGGCTGAAACAGAGGGCGAGAAACAGAGGGGCAGAAACAGAGGGCGAGAAACAGAGTGGCTGAAACAGAGGGGCTGAAACAGAGAGCGCGAAACAGAGGGGCTGAAACAGAGGGCGAGAAACAGAGGGGCTGAAAAAGAGGGGCTGAACCAGAGGGGCTAAATCAGAGGGACAGAAACAGAGGGCGGTATACAGAGGGGCTGAAACAGAGGGCGAGAAACAGAGGGGCTGAAACAGAGGGGCTGAAAGAGAGGGGCTGAAACAGAGGGGCTGAAACAGAGGGCGAGAAACAGAGGGGCTGAAACAGAGGGCGAGAAACAGAGGGGCTGAAACAGAGGGGCTGAAACAGGAGGGCTGAAACAGAGGGGCTGAAACAGAGGGCGAGAAACAGAGGGGCTGAATCAGAGGGGCTGAATCAGAGGTGCTGTAACAGAGGGGCTGAAACAGAGGGCGAGAAACAGAGGGGCTGAAACAGAGGGCGAGTAACAGAGGGCGAGAAACAGAGGGGCGTGAAACAGAGGGACTGAAACAGAGGGGCTGAAACAGAGGGGCTGATACAGAGGGCGAGAAACAGAGGGGCTGAATCAGAGGGGCTGAAACAGAGGGTGAGAAACAGAGGGGCTGAAACAGAGGGCGAGAAACAGAGTGGCTGAAACAGACGGGCTGAAACAGAGGGGCTGAAAAAGAGGGCGAAAAACAGAGGGGCTGAAACAGAGGCCGAGAAACAGAGGGGCTGAAACAGAGGGGCTTAAACAGAGGGGCTGAATGAGTGGGGCTGAATCAGAGGGGATGAATCAGAGGGGCTGGAACAGAGGGGGAGAAACAGAGGGGCTGAAACAGAGGGGCTGAATCAGAGGGGCTGAAACAGAGGGCGAGAAACAGAGGGGCTGAAAAAGAGGGCGAGAAACAGAGGGGCAGAAACAGAGGGCGAGAAACTGAGGGGCTGAAACAGAGGGGCTGAAACTGAGGGCGAGAAACAGAGAGGCTGAAACAGAGGGGCTGAAACAGAGGATGAGAAACAGAGGGGCTGAAACAGAGGGCGAGAAACAGAGTGGCTGAAACAGACGGGCTGAAACAGAGGGGCTGAAAAAGAGGGCGAAAAACAGAGGGGCTGAAACAGAGGCCGAGAAACAGAGGGGCTGAAACAGAGGGGCTGAAACAGTGGGGCTGAATGAGTGGGGCTGAATCAGAGGGGCCGAATCAGAGGGGCTGAAACAGGGTGGCTGAAACAGAGGGGCCGAAACAGAGGGGCTGGAACAGAGGGGGAGAAACAGAGGGGTTGAAACAGAGGGCGAGAAACAGAGGGGCTGAAACAGAGGGGCTGAAACAGAGGGGCTGAAACAGAGGGGCTGAAACTGAGGGCGAGAAACAGAGAGGCT
The DNA here is from genome assembly GCF_047496795.1 of Chiloscyllium punctatum. NCBI lineage: Eukaryota > Metazoa > Chordata > Chondrichthyes > Orectolobiformes > Hemiscylliidae > Chiloscyllium > Chiloscyllium punctatum. The sequence goes on from NC_092742.1 coordinate 144,256,603, forward strand.
GAAACGGAGGGCGAGAAACAGAGGGGCTGAAACAGAGGGCGAGAAACAGAGGGGCTGAAACAGAGGGCGAGAAACAGAGGGGCTGAAACAGAGGGGCTGAAACAGAGGGGCTGAAACAGAGGGCGAGAAACAGAGGGGCTGAAACAGAAGGCGAGAAACCGAGGGGCTGAAACAGAGGGCGAGAAACAGAAGCCGAGAAACAGAGGGACTGAAACAGAGGGGCTGAAACACAGGGGCTGAAACAGAGGGTGAGAAACAGAGGGGCTGAAACAGAGGGCGAGAAACCGAGGGGCTGAAACAGAGGGCGAGAAACAGAGGGGCTGAAACAGAGGGGCTGAAACAGAGGGGCTGAAACAGAGGAGCTGAATCAGAGGGGCTGAATCAGAGGGGCTGAAACAGAGGGGCTGAAACTGAGGGCGAGAAACAGAGAGGCTGAAACAGAGGGCGAGAAACCGAGGGGCTGAAACAGAGGGCGAGAAACAGAGGGGCTGAAACAGAGGGGCTGAAACAGAGGGGCTGAATGAGTGGGGCTGAATCAGAGGGGCTGAATCAGAGGGGCTGAAACAGAGGGGCTTAAACTGAGGGCGAGAAACAGAGAGGCTGAAACGGAGGGCGAGAAACAGAGGGGCTGAAACAGAGGGCGAGAAACAGAGGGCGAGAAACAGAGGGACTGAAACAGAGGGGCTGAAACACAGGGGCTGAAACAGAGGGTGAGAAACAGAGGGGCTGAAACAGAGGGCGAGAAACCGAGGGGCTGAAACAGAGGGCGAGAAACAGAGGGGCTGAAACAGAGGGGCTGAAACAGAGGGGCTGAAACAGAGGAGCTGAATCAGAGGGGCTGATTCAGAGGGGCTGAAACAGAGGGGCTGAATCAGAGGGGCTGTAACAGAGTGCGAGAAACCGAGGGGCTGAAACAGAGGGCGAGAAACGGAGGGGCTGAAACAGAGGGCGCGAAACAGAGGGGCTGAAACAGAGGGCGAGAAACAGAGGGCGAGAAACAGAGGGACTGAAACAGAGGGGCTGAAACACAGGGGCTGAAACAGAGGGTGAGAAACAGAGGGGCTGAAACAGAGGGCGAGAAACCGAGGGGCTGAAACAGAGGGCTTAAACAGAGGGGCTGAATGAGTGGGGCTAAATCAGAGGGGGTGAATCAGAGGGGCTGAAACAGGGTGGCTGAAACAGAGGGGCCGAAACAGAGGGGCTGGAACAGAGGGGGAGAAACAGAGGGGTTGAAACAGAGGGCGAGAAACAGAGGGGCTGAAACAGAGGGGCTGAAACAGAGGGGCTGAAACAGAGGGGCTGAAACTGAGGGCGAGAAACAGAGAGGCTGAAACGGAGGGCGAGAAACAGAGGGGCTGAAACAGAGGGCGAGAAACAGAGGGGCTGAAACAGAGGGGCTGAAACAGTGGGGCTGAATGAGTGGGGCTGAATCAGAGGGGCCGAATCAGAGGGGCTGAAACAGAGTGGCTGAAACAGAGGGGCCGAAACAGAGGGGCTGGAACAGAGGGGGAGAAACAGAGGGCGAGAAACAGAGGGCGAGAAACAGAGGGGCTGAAACAGAGGGGCTGAAACAGAGGGGCTGAAACAGAGGGGCTGAAACTGAGGGCGAGAAACAGAGAGGCTGAAACGGAGGGCGAGAAACAGAGGGGCTGAAACAGAGGGCGAGAAACAGAGGGGCTGAAACAGAGGGCGAGAAACAGAGGGGCTGAAACAGAGGGGCTGAAACAGAGGGGCTGAAACAGAGGGGCTGAAACAGAGGGGCTGAAACAGAAGGCGAGAAACCGAGGGGCTGAAACAGAGGGCGAGAAACAGAAGGCGAGAAACAGAGGGACTGGAACAGAGGGGCTGAAACACAGGGGCTGAAACAGAGGGTGAGAAACAGAGGGGCTGAAACAGAGGGCGAGAAACCGAGGGGCTGAAACAGAGGGCGAGAAACAGAGGGGCTGAAACAGAGGGGCTGAAACAGAGGGGCTGAAACAGAGGAGCTGAATCAGAGGGGCTGAATCAGAGGGGCTGAAACAGAGGGGCTGAAACTGAGGGCGAGAAACAGAGAGGCTGAAACAGAGGGCGAGAAACCGAGGGGCTGAAACAGAGGGCGAGAAACAGAGGGGCTGAAACAGATGGGCTGAAACAGAGGGGCTGAATGAGTGGGGCTGAATCAGAGGGGCTGAATCAGAGGGGCTGAAACAGAGGGGCTTAAACTGAGGGCGAGAAACAGAGAGGCTGAAACGGAGGGCGAGAAACAGAGGGGCTGAAACAGAGGGCGAGAAACAGAGGGGCTGAAACAGAGGGGCTGAAACAGTGGGGCTGAAACAGAGGGCGAGAAACAGAGGGGCTGAAACAGAGGGCGCGAAACAGAGGGGCTGAAACAGAGGGCGAGAAACAGAGGGCGAGAAACAGAGGGACTGAAACAGAGGGGCTGAAACACAGGGGCTGAAACAGAGGGTGAGAAACAGAGGGGCTGAAACAGAGGGCGAGAAACCGAGGGGCTGAAACAGAGGGCGAGAAACAGAGGGGCTGAAACAGAGGGGCTGAAACAGAGGGGCTGAAACAGAGGAGCTGAATCAGAGGGGCTGATTCAGAGGGGCTGAAACAGAGGGGCTGAATCAGAGGGGCTGTAACAGAGTGCGAGAAACAGAGGGGCTGAAACAGAGGGCGAGAAACGGAGGGGCTGAAACAGAGGGCGCGAAACAGAGGGGCTGAAACAGAGGGCGAGAAACAGAGGGCGAGAAACAGAGGGACTGAAACAGAGGGGCTGAAACACAGGGGCTGAAACAGAGGGTGAGAAACAGAGGGGCTGAAACAGAGGGCGAGAAACCGAGGGGCTGAAACAGAGGGCTTAAACAGAGGGGCTGAATGAGTGGGGCTAAATCAGAGGGGGTGAATCAGAGGGGCTGAAACAGGGTGGCTGAAACAGAGGGGCCGAAACAGAGGGGCTGGAACAGAGGGGGAGAAACAGAGGGGTTGAAACAGAGGGCGAGAAACAGAGGGGCTGAAACAGAGGGGCTGAAACAGAGGGGCTGAAACAGAGGGGCTGAAACTGAGGGCGAGAAACAGAGAGGCTGAAACGGAGGGCGAGAAACAGAGGGGCTGAAACAGAGGGCGAGAAACAGAGGGGCTGAAACAGAGGGGCTGAAACAGTGGGGCTGAATGAGTGGGGCTGAATCAGAGGGGCCGAATCAGAGGGGCTGAAACAGAGTGGCTGAAACAGAGGGGCCGAAACAGAGGGGCTGGAACAGAGGGGGAGAAACAGAGGGCGAGAAACAGAGGGCGAGAAACAGAGGGGCTGAAACAGAGGGGCTGAAACAGAGGGGCTGAAACAGAGGGGCTGAAACTGAGGGCGAGAAACAGAGAGGCTGAAACGGAGGGCGAGAAACAGAGGGGCTGAAACAGAGGGCGAGAAACAGAGGGGCTGAAACAGAGGGCGAGAAACAGAGGGGCTGAAACAGAGGGGCTGAAACAGAGGGGCTGAAACAGAGGGCGAGAAACAGAGGGGCTGAAACAGAAGGCGAGAAACCGAGGGGCTGAAACAGAGGGCGAGAAACAGAAGCCGAGAAACAGAGGGACTGAAACAGAGGGGCTGAAACACAGGGGCTGAAACAGAGGGTGAGAAACAGAGGGGCTGAAACAGAGGGCGAGAAACCGAGGGGCTGAAACAGAGGGCGAGAAACAGAGGGGCTGAAACAGAGGGGCTGAAACAGAGGGGCTGAAACAGAGGAGCTGAATCAGAGGGGCTGAATCAGAGGGGCTGAAACAGAGGGGCTGAAACTGAGGGCGAGAAACAGAGAGGCTGAAACAGAGGGCGAGAAACCGAGGGGCTGAAACAGAGGGCGAGAAACAGAGGGGCTGAAACAGAGGGGCTGAAACAGAGGGGCTGAATGAGTGGGGCTAAATCAGAGGGGCTGAATCAGAGGGGCTGAAACAGAGGGGCTTAAACTGAGGGCGAGAAACAGAGAGGCTGAAACGGAGGGCGAGAAACAGAGGGGCTGAAACAGAGGGCGAGAAACAGAGGGGCTGAAACAGAGGGCGAGAAACAGAGGGGCTGAAACAGAGGGGCTGAAACAGTGGGGCTGAAACAGAGGGCGAGAAACAGAGGGGCTGAAACAGAGGGCGCGAAACAGAGGGGCTGAAACAGAGGGCGAGAAACAGAGGGCGAGAAACAGAGGGACTGAAACAGAGGGGCTGAAACACAGGGGCTGAAACAGAGGGGTGAGAAACAGAGGGGCTGAAACAGAGGGCGAGAAACCGAGGGGCTGAAACAGAGGGCGAGAAACAGAGGGGCTGAAACAGAGGGGCTGAAACAGAGGGGCTGAAACAGAGGAGCTGAATCAGAGGGGCTGATTCAGAGGGGCTGAAACAGAGGGGCTGAATCAGAGGGGCTGTAACAGAGTGCGAGAAACAGAGGGGCTGAAACAGAGGGCGAGAAACAGAGGGGCTGAAACAGAGGGCGCGAAACAGAGGGGCTGAAACAGAGGGCGAGAAACAGAGGGCGAGAAACAGAGGGACTGAAACAGAGGGGCTGAAACACAGGGGCTGAAACAGAGGGTGAGAAACTGAGGGGCTGAAACAGAGGGCGAGAAACCGAGGGGCTGAAACAGAGGGCTTAAACAGAGGGGCTGAATGAGTGGGGCTAAATCAGAGGGGGTGAATCAGAGGGGCTGGAACAGAGGGGGAGAAACAGAGGATCTGAAACAGAGGGGCTGAATCAGAGGGGCTGAAACAGAGGGCGAGAAACAGAGGGGCTGAAACAGCGGGCGAGAAACAGAGGGGCAGAAACAGAGGGCGAGAAACTTAGGGGCTGGAACAGAGGGGCTGAAACAGAGGGCGAAAAACAGAGGGGCTGAAACAGAGGGCTAGAAACAGAGGGTGAGAAACAGAGGGCGAGAAACAGAGGGGATGAAACAGAGGGGCTGAAACAGAGGGGCTGAAACAGAGGGGCTGAAACAGAGGGGCTGAATCAGAGGGGCTGAAACAGAGGGGCTGAATCAGAGGGGCTGAAACAGAAGGCGAAAAACAGAGGGGCTGAAACAGAGGGCGAGAAACAGAGGGGCTGAAACAGAGGGGCTGAAACAGAGGTGCTGAAACAGAGGGCGAGAAACAGAGGGGCTGAAACAGAGGGCGAGAAACAGTGGGGCTGAATCAGAGGGCGAGAAACAGAGGGGCTGAAACAGAGGGGCTGAAACAGAGGACGATGAAACAGAGGGGCTGAGTAAGATGGCGAGAAACAAACGGGCTGAAACAGCGGGCGAGAAACAGAGGGCGAGAAACAGAGGGTGAGAAACAGAGGGTGAGAAACAGAGTGGCTGAAACAGAGGGGCTGAAACAGAGAGCGCGAAACAGAGGGGCTGAAACAGAGGGCGAGAAACAGAGGGGCTGAAAAAGAGGGGCTGAAACAGAGGGGTTAAATCAGCGGCACAGAAACAGAGGGCGATAAACAGAGGGGCTGAAACAGAGGGCGAGAAACAGAGGGGCTGAAACAGAGGGGCTGAAACAGAGGGGCTGAAACAGAGGGGCTGAAACAGAGGGCGAGAAACAGAGGGGCTGAAACAGAGGGGCTGATACAGAAGGGCTGAAACAGAGGGGCTGAAACAGAGGGCGAAAAACAGAGGGGCTGAATCAGAGGGGCTGAATCAGAGTGGCTGAAACAGAGGGGCTGAAACAGAGGGCGAGAAACAGAGGGGCTGAAAAAGAGGGCGAGTAACAGAGGGCGAGAAACAGAGGGGCTGAAACAGAGGGGCTGAAACAGAGAGGCGGAAAAAGAGGGGCTGATACAGAGGGCGAGAAACAGAGGGGCTGAATCAGAGGGGCTGAAACAGGGTGAGAAACAGAGGGGCTGAAACAGAGGGCGAGAAACAGAGTGGCCGAAACAGACGGGCAGAAACAGAGGGGCTGAAAAAGAGTGCGAAAAACAGAGGGGCTGAAACAGAGGCCGAGAAAAAGAGGGGCTGAAACAGAGGGGCTGAAACAGAGGGGCTGAATGAGTGGGGCTGAATCAGAGGGGCTGAATCAGAGGGGCTGAAACAGAGGGGCTGAAACTGAGGGCGAGAAACAGAGAGGCTGAAACGGAGGGCGAGAAACAGAGGGGCTGAAACAGAGGGCGAGAAACAGAGGGGCTGAAACAGAGGGCGAGAAACAGAGGGGCTGAAACAGTGGGGCTGAAACAGAGGGGCTGAAACAGAGGGCGAGAAACAGAGGGGCTGAAACAGAGGGCGCGAAACAGAGGGGCTGAAACAGAGGGCGAGAAACAGAGGGCGAGAAACAGAGGGACTGAAACAGAGGGGCTGAAACACAGGGGCTGAAACAGAGGGTGAGAAACAGAGGGGCTGAAACAGAGGGCGAGAAACCGAGGGGCTGAAACAGAGGGCGAGAAACTTAGGGGCTGGAACAGAGGGGCTGAAACAGAGGGCGAAAAACAGAGGGGCTGAAACAGAGGGCTAGAAACAGAGGGTGAGAAACAGAGGGCGAGAAACAGAGGGGATGAAACGGAGGGGCTGAAACAGAGGGGCTGAAACAGAGGGGCTTAAACAGAGGGGCTGAATCAGAGGGGCTGAAACAGAGGGGCTGAATCAGAGGGGCTGAAACAGAAGGCGAGAAACAGAGAGGCTGAAAAAGAGGGGCTGAAACAGAGGGCGAGAAACAGAGGGGCTGAAACAGAGGGGCTGAAACAGAGGGGCTGAAACAGAGGGCGAGAAACAGAGGGGCTGAAACAGAGGGCGAGAAACAGTGGGGCTGAAACAGAGGGGCTGAAACAGAGGGGCTGAAACAGAGGGCGAGAAACAGAGGGGCTGAAACAGAGGGCGAGAAACAGTGGGGCTGAATCAGAGGGCGAGAAACAGAGGGGCTGAAACAGAGGGGCTGAAACAGAGGGCGAGAAACAGAGGGGCTGAATCAGAGGCGCTGAATCAGAGGGGCTGAAACAGAGGGGCTGAGTAAGAGGGCGAGAAACAAACGGGCTGAAACAGCGGGCGAGAAACAGAGGGCGAGAAACAGAGGGGCTGAAACAGAGGGGCTGAAACGGACGGGCGGAAACAGAGAGCCTGAAACAGAGGGCGAGAAACAGAGGGGCTGAAACAGAGGGCAAGAAACAGAGGGGCTAAAACAGAGGGGCTGAAACAGAGGGGCTGAAACAGAGGGCGAGAAACAGAGGGGCTGAAACAGAGGGCGAGAAACAGAGGGGATGAAACAGAGGGCGAGAAACAGAGGGCGAGAAACAGAGGGACTGAAACAGAGTGTCTGAAACAGAGGGGCTGAAACAGAGGGCGAGAAACAGAGAGGCTGAAACAGAGGGCGAGAAACAGAGGGGCCGAAACAGTGGGCGAGAAACAGAGGGGCTGAAACAGAGGGCGAGAAACAGAGGGGCTAAAACAGAGGGCGAGAAACAGAGGGGCTGAAACAGAGGGGCTGAAACAGAGGGGCTGAAACAGAGGAGCTGAATCAGAGGGGCTGAATCAGAGGGGCTGAAACAGAGGGGCTGAAACTGAGGGCGAGAAACAGAGAGGCTGAAACAGAGGGCGAGAAACCGAGGGGCTGAAACAGAGGGCGAGAAACAGAGGGGCTGAAACAGAGGGGCTGAAACAGAGGGGCTGAATGAGTGGGGCTAAATCAGAGGGGCTGAATCAGAGGGGCTGAAACAGAGGGGCTTAAACTGAGGGTGAGAAACAGAGAGGCTGAAACGGAGGGCGAGAAACAGAGGGGCTGAAACAGAGGGCGAGAAACAGAGGGGCTGAAACAGAGGGCGAGAAACAGAGGGGCTGAAACAGAGGGGCTGAAACAGTGGGGCTGAAACAGAGGGCGAGAAACAGAGGGGCTGAAACAGAGGGCGCGAAACAGAGGGGCTGAAACAGAGGGCGAGAAACAGAGGGCGAGAAACAGAGGGACTGAAACAGAGGGGCTGAAACACAGGGGCTGAAACAGAGGGGTGAGAAACAGAGGGGCTGAAACAGAGGGCGAGAAACCGAGGGGCTGAAACAGAGGGCGAGAAACAGAGGGGCTGAAACAGAGGGGCTGAAACAGAGGGGCTGAAACAGAGGAGCTGAATCAGAGGGGCTGATTCAGAGGGGCTGAAACAGAGGGGCTGAATCAGAGGGGCTGTAACAGAGTGCGAGAAACAGAGGGGCTGAAACAGAGGGCGAGAAACAGAGGGGCTGAAACAGAGGGCGCGAAACAGAGGGGCTGAAACAGAGGGCGAGAAACAGAGGGCGAGAAACAGAGGGACTGAAACAGAGGGGCTGAAACACAGGGGCTGAAACAGAGGGTGAGAAACTGAGGGGCTGAAACAGAGGGCGAGAAACCGTGGGGCTGAAACAGAGGGCTTAAACAGAGGGGCTGAATGAGTGGGGCTAAATCAGAGGGGGTGAATCAGAGGGGCTGGAACAGAGGGGGAGAAACAGAGGATCTGAAACAGAGGGGCTGAATCAGAGGGGCTGAAACAGAGGGCGAGAAACAGAGGGGCTGAAACAGCGGGCGAGAAACAGAGGGGCAGAAACAGAGGGCGAGAAACTTAGGGGCTGGAACAGAGGGGCTGAAACAGAGGGCGAAAAACAGAGGGGCTGAAACAGAGGGCTAGAAACAGAGGGTGAGAAACAGAGGGCGAGAAACAGAGGGGATGAAACAGAGGGGCTGAAACAGAGGGGCTGAAACAGAGGGGCTGAAACAGAGGGGCTGAATCAGAGGGGCTGAAACAGAGGGGCTGAATCAGAGGGGCTGAAACAGAAGGCGAAAAACAGAGGGGCTGAAACAGAGGGCGAGAAACAGAGGGGCTGAAACAGAGGGGCTGAAACAGAGGTGCTGAAACTGAGGGCGAGAAACAGAGGGGCTGAAACAGAGGGCGAGAAACAGTGGGGCTGGATCAGAGGGCGAGAAACAGTGGGGCTGAAACAGAGGGGCTGAAACAGAGGACGATGAAACAGAGGGGCTGAGTAAGATGGCGAGAAACAAACGGGCTGAAACAGCGGGCGAGAAACAGAGGGCGAGAAACAGAGGGTGAGAAATAGAGGGTGAGAAACAGAGTGGCTGAAACAGAGGGGCTGAAACAGAGAGCGCGAAACAGAGGGGCTGAAACAGAGGGCGAGAAACAGAGGGGCTGAAAAAGAGGGGCTGAAACAGAGGGGTTAAATCAGCGGCACAGAAACAGAGGGCGATAAACAGAGGGGCTGAAACAGAGGGCGAGAAACAGAGGGGCTGAAACAGAGGGGCTGAAACAGAGGGGCTGAAACAGAGGGGCTGAAACAGAGGGCGAGAAACAGAGGGGCTGAAACAGAGGGGCTGATACAGAAGGGCTGAAACAGAGGGGCTGAAACAGAGGGCGAAAAACAGAGGGGCTGAATCAGAGGGGCTGAATCAGAGTGGCTGAAACAGAGGGGCTGAAACAGAGGGCGAGAAACAGAGGGGCTGAAAAAGAGGGCGAGTAACAGAGGGCGAGAAACAGAGGGGCTGAAACAGAGGGGCTGAAACAGAGAGGCGGAAAAAGAGGGGCTGATACAGAGGGCGAGAAACAGAGGGGCTGAATCAGAGGGGCTGAAACAGGGTGAGAAACAGAGGGGCTGAAACAGAGGGCGAGAAACAGAGTGGCCGAAACAGACGGGCAGAAACAGAGGGGCTGAAAAAGAGTGCGAAAAACAGAGGGGCTGAAACAGAGGCCGAGAAAAAGAGGGGCTGAAACAGAGGGGCTGAAACAGAGGGGCTGAATGAGTGGGGCTGAATCAGAGGGGCTGAATCAGAGGGGCTGAAACAGAGGGGCTGAAACTGAGGGCGAGAAACAGAGAGGCTGAAACGGAGGGCGAGAAACAGAGGGGCTGAAACAGAGGGCGAGAAACAGAGGGGCTGAAACAGTGGGGCTGAAACAGAGGGGCTGAAACAGAGGGCGAGAAACAGAGGGGCTGAAACAGAGGGCGCGAAACAGAGGGGCTGAAACAGTGGGCGAGAAACAGAGGGGCTGAAACAGAGGGCGAGAAACAGAGGGACTGAAACAGAGGGGCTGAAACACAGGGGCTGAAACAGAGGGTGAGAAACAGAGGGGCTGAAACAGAGGGCGAGAAACCGAGGGGCTGAAACAGAGGGCGAGAAACTTAGGGGCTGGAACAGAGGGGCTGAAACAGAGGGCGAAAAACAGAGGGGCTGAAACAGAGGGCTAGAAACAGAGGGTGAGAAACAGAGGGCGAGAAACAGAGGGGATGAAACGGAGGGGCTGAAACAGAGGGGCTGAAACAGAGGGGCTTAAACAGAGGGGCTGAATCAGAGGGGCTGAAACAGAGGGGCTGAATCAGAGGGGCTGAAACAGAAGGCGAGAAACAGAGAGGCTGAAAAAGAGGGGCTGAAACAGAGGGCGAGAAACAGAGGGGCTGAAACAGAGGGGCTGAAACAGAGGGGCTGAAACAGAGGGCGAGAAACAGAGGGGCTGAAACAGAGGGCGAGAAACAGTGGGGCTGAAACAGAGGGGCTGAAACAGAGGGGCTGAAACAGAGGGCGAGAAACAGAGGGGCTGAAACAGAGGGCGAGAAACAGTGGGACTGAATCAGAGGGCGAGAAACAGAGGGGCTGAAACAGAGGGGCTGAAACAGAGGGCGAGAAACAGAGGGGCTGAATCAGAGGCGCTGAATCAGAGGGGCTGAAACAGAGGGGCTGAGTAAGAGGGCGAGAAACAAACGGGCTGAAACAGCGGGCGAGAAACAGAGGGCCTGAAACAGAGGGCGAGAAACAGAGGGGCTGAAACAGAGGGCAAGAAACAGAGGGGCTAAAACAGAGGGGCTGAAACAGAGGGGCTGAAACAGAGGGCGAGAAACAGAGGGGCTGAAACAGAGGGCGAGAAACAGAGGGGATGAAACAGAGGGGCTGAAACGGACGGGCGGAAACAGAGAGCCTGAAACAGAGGGCGAGAAACAGAGGGGCTGAAACAGAGGGCAAGAAACAGAGGGGCTAAAACAGAGGGGCTGAAACAGAGGGGCTGAAACAGAGGGCGAGAAACAGAGGGGCTGAAACAGAGGGCGAGAAACAGAGGGGATGAAACAGAGGGCGAGAAACAGAGGGCGAGAAACAGAGGGACTGAAACAGAGTGTCTGAAACAGAGGGGCTGAAACAGAGGGCGAGAAACAGAGAGGCTGAAACAGAGGGCGAGAAACAGAGGGGCTGAAACAGTGTGCGAGAAACAGAGGGGCTGAAACAGAGGGCGAGAAACAGAGGGGCTAAAACAGAGGGGCTGAAACAGAGGGGCTGAAACAGAGGGCGAGAAACAGAGGGGCTGAAACAGAGGGCGAGAAACAGAGGGGATGAAACAGAGGGCGAGAAACAGAGGGGCAGAAACAGAGGGCGAGAAACTTAGGGGCTAGAACAGAGGGGCTGAAACAGAGGGCGAGAAACAGAGTGTCTGAAACAGAGGGCGAGAAACAGAGGGGCTGAAACAGAGGGCGAGAAACAGAGGGCGAGAAACAGAGGGGCTGAAACACAGGGGCTGAAACAGAGGGACTGAAACAGAGGGGCTGATACAGAGGGCGAGAAACAGAGGGGCTGAAACAGTGGGCGAGAAACAGAGGGGCTGAAACAGAGGGCGAGAAACAGAGCGGCTGAAACAGAGGGGCTGAAACAGAGGGGCTGAAACAGAGAGCGAGAAACAGAGAGGCTGAAACCGAGGGCGAGAAACAGAGGGGCTGAAACAGAGGGCGAGAAACAGATGGGCTGAAACAGAGCGGCTGAAACAGGGGGCGAGAAACAGTGGGGGTGAAACAGAGGGCGAGAAACAGTGGGGCTGAAACAGAGGGCGAGAAACAGAGTGGCTGAAACCGAGGGCGAGAAACAGAGGGCGTGAAACAGAGGGCGTGAAACAGAGGGACTGAAACAGAGGGGCTGAAACAGAGGGGCTGAAACAGAGGGCGAGAAACAGAGGGGCTGAAACAGAAGGGCTGAATGAGTGGGGCTGAATCAGAGGGGCTGAATCAGTGGGGCTGAAACAGAGGGTGAGAAACAGAGGGGCTGAAACAGAGGGGCTGAAACAGAGGGGCTGAAACAGAGGGCGAAAAACATTGGGGCTGAAACAGAGGGCGAGAATCAGAGGGTGAGAAACAGAGGGCGAGAAACAGAGGGGCTGAAACAGAGGGGCTGAATCAGAGGGGCTGAAACAGAGGGGCTGAAATAGAGGGCGAGAAACAGAGAGGCTGAAACAGAGGGCGAGAAACAGAGGGGCTGAAAAAGAGGGCGAGAAACAGACGGGCTGAAACAGAGGGGCTGAAACCGAGGGCGAGAAACAGAGGGGCTGAAACAGAGGGCGAGAATCAGAGGGCGAGAAACAGAGGGGCTGAATCAGAGGGGCTGAAACAGAGGGCGAGAAACAGAGGGGCTGAAACAGAGGGCGAGAAACAGAGGAGCTGAAACAGAGGGCGAGAAAGAGAGGGGCTGAAACAGAGGGGCTGAAACTGAGGGGCTGAAGCAGAGGGGCTGAAAAAGAGGGCGAGAAACAGAGAGGCAGAAACGGAGGACGAGAAACAGAGGGGCTGAAACAGAGGGCGAGAAACAGAGGGGCTGAAAGAGAGGGCGAGAAACAGAGGGGCTGAAACAGAGGGGCTGAAACAGAGGGGCTGAAACAGAGGGGCTGAAACAGAGGGCGAGAAACAGAGGGGCTGAAACAGAAGGCGAGAATCAGAGGGGCTGAAACAGAGTGCGAGAAACAGAGGGCGTTAAACAGAGGGACTGAAGCAGAGGGGCTGAAACAGAGGGGCTGAAACAGAGGGCGAGAAACCGAGGGGCTGAAAAAGAGTGCGAGAAACAGAGTGGCTGAAACAGAGGGGCTGAAACAGAGTGCTGAATCAGTGGGGCTGATTCAGAGGGGCTGAAACAGAGGGGCTGAATCAGAGGGGCTGAAACAGAGGGCGAGAAACAGAGGGGCTGAAACAGAGGGCGAGAAACAGAGGGGCAGAAACAGAGTGGCTGAAACAGAGTGGCTGAAACAGAGAGCGCGAAACAGAGGGGCTGAAACAGAGGGCGAGAACCAGAGGGGCTGAAAAAGAGGGGCTGAAACAGAGGGGCTAAATCAGCGGCACAGAAACAGAGGGCGATAAACAGAGGGGCTGAAACAGAGGGCGAGAAACAGAGGGGCTGAAACAGAGGGGCTGAAACAGAGGGGCTGAAACAGAGGGCGAGAAACAGAGGGGCTGAAACAGAGGGGCTGAAACAGAGGGCGAAAAACAGAGGGGCTGAATCAGAGGGGCTGAATCAGAGTGGCTGAAACAGAGGGGCTAAAACAGAGGGCGAGAAACAGAGGGGCTGAAACAGAGGGCGTGTAACAGAGGGCGAGAAACAGAGGGGCTGAAACAGAGGGGCTGAAACAGAGGGGCGGAAAAAGAGGGGCTGATAAAGAGGGCGAGAAACAGAGGGGCTGAAACAGAGGGGCTGAAACAGAGGGGCTGAAACAGAGGGCGAGAAACAGAGTTGCTGAAACAGACGGGCTGAAACAGAGGGGCTGAAAAAGAGGGCGAAAAACAGAGGGGCTGAAACAGAGGCCAAGAAACAGAGGGGCTGAAACAGAGGGGCTGAAACAGAGGGGCTGAATGAGTGGGGCTGAATCAGAGGGGCTGAATCAGAGGGGCTGAAACAGGGTGGCTGAAACAGAGGGGCCGAAACAGTGCGGCTGGAACAGAGGGGGAGAAACAGAGGGGTTGAAACAGAGGGCGAGAAACAGAGGGGCAGAAACAGAGGGGCTGAAACAGAGAGGCGGAAAAAGAGGGGCTGATACAGAGGGCGAGAAACAGAGGGGCTGAAACAGAGGGCGAGAAACAGAGGGGCTGAAACAGAGGGGCTGAAACAGAGGGCGAGAAACAGAGGGGCTGAAACAGAGGGCGAGAAACAGTGGGGCTGAAACAGAGGGCGAGAAACAGAGGGGCTGAAACAGAGGGGCTGAAACAGAGGACGAGAAACAGAGGGGCTGAATCAGAGGGGCTGAATCAGAGGGGCTGAAACAGAGGGGCTGAGTAAGAGGGCGAGAAACAAACGGGCTGAAACAGCGGGCGAGAAACAGAGGGCGAGAAACAGAGGGGCTGAAACAGAGGGGCTGAAACAGACGGGCTGAAACAGAGAGCCTGAAACAGAGGGCGAGAAACAGAGGGGCTGAAACAGAGGGCGAGAAACAGAGGGGCTGAAACAGAGGGGCTGAAACAGAGGGGCTGAAACATAGGGGCTGAAACAGAGGGTGAGAAACAGAGGGGCTGAAACAGTGGGCGAGAAACAGAGGGGCTGAAACAGAGGGCGAGAAACAGAGGGGCTGAAACAGAGGGGCTGAAACAGAGGGGCTGAAACAGAGGGCGAGAAACAGTGGGGCTGAAACAGAGGGCGAGAAACAGAGGGGATGAAACAGAGGGCGAGAAACAGAGGGCGAGAAACAGAGGGACTGAAACAGAGGGGCTGAAACACAGGGGATGAAACAGAGGGCGAGAAACAGAGGGTCTGAAACAGAGGGCGAGAAACAGAGGGGCTGAAACAGAGGGCGAGAAACAGAGGGCGAGAAACAGAGGGGCTGAAACAGAGGGGCTGAAACAGAGGGACTGAAACAGAGGGGCTGATAGAGAGGGCGAGAAACAGAGGGGCTGAAACAGTGGGCGAGAAACAGAGGGGCTGAAACAGAGGGCGAGAAACAGAGCGGCTGAAACAGAGGGGCTGAAACAGAGAGCGAGAAACAGAGAGGCTGAAACCGAGGGCGAGAAACAGAGGGGCTGAAACAGAGGGCGAGAAACAGATGGGCTGAAACAGAGCGGATGAAACAGAGGGCGAGAAACAGTGGGGGTGAAACAGAGGGCGAGAAACAGTGGGGCTGAAACAGAGGGCGAGAAACAGAGTGGCTGAAACCGAGGGCGAGAAACAGAGGGCGAGAAACAGAGGGACTGAAACAGAGGGGCTGAAACAGAGGGCGAGAAACAGAGGGGCTGAAACAGTAGGGCTGAATGAGTGGGGCTGAATCAGAGGGGCTGAATCAGTGGGGCTGAAACAGAGGGTGAGAAACAGAGGGGCTGAAACAGAGGGGCTGAAACAGAGGGGCTGAAACAGAGGGCGAAAAACATTGGGGCTGAAACAGAGGGCGAGAATCAGAGGGTGAGAAACAGAGGGCGAGAAACAGAGGGGCTGAAACAGAGGGGCTGAATCAGAGGGGCTGAAACAGAGGGGCTGAAACAGAGGGCGAGAAACAGAGAGGCTGAAACAGAGGGCGAGAAACAGAGGGGCTGAAAAAGAGGGCGAGAAACAGAGCGGCTGAAACAGAGGGGCTGAAACAGAGGGCGAGAAACAGAGGGGCTGAAACAGAGGGCGAGAAACAGAGGGGCTGAAACAGAGGGCGAGAAAGAGAGGGGCTGAAACAGAGGGGCTGAAACTGAGGGGCTGAAACAGAGGGGCTGAAAAAGCGGGCGAGAAACAGAGAGGCAGAAACGGAGGGCGAGAAACAGAGGGGCTGAATCAGAGGGGCTCAAACAGAGGGCGAGAAACAGAGGGGCTGAAACAGAGGGCGAGAAACAGAGGGGCTGAAACAGAGGGCGAGAAAGAGAGGGGCTGAAACAGAGGGGCTGAAACTGAGGGGCTGAAACAGAGGGTGAGAAACAGAGGGGCTGAAACAGAGGGGCTGAAACAGAGGGTCTGAATCAGAGGGGCTGAATCAGAGGGGCTGAAACAGAGGGCGAGAAACAGAGGGGCTGAAACAGAGGGCGAGAAACAGAGGGGCTGAAACACAGGGCGTGAAACAGAGGGGCTGAAACAGAGTGCGAGAAACAGAGGGCGTTAAACAGAGGGACTGAAGCAGAGGGGCTGAAACAGAGGGGCTGAAACAGAGGGCGAGAAACCGAGGGGCTGAAACAGAGTGGCTGAAACAGAGGGGCTGAAACAGAGAGCGCGAAACAGAGGGGCTGAAACAGAGGGCGAGAAACAGAGGGGCTGAAAAAGAGGGGCTGAAACAGAGGGGCTAAATCAGTGGCACAGAAACAGAGGGCGATAAACAGAGGGGCTGAAACAGAGGGCGAGAAACAGAGGGGCTGAAACAGAGGGGCTGAAACAGAGGGGCTGAAACAGAGGGCGAGAAACAGAGGGGCTGAAACAGAGGGGCTGAAACAGAAGGGCTGAAACAGAGGGGCTGAAACAGAGGGCGAAAAACAGAGGGGCTGAATCAGAGGGGCTGAATCAGAGTGGCTGAAACAGAGGGGCTAAAACAGAGGGCGAGAAACAGAGGGGCTGAAACAGAGGGTGAGTAACAGAGGGCGAGAAACAGAGGGGCTGAAACAGAGGGGCTGAAACAGAGGGGCGGAAAAAGAGGGGCTGATAAAGAGGGCGAGAAACAGAGGGGCTGAATCAGAGGGGCTGAAACAGAGGATGAGAAATAGAGGGGCTGAAACAGAGGGCGAGAAACAGAGTGGCTGAAACAGACGGGCTGAAACAGAGGGGCTGGAAAAGAGGGCGAAAAACAGAGGGGCTGAAACAGAGGCCGAGAAACAGAGGGGCTGAAACAGAGGGGCTGAAACAGAGGGGCTGAATGAGTGCGGCTGAATCAGAGGGGCTGAATCAGAGGGGCTGAAACAGGGTGGCTGAAACAGAGGGGCCGAAACAGAGGGGCTGGAACAGAGGGGGAGAAACAGAGGGGTTGAAACAGAGGGCGAGAAACAGAGGGGCTGAAACAGAGGGCGAGAAACAGAGGGGCTGAAACAGAGGGGCTGAAACAGAGGGGCTGAAACAGAGGTGCTGAAACTGAGGGCGAGAAACAGAGAGTCTGAAACGGAGGGCGAGAAACAGAGGGGCTGAAACTGAGGGGCTGAAACAGAGGGGCTGAAACAGAGGGCGAGAAACAGAGGGGCTGAAACAGAGCGCGAGAAACAGAGGGGCTGAAACAGAGGGCGAGAAACAGAGGGCGAGAAACAGAGGGACTGAAACAGAGGGGCTGAAACACAGGGGCTGAAACAGAGGGTGAGAAACAGAGGGGCTGAAACAGAGGGCGAGAAACCGAGGGGCTGAAACAGAGGGCGAGAAACCAAGGGGCTGTAACAGAGGGGCTGAAACAGAGGAGCTGAATCAGAGGGGCTGATTCAGAGGCGTTGAAACAGAGGGGCTGAATCAGAGGGGCTGTAACAGAGTGCGAGAAACAGAGGGGCTGAAACAGAGGGCGAGAAACAGAGGGGCAGAAACAGAGGGCGAGAAACAGAGTGGCTGAAACAGAGGGGCTGAAACAGAGGGCGAGAAACCGAGGGGCTGAAAAAGAGGGCGAGAAACAGAGTGGCTGAAACAGAGGGGCTGAAACAGAGGGGCTGAAACAGAGGAGCTGAATCAGTGGGGCTGATTCAGAGGGGCTGAAACAGAGGGGCTGAATCAGAGGGGCTGAAACAGAGGGCGAGAAACAGAGGGGCTGAAACAGAGGGCGAGAAACAGAGGGGCAGAGACAGAGGGTGAGAAACAGAGTGGCTGAAACAGAGGGGCTGAAACAGAGAGCGTGAAACAGAGGGGCTGAAACAGAGGGCGAGAAACAGAGGGGCTGAAAAAGAGGGGCTGAAACAGAGGGGCTAAATCAGCGGCACAGAAACAGAGGGCGATAAACAGAGGGGCTGAAACAGAGGGCGAGAAACAGAGGGGCTGAAACAGAGGGGCTGAAACAGAGGGGCTGAAACAGAGGGGCTGAAACAGAGGGCGAGAAACAGAGGGGCTGAAACAGAGGGGCTGAAACAGAAGGGCTGAAACAGAGGGGCTGAAACAGAGGGCTAAAAACAGAGGGGCTGAATCAGAGGGGCTGAATCAGAGTGGCTGAAACAGAGGGGCTGAAACAGAGGGCGAGAAACAGAGGGGCTGAAACAGAGGGCGAGTAACAGAGGGCGAGAAACAGAGGGGCTGAAACAGAGAGGCTGAAACAGAGAGGCGGAAAAAGAGGGGCTGATACAGAGGGCGAGAAACAGAGGGGCTGAATCAGAGGGGCTGAAACAGATGGTGAGAAACAGAGGGGCTGAAACAGAGGGCGAGAAACAGAATGGCCGAAACAGACGGGCTGAAACAGAGGGGCTGAAAAAGAGTGCGAAAAACAGAGGGGCTGAAACAGAGGCCGAGAAACAGAGGGGCTGAAACAGAGGGGCTGAAACAGAGGGGCTGAATGAGTGGGGCTGAATCAGAGGGGCTGAATCAGAGGGGCTGAAACAGAGGGGCTGAAACTGAGGGCGAGAAACAGAGAGGCTGAAATGGAGGGCGAGAAACAGAGGGGCTGAAACAGAGCGGCTGAAACAGAGGGCGAGAAACAGTGGGGGTGAAACAGAGGGCGAGAAACAATGGGGCTGAAACAGAGGGCGAGAAACAGAGTGGCTGAAACCGAGGGCGAGAAACAGAGGGCGAGAAACAGAGGGACTGAAACAGAGGGGCTGAAACAGAGGGGCTGAAACAGAGGGCAAGAAACAGAGGGGCTGAAACAGAAGGGCTGAATGAGTGGGGCTGAATCAGAGGGGCTGAATCAGTGGGGCTGAAACAGAGGGTGAGAAACAGAGGGGCAGAAACAGAGGGGCTGAAACAGAGGGGCTGAAACAGAGGGCGAAAAACATTGGGGCTGAAACAGAGGGCGAGAATCAGAGGGTGAGAAACAGAGGGCGAGAAAAAGAGGGGCTGAAACAGAGGGGCTGAATCAGAGGGGCTGAAACAGAGGGGCTGAAACAGAGGGCGAGAAACAGAGAGGCTGAAACTGAGGGCGAGAAACAGAGGGGCTGAAAAAGAGGGCGAGAAACAGAGGGGCTGAAACAGAGGGCGAGAAACAGAGGGGCTGAAACAGAGGGGCTGAAACAGAGGGTGAGAAACAGAGGGCGAGAAACAGAGGGGCTGAAACAGAGGGCGAGAAACAGAGGGGATGAAACAGAGGGCGAGAAACAGAGGGCGAGAAACAGAGGGACTGAAACAGAGGGGCTGAAACACAGGGGCTGAAACAGAGGGCGAGAAACAGAGGGTCTGAAACAGAGGGCGAGAAACAGAGGGGCTGAAACAGAGGGCGAGAAACAGAGGGCGAGAAACAGAGGGGCTGAAACAGAGGGGCTGAAACAGAGGGACTGAAACAGAGGGGCTGATAGAGAGGGCGAGAAACAGAGGGGCTGAAACAGTGGGCGAGAAACAGAGGGGCTGAAACAGAGGGCGAGAAACAGAGCGGCTGAAACAGAGGGGCTGAAACAGAGAGCGAGAAACAGAGAGGCTGAAACCGAGGGCGAGAAACAGAGGGGCTGAAACAGAGGGCGAGAAACAGATGGGCTGAAACAGAGCGGCTGAAACAGAGGGCGAGAAACAGTGGGTGTGAAACAGAGGGCGAGAAACAGTGGGGCTGAAACAGAGGGCGAGAAACAGAGTGGCTGAAACCGAGGGCGAGAAACAGAGGGCGAGAAACAGAGGGACTGAAACAGAGGGGCTGAAACAGAGGGCGAGAAACAGAGGGGCTGAAACAGTAGGGCTGAATGAGTGGGGCTGAATCAGAGGGGCTGAATCAGTGGGGCTGAAACAGAGGGTGAGAAACAGAGGGGCTGAAACAGAGGGGCTGAAACAGAGGGCGAAAAACATTGGGGCTGAAACAGAGGGCGAGAATCAGAGGGTGAGAAACAGAGGGCGAGAAACAGAGGGGCTGAAACAGAGGGGCTGAATCAGAGGGGCTGAAACACAGGGGCTGAAACAGAGGGCGAGAAACAGAGAGGCTGAAACAGAGGGCGAGAAACAGAGGGGCTGAAAAAGAGGGCGAGAAACAGAGGGGCTGAAACAGAGGGGCTGAAACAGAGGGCGAGAAACAGAGGGGCTGAAACAGAGGGCGAGAAACAGAGGGGCTGAAACAGAGGGCGAGAAAGAGAGGGGCTGAAACAGAGGGGCTGAAACTGAGGGGCTGAAACAGAGGGGCTGAAAAAGCGGGCGAGAAACAGAGAGGCAGAAACGGAGGCGAGAAACAGAGGGGCTGAATCAGAGGGGCTCAAACAGAGGGCGAGAAACAGAGGGGCTGAAACAGAGGGCGAGAAACAGAGGGGCTGAAACAGAGGGCGAGAAAGAGAGGGGCTGAAACAGAGGGGCTGAAACTGAGGGGCTGAAACAGAGGGGCTGAAAAAGAGGGCGAGAAACAGAGAGGCAGAAACGGAGGGCGAGAAACAGAGGGGCTGAAACAGAGGGTGAGAAACAGAGGGGCTGAAAGAGAGGGCGAGAAACAGAGAGGCTGAAACTGAGGGCGAGAAACAGAGGGGCTGAAAAAGAGGGCGAGAAACAGAGGGGCTGAAACAGAGGGCGAGAAACAGAGGGGCTGAAACAGAGGGGCTGAAACAGAGGGGCTGAAACAGAGGGCGAGAAACAGAGGGGCTGAAACAGAGGGCGAGAAACAGAGGGGATGAAACAGAGGGCGAGAAACAGAGGGCGAGAAACAGAGGGACTGAAACAGAGGGGCTGAAACACAGGGGCTGAAACAGAGGGCGAGAAACAGAGGGTCTGAAACAGAGGGCGAGAAACAGAGGGGCTGAAACAGAGGGCGAGAAACAGAGGGCGAGAAACAGAGGGGCTGAAACAGAGGGGCTGAAACAGAGGGACTGAAACAGAGGGGCTGATAGAGAGGGCGAGAAACAGAGGGGCTGAAACAGTGGGCGAGAAACAGAGGGGCTGAAACAGAGGGCGAGAAACAGAGCGGCTGAAACAGAGGGGCTGAAACAGAGAGCGAGAAACAGAGAGGCTGAAACCGAGGGAGAGAAACAGAGGGGCTGAAACAGAGGGCGAGAAACAGATGGGCTGAAACAGAGCGGCTGAAACAGAGGGCGAGAAACAGTGGGTGTGAAACAGAGGGCGAGAAACAGTGGGGCTGAAACAGAGGGCGAGAAACAGAGTGGCTGAAACCGAGGGCGAGAAACAGAGGGCGAGAAACAGAGGGACTGAAACAGAGGGGCTGAAACAGAGGGCGAGAAACAGAGGGGCTGAAACAGTAGGGCTGAATGAGTGGGGCTGAATCAGAGGGGCTGAATCAGTGGGGCTGAAACAGAGGGTGAGAAACAGAGGGGCTGAAACAGAGGGGCTGAAACAGAGGGCGAGAAACAGAGGGGCTGAAACAGAGGGCGAGAAACAGAGGGGCTGAAACAGAGGGGCTGAATCAGAGGGGCTGAAACAGAGGGGCTGAAACAGAGGGCGAGAAACAGAGAGGCTGAAACAGAGGGCGAGAAACAGAGGGGCTGAAAAAGAGGGCGAGAAACAGAGGGGCTGAAACAGAGGGGCTGAAACAGAGGGCGAGAAACAGAGGGGCTGAAACAGAGGGCGAGAAACAGAGGGGCTGAAACAGAGGGCGAGAAAGAGAGGGGCTGAAACAGAGGGGCTGAAACTGAGGGGCTGAAACAGAGGGGCTGAAAAAGCGGGCGAGAAACAGAGAGGCAGAAACGGAGGCGAGAAACAGAGGGGCTGAATCAGAGGGGCTCAAACAGAGGGCGAGAAACAGAGGGGCTGAAACAGAGGGCGAGAAACAGAGGGGCTGAAACAGAGGGCGAGAAAGAGAGGGGCTGAAACAGAGGGGCTGAAACTGAGGGGCTGAAACAGAGGGGCTGAAAAAGAGGGCGAGAAACAGAGAGGCAGAAACGGAGGGCGAGAAACAGAGGGGCTGAAACAGAGGGTGAGAAACAGAGGGGCTGAAAGAGAGGGCGAAACACAGAGGGGCTGAAACAGAGGGGCTGAAACAGAGGGGCTGAAACAGAGGGGCTGAAACAGAGGGCGAGAAACAGAGGGGCTGAAACAGAGGGCGAGAATCAGAGGGGCTGAAACAGAGTGCGAGAAACAGAGGGCGTTAAACAGAGGGACTGAAGCAGAGGGGCTGAAACAGAGGGGCTGAAACAGAGGGCGAGAAACCGAGGGGCTGAAAAAGAGTGCGAGAAACAGAGTGGCTGAAACAGAGGGGCTGAAACAGAGGGGCTGAAACAGAGTGCTGAATCAGTGGGGCTGATTCCGAGGGGCTGAAACAGAGGGGCTGAATCAGAGGGGCTGAAACAGAGGGCGAGAAACAGAGGGGCTGAAACAGAGGGCGAGAAACAAAGGGGCAGAAACAGAGGGTGAGAAACAGAGTGGCTGAAACAGAGGGGCTGAAACAGAGAGCGCGAAACAGAGGGGCTGAAACAGAGGGCGAGAAACAAAGGGGCTGAAAAAGAGGGGCTGAAACAGAGGGGCTAAATCAGTGGCATAGAAACAGAGGGCGATAAACAGAGGGGCTGAAACAGAGGGCGAGAAACAGAGGGGCTGAAACAGAGGGGCTGAAACAGAGGGGCTGAAACAGAGGGCGAGAAACAGAGGGGCTGAAACAGAGGGGCTGAAACAGAAGGGCTGAAACAGAGGGGCTGAAACAGAGGGCGAAATACAGAGGGGCTGAATCAGAGGGGCTGAATCAGAGTGGCTGAAACAGAGGGGCTAAAACAGAGGGCGAGAAACAGAGGGGCTGAAACAGAGGGTGAGTAACAGAGGGCGAGAAACAGAGGGGCTGAAACAGAGGGGCTGAAACAGAGGGGCGGAAAAAGAGGGGCTGATAAAGAGGGCGAGAAACAGAGGAGCTGAATCAGAGGGGCTGAAACAGAGGATGAGAAATAGAGGGGCTGAAACAGAGGGCGAGAAACAGAGTGGCTGAAACAGACGGGCTGAAACAGAGGGGCTGGAAAAGAGGGCGAAAAACAGAGGGGCTGAAACAGAGGCCGAGAAACAGAGGGGCTGAAACAGAGGGGCTGAAACAGAGGGGCTGAATGAGTGGGGCTGAATCAGAGGGGCTGAATCAGAGGGGCTGAAACAGGGTGGCTGAAACAGAGGGGCCGAAACAGAGGGGCTGGAACAGAGGGGGAGAAACAGAGGGGTTGAAACAGAGGGCGAGAAACAGAGGGGCTGAAACAGAGGGCGAGAAACAGAGGGGCTGAAACAGAGGGGCTGAAACAGAGGGGCTGAAACAGAGGGCGAGAAACAGAGGGGCTGAAACAGAGGGCGAGAAACAGAGGGGATGAAACAGAGGGCGAGAAACAGAGGGCGAGAAACAGAGGGACTGAAACAGAGGGGCTGAAACACAGGGGCTGAAACAGAGGGCTAGAAACAGAGGGTCTGAAACAGAGGGCGAGAAACAGAGGGGCTGAAACAGAGGGCGAGAAACAGAGGGCGAGAAACAGAGGGGCTGAAACAGAGGGGCTGAAACAGAGGGACTGAAACAGAGGGGCTGATAGAGAGGGCGAGAAACAGAGGGGCTGAAACAGTGTGCGAGAAACAGAGGGGCTGAAACAGAGGGCGAGAAACAGAGCAGCTGAAACAGAGGGGCTGAAACAGAGAGCGAGAAACAGAGAGGCTGAAACCGAGGGAGAGAAACAGAGGGGCTGAAACAGAGGGCGAGAAACAGATGGGCTGAAACAGAGCGGCTGAAACAGAGGGCGAGAAACAGTGGGTGTGAAACAGAGGGCGAGAAACAGTGGGGCTGAAACAGAGGGCGAGAAACAGAGTGGCTGAAACCGAGGGCGAGAAACAGAGGGCGAGAAACAGAGGGGCTGAAACAGAGGGCGAGAAACAGAAGGCGAGAAACAGAGGGACTGAAACAGAGGGGCTGAAACACAGGGGCTGAAACAGAGGGTGAGAAACAGAGGGGCTGAAACAGAGGGCGAGAAACCGAGGGGCTGAAACAGAGGGCGAGAAACAGAGGGGCTGAAACAGAGGGGCTGAAACAGAGGGGCTGAAACAGAGGAGCTGAATCAGAGGGGCTGAATCAGAGGGGCTGAAACAGAGGGGCTGAAACTGAGGGCGAGAAACAGAGAGGCTGAAACAGAGGGCGAGAAACCGAGGGGCTGAAACAGAGGGCGAGAAACAGAGGGGCTGAAACAGAGGGGCTGAAACAGAGGGGCTGAATGAGTGGGGCTGAATCAGAGGGGCTGAATCAGAGGGGCTGAAACAGAGGGGCTTAAACTGAGGGCGAGAAACAGAGAGGCTGAAACGGAGGGCGAGAAACAGAGGGGCTGAAACAGAGGGCGAGAAACAGAGGGGCTGAAACAGAGGGCGAGAAACAGAGGGGCTGAAACAGAGGGGCTGAAACAGTGGGGCTGAAACAGAGGGCGAGAAACAGAGGGGCTGAAACAGAGGGCGCGAAACAGAGGGGCTGAAACAGAGGGCGAGAAACAGAGGGCGAGAAACAGAGGGACTGAAACAGAGGGGCTGAAACACAGGGGCTGAAACAGAGGGTGAGAAACAGAGGGGCTGAAACAGAGGGCGAGAAACCGAGGGGCTGAAACAGAGGGCGAGAAACAGAGGGGCTGAAACAGAGGGGCTGAAACAGAGGGGCTGAAACAGAGGAGCTGAATCAGAGGGGCTGATTCAGAGGGGCTGTAACAGAGTGCGAGAAACAGAGGGGCTGAAACAGAGGGCGAGAAACAGCGGGGCTGAAACAGAGGGCGCGAAACAGAGGGGCTGAAACAGAGGGCGAGAAACAGAGGGCGAGAAACAGAGGGACTGAAACAGAGGGGCTGAAACACAGGGGCTGAAACAGAGGGTGAGAAACAGAGGGGCTGAAACAGAGGGCGAGAAACCGAGGGACTGAAACAGAGGGCTTAAACAGAGGGGCTGAATGAGTGGGGCTAAATCAGAGGGGATGAATCAGAGGGGCTGGAACAGAGGGGGAGAAACAGAGGATCTGAAACAGAGGGGCTGAATCAGAGGGGCTGAAACAGAGGGCGAGAAACAGAGGGGCTGAAACAGCGGGCGAGAAACAGAGGGGCAGAAACAGAGGGCGAGAAACTTAGGGGCTGAAACAGAGGGGCTGAAACAGAGGGCGTTAAACAGAGGGGCTGAAACAGAGGGCTAGAAACAGAGGGTGAGAAACAGAGGGCGAGAAACAGAGGGGCTGAAACAGAGGGGCTGAAACAGAGGGGCTGAATCAGAGGGGCTGAAACAGAGGGCGAGAAACAGAGGGGCTGAAACAGAGGGGCTGAAACAGAAGGGCTGAAACAGAGGGGCTGAAACAGAGGGCGAGAAACAGAGGGGCTGAAACAGAGGGCGAGTAACAGAGGGCGAGAAACAGAGGGGCTGAAACAGAGGGGCTGAAACAGAGAGGCGGAAAAAGAGGGGCTGATACAGAGGGCGAGAAACAGAGGGGCTGAATCAGAGGGGCTGAAACAGGGTGAGAAACAGAGGGGCTGAAACAGAGGGCGAGAAACAGAGTGGCCGAAACAGACGGGCTGAAACAGAGGGGCTGAAAAAGAGTGCGAAAAACAGAGGGGCTGAAACAGAGGCCGAGAAAAAGAGGGGCTGAAACAGAGGGGCTGAAACAGAGGGGCTGAATGAGTGGGGCTGAATCAGAGGGGCTGAATCAGAGGGGCTGAAACAGAGGGGCTGAAACTGAGGGCGAGAAACAGAGAGGCTGAAACGGAGGGCGAGAAACAGAGGGGCTGAAACAGAGGGCGAGAAACAGAGGGGCTGAAACAGAGGGCGAGAAACAGAGGGGCTGAAACAGTGGGGCTGAAACAGAGGGGCTGAAACAGAGGGCGAGAAACAGAGGGGCTGAAACAGAGGGCGCGAAACAGAGGGGCTGAAACAGAGGGCGAGAAACAGAGGGCGAGAAACAGAGGGACTGAAACAGAGGGGCTGAAACACAGGGGCTGAAACAGAGGGTGAGAAACAGAGGGGCTGAAACAGAGGGCGAGAAACCGAGGGGCTGAAACAGAGGGCTTAAACAGAGGGGCTGAATGAGTGGGACTGAATCAGAGGGGATGAATCAGAGGGGCTGGAACAGAGGGGGAGAAACAGAGGATCTGAAACAGAGGGGCTGAAACAGAGGGGCTGAAACAGAGGGTCTGAAACAGAGGAGCTGAATCAGAGGGGCTGAATCAGAGGGGCTGAAACAGAGGGGCTGAAACTGAGGGCGAGAAACAGAGAGGCTGAAACAGAGGGGCTGAAACAGAGGGGCTGAAACAGAGGAGCTGAATCAGAGGGGCTGAATCAGAGGGGCTGAAACAGAGGGGCTGAAACTGAGGGCGAGAAACAGAGAGGCTGAAACAGAGGGCGAGAAACCGAGGGGCTGAAACAGAGGGCGAGAAACAGAGGGGCTGAAACAGATGGGCTGAAACAGAGGGGCTGAATGAGTGGGGCTGAATCAGAGGGGCTGAATCAGAGGGGCTGAAACAGAGGGGCTTAAACTGAGGGCGAGAAACAGAGAGGCTGAAACGGAGGGCGAGAAACAGAGGGGCTGAAACAGAGGGCGAGAAACAGAGGGGCTGAAACAGAGGGCGAGAAACAGAGGGGCTGAAACAGAGGGGCTGAAACAGTGGGGCTGAAACAGAGGGCGAGAAACAGAGGGGCTGAAACAGAGGGCGCGAAACAGAGGGGCTGAAACAGAGGGCGAGAAACAGAGGGCGAGAAACAGAGGGACTGAAACAGAGGGGCTGAAACACAGGGGCTGAAACAGAGGGTGAGAAACAGAGGGTCTGAAACAGAGGGCGAGAAACCGAGGGGCTGAAACAGAGGGCGAGAAACAGAGGGGCTGAAACAGAGGGGCTGAAACAGAGGGGCTGAAACAGAGGAGCTGAATCAGAGGGGCTGATTCAGAGGGGCTGAAACAGAGGGGCTGAATCAGAGGGGCTGTAACAGAGTGCGAGAAACAGAGGGGCTGAAACAGAGGGCGAGAAACAGAGGGGCTGAAACAGAGGGCGCGAAACAGAGGGGCTGAAACAGAGGGCGAGAAACAGAGGGCGAGAAACAGAGGGACTGAAACAGAGGGGCTGAAACACAGGGGCTGAAACAGAGGGTGAGAAACAGAGGGGCTGAAACAGAGGGCGAGAAACCGAGGGGCTGAAACAGAGGGCTTAAACAGAGGGGCTGAATGAGTGGGGCTAAATCAGAGGCGATGAATCAGAGGGGCTGGAACAGAGGGGGAGAAACAGAGGATCTGAAACAGAGGGGCTGAATCAGAGGGGCTGAAACAGAGGGCGAGAAACAGAGGGGCTGAAATAGCGGGCGAGAAACAGAGGGGCAGAAACAGAGGGCGAGAAACCTAGGGGCTGGAACAGAGGGGCTGAAACAGAGGGCTAGAAACAGAGGGGCTGAAACAGAGGGCGAGAAACAGAGGGGATGAAACAGAGGGGCTGAAACAGAGGGGCTGAAACAGAGGGGCTGAAACAGAGGGGCTGAATCAGAGGGGCTGAAACAGAGGGGCTGAATCAGAGGGGCTGAAACAGAAGGCGAAAAACAGAGGGGCTGAAATAGAGGGCGAGAAACAGAGAGGCTGAAAAAGAGGGGCTGAAACAGAGTGCGAGAAACAGAGGGGCTGAAACAGAGGGGCTGAAACAGAGGGGCTGAAACAGAGGGCGAGAAACAGAGGGGCTGAAACAGAGGGCGAGAAACAGAGGGGCTGAAACAGAGGGGCTGAAACAGAGGGGCTGAAACAGAGGGCGAGAAACAGAGGGGCTGAAACAGAGGGCGAGAAACAGTGGGGCTGAATCAGAGGGCGAGAAACAGAGGGGCTGAAACAGAGGGGCTGAAACAGAGGACGAGAAACAGAGGGGCTGAATCAGAGGTGCTTAATCAGAGGGGCTGAAACAGAGGGGCTGAGTAAGAAGGCGAGAAACAAACGGGCTGAAACAGCGGGCGAGAAACAGAGGGCGAGAAACAGAGGGTGAGAAACAGAGGGTGAGAAACAGAGTGGCTGAAACAGAGGGGCTGAAACAGAGAGCGCGAAACAGAGGGGCTGAAACAGAGGGCGAGAAACAGAGGGGCTGAAAAAGAGGGGCTGAAACAGAGGGGTTAAATCAGCGGCACAGAAACAGAGGGCGATAAACAGAGGGGCTGAAACAGAGGGCGAGAAACAGAGGGGCTGAAACAGAGGGGCTGAAACAGAGGGGCTGAAACAGAGGGGCTGAAACAGAGGGCGAGAAACAGAGGGGCTGAAACAGAGGGGCTGAAACAGAAGGGCTGAAACAGAGGGGCTGAAACAGAGGGCGAAAAACAGAGGGGCTGAATCAGAGGGGCTGAATCAGAGTGGCTGAAACAGAGGGGCTGAAACAGAGGGCGAGAAACAGAGGGGCTGAAACAGAGGGCGAGTAACAGAGGGCGAGAAACAGAGGGGCTGAAACAGAGGGGCTGAAACAGAGAGGCGGAAAAAGAGGGGCTGATACAGAGGGCGAGAAACAGAGGGGCTGAATCAGAGGGGCTGAAACAGGGTGAGAAACAGAGGGGCTGAAACAGAGGGCGAGAAACAGAGTGGCCGAAACAGACGGGCAGAAACAGAGGGGCTGAAAAAGAGTGCGAAAAACAGAGGGGCTGAAACAGAGGCCGAGAAAAAGAGGGGCTGAAACAGAGGGGCTGAAACAGAGGGGCTGAATGAGTGGGGCTGAATCAGAGGGGCTGAATCAGAGGGGCTGAAACAGAGGGGCTGAAACTGAGGGCGAGAAACAGAGGGTCTGAAACAGAGGGCGAGAAACCGAGGGGCTGAAACAGAGGGCGAGAAACAGAGGGGCTGAAACAGAGGGGCTGAAACAGAGGGGCTGAAACAGAGGGGCTGAAACAGAGGGGCTGAAACAGAGGGCGAGAAACAGAGGGGCTGAAACAGAGGGCGCGAAACAGAGGGGCTGAAACAGAGGGCGAGAAACAGAGGGCGAGAAACAGAGGGACTGAAACAGAGGGGCTGAAACACAGGGGCTGAAACAGAGGGTGAGAAACAGAGGGGCTGAAACAGAGGGCGAGAAACCGAGGGGCTGAAACAGAGGGCTTAAACAGAGGGGCTGAATGAGTGGGGCTGAATCAGAGGGGATGAATCAGAGGGGCTGGTACAGAGGGGGAGAAACAGAGGATCTGAAACAGAGGGGCTGAATCAAAGGGGCTGAAACAGAGGGCGAGAAACAGAGGGGCTGAAACAGAGGGCGAGAAACAGAGGGGCAGAAACAGAGGGCGAGAAACTTAGGGGCTAGAACAGAGGGGCTGAAACAGAGGGCGAAAAACAGAGGGGCTGAAACAGAGGGCTAGAAACAGAGGGTGAGAAACAGAGGGCGAGAAACAGAGGGGATGAAACAGAGGGGCTGAAACAGAGGGGCTGAAACAGAGGGGCTGAAACAGAGGGGCTGAATCAGAGGGGCTGAAACAGAGGGGCTGAATCAGAGGGGCTGAAACAGAAGGCGAGAAACAGAGAGGCTGAAAAAGAGGGGCTGAAACAGAGGGCGAGAAACAGAGGGGCTGAAACAGAGGGGCTGAAACAGAGGGGCTGAAACAGAGGGCGAGAAACAGAGGGGCTGAAACAGAGGGCGAGAAACAGAGGGGCTGAAACAGAGGGGCTGAAACAGAGGGGCTGAAACAGAGGGCGAGAAACAGAGGGGCTGAAACAGAGGGCGAGAAACAGTGGGGCTGAATCAGAGGGCGAGAAACAGAGGGGCTGAAACAGAGGGGCTGAAACAGAGGACGAGAAACAGAGGGGCTGAATCAGAGGCGCTGAATCAGAGGGGCTGAAACAGAGGGGCTGAGTAAGAGGGCGAGAAACAAACGGGCTGAAACAGCGGGTGAGAAACAGAGGGCGAGAAACAGAGGGGCTGAAACAGAGGGGCTGAAACAGACGGGCTGAAACAGAGAGCCTGAAACAGAGGGCGAGAAACAGAGGGGCTGAAACAGAGGGCAAGAAACAGAGGGGCTGAAACAGAGGGGCTGAAACAGAGGGGCTGAAACAGAGGGCGAGAAACAGAGGGGCTGAAACAGAGGGGCTGAAACAGAGGGGCTGAAACAGAGGGCGAGAAACAGAGGGGCTGAAACAGAGGGCGCGAAACAGAGGGGCTGAAACAGAGGGCGAGAAACAGAGGGCGAGAAACAGAGGGACTGAAACAGAGGGGCTGAAACACAGGGGCTGAAACAGAGGGTGAGAAACAGAGGGGCTGAAACAGAGGGCGAGAAACCGAGGGGCTGAAACAGAGGGCGAGAAACAGAGGGGCTGAAACAGAGGGGCTGAAACAGAGGGGCTGAAACAGAGGAGCTGAATCAGAGGGGCTGTAACAGAGTGCGAGAAACAGAGGGGCTGAAACAGAGGGCGAGAAACAGAGGGGCAGAAACAGAGGGCGAGAAACAGAGTGGCTGAAACAGAGGGGCTGAAACAGAGAGCGCGAAACAGAGGGGCTGAAACAGAGGGCGAGAAACAGAGGGGCTGAAAAAGAGGGGCTGAACCAGAGGGGCTAAATCAGAGGGACAGAAACAGAGGGCGGTATACAGAGGGGTTGAAACAGAGGGCGAGAAACAGAGGGGCTGAAACAGAGGGGCTGAAAGAGAGGGGCTGAAACAGAGGGGCTGAAACAGAGGGCGAGAAACAGAGGGGCTGAAACAGAGGGCGAGAAACAGAGGGGCTGAAACAGAGGGGCTGAAACAGGAGGGCTGAAACAGAGGGGCTGAAACAGAGGGCGAGAAACAGAGGGGCTGAAACAGAGGGGCTGAAACAGAGGGGCTGAAACAGAGGGCGAGAAACAGAGGGGCTGAAACAGAGGGCGAGAAACAGAGGGGCTGAAACAGAGGGGCTGAAACAGAGGGGCTGAAACAGAGGGCGAGAAACAGAGGGGCTGAAACAGAGGGCGAGAAACAGTGGGGCTGAATCAGAGGGCGAGAAACAGAGGGGCTGAAACAGAGGGGCTGAAACAGAGGACGAGAAACAGAGGGGCTGAATCAGAGGCGCTGAATCAGAGGGGCTGAAACAGAGGGGCTGAGTAAGAAGGCGAGAAACAAACGGGCTGAAACAGCGGGCGAGAAACAGAGGGCGAGAAACAGAGGGTGAGAAACAGAGGGTGAGAAACAGAGTGGCTGAAACAGAGGGGCTGAAACAGAGAGCGCGAAACAGAGGGGCTGAAAAAGAGGGGCTGAAACAGAGGGGTTAAATCAGCGGCACAGAAACAGAGGGCGATAAACAGAGGGGCTGAAACAGAGGGCGAGAAACAGAGGGGCTGAAACAGAGGGGCTGAAACAGAGGGGCTGAAACAGAGGGGCTGAAACAGAGGGCGAGAAACAGAGGGGCTGAAACAGAGGGGCTGAAACAGAAGGGCTGAAACAGAGGGGCTGAAACAGAGGGCGAAAAACAGAGGGGCTGAATCAGAGGGGCTGAATCAGAGTGGCTGAAACAGAGGGGCTGAAACAGAGGGCGAGAAACAGAGGGGCTGAAACAGAGGGCGAGTAACAGAGGGCGAGAAACAGAGGGGCTGAAACAGAGGGGCTGAAACAGAGAGGCGGAAAAAGAGGGGCTGATACAGAGGGCGAGAAACAGAGGGGCTGAATCAGAGGGGCTGAAACAGGGTGAGAAACAGAGGGGCTGAAACAGAGGGCGAGAAACAGAGTGGCCGAAACAGACGGGCAGAAACAGAGGGGCTGAAAAAGAGTGCGAAAAACAGAGGGGCTGAAACAGAGGCCGAGAAAAAGAGGGGCTGAAACAGAGGGGCTGAAACAGAGGGGCTGAATGAGTGGGGCTGAATCAGAGGGGCTGAATCAGAGGGGCTGAAACAGAGGGGCTGAAACTGAGGGCGAGAAACAGAGAGGCTGAAACGGAGGGCGAGAAACAGAGGGGCTGAAACAGAGGGCGAGAAACAGAGGGGCTGAAACAGAGGGCGAGAAACAGAGGGGCTGAAACAGTGGGGCTGAAACAGAGGGGCTGAAACAGAGGGCGAGAAACAGAGGGGCTGAAACAGAGGGCGCGAAACAGAGGGGCTGAAACAGAGGGCGAGAAACAGAGGGCGAGAAACAGAGGGACTGAAACAGAGGGGCTGAAACACAGGGGCTGAAACAGAGGGTGAGAAACAGAGGGGCTGAAACAGAGGGCGAGAAACCGAGGGGCTGAAACAGAGGGCTTAAACAGAGGGGCTGAATGAGTGGGGCTGAATCAGAGGGGATGAATCAGAGGGGCTGGAACAGAGGGGGAGAAACAGAGGATCTGAAACAGAGGGGCTGAATCAAAGGGGCTGAAACAGAGGGCGAGAAACAGAGGGGCTGAAACAGAGGGCGAGAAACAGAGGGGCAGAAACAGAGGGCGAGAAACTTAGGGGCTAGAACAGAGGGGCTGAAACAGAGGGCGAAAAACAGAGGGGCTGAAACAGAGGGCTAGAAACAGAGGGTGAGAAACAGAGGGCGAGAAACAGAGGGGATGAAACAGAGGGGCTGAAACAGAGGGGCTGAAACAGAGGGGCTGAAACAGAGGGGCTGAATCAGAGGGGCTGAAACAGAGGGGCTGAATCAGAGGGGCTGAAACAGAAGGCGAGAAACAGAGAGGCTGAAAAAGAGGGGCTGAAACAGAGGGCGAGAAACAGAGGGGCTGAAACAGAGGGGCTGAAACAGAGGGGCTGAAACAGAGGGCGAGAAACAGAGGGGCTGAAACAGAGGGCGAGAAACAGAGGGGCTGAAACAGAGGGGCTGAAACAGAGGGGCTGAAACAGAGGGCGAGAAACAGAGGACGAGAAACAGAGGGGCTGAATCAGAGGCGCTGAATCAGAGGGGCTGAAACAGAGGGGCTGAGTAAGAGGGCGAGAAACAAACGGGCTGAAACAGCGGGTGAGAAACAGAGGGCGAGAAACAGAGGGGCTGAAACAGAGGGGCTGAAACAGACGGGCTGAAACAGAGAGCCTGAAACAGAGGGCGAGAAACAGAGGGGCTGAAACAGAGGGGCTGAAAAAGAGGGGCTGAAACAGAGGGGCTGAAACAGAGGGGCTGAAACAGAGGGCGAGAAACAGAGAGGCTGAAACAGAGGGGCTGAAACAGAGGGGCTGAAACAGAGGAGCTGAATCAGAGGGGCTGAATCAGAGGGGCTGAAACAGAGGGGCTGAAACTGAGGGCGAGAAACAGAGAGGCTGAAACAGAGGGCGAGAAACCGAGGGGCTGAAACAGAGGGCGAGAAACAGAGGGGCTGAAACAGAGGGGCTGAAACAGAGGGGCTGAATGAGTGGGGCTGAATCAGAGGGGCTGAATCAGAGGGGCTGAAACAGAGGGGCTTAAACTGAGGGCGAGAAACAGAGAGGCTGAAACGGAGGGCGAGAAACAGAGGGGCTGAAACAGAGGGCGAGAAACAGAGGGGCTGAAACAGAGGGCGAGAAACAGAGGGGCTGAAACAGAGGGGCTGAAACAGTGGGGCTGAAACAGAGGGCGAGAAACAGAGGGGCTGAAACAGAGGGCGCGAAACAGAGGGGCTGAAACAGAGGGCGAGAAACAGAGGGCGAGAAACAGAGGGACTGAAACAGAGGGGCTGAAACACAGGGGCTGAAACAGAGGGTGAGAAACAGAGGGTCTGAAACAGAGGGCGAGAAACCGAGGGGCTGAAACAGAGGGCGAGAAACAGAGGGGCTGAAACAGAGGGGCTGAAACAGAGGGGCTGAAACAGAGGAGCTGAATCAGAGGGGCTGATTCAGAGGGGCTGAAACAGAGGGGCTGAATCAGAGGGGCTGTAACAGAGTGCGAGAAACAGAGGGGCTGAAACAGAGGGCGAGAAACAGAGGGGCTGAAACAGAGGGCGCGAAACAGAGGGGCTGAAACAGAGGGCGAGAAACAGAGGGCGAGAAACAGAGGGACTGAAACAGAGGGGCTGAAACACAGGGGCTGAAACAGAGGGTGAGAAACAGAGGGGCTGAAACAGAGGGCGAGAAACCGAGGGGCTGAAACAGAGGGCTTAAACAGAGGGGCTGGATGAGTGGGGCTAAATCAGAGGCGATGAATCAGAGGGGCTGGATCAGAGGGGGAGAAACAGAGGATCTGAAACAGAGGGGCTGAATCAGAGGGGCTGAAACAGAGGGCGAGAAACAGAGGGGCTGAAACAGCGGGCGAGAAACAGAGGGGCAGAAAGAGAGGGCGAGAAACCTAGGGGCTGGAACAGAGGGGCTGAAACAGAGGGCTAGAAACAGAGGGTGAGAAACAGAGGGCGAGAAACAGAGGGGATGAAACAGAGGGGCTGAAACAGAGGGGCTGAAACAGAGGGGCTGAAACAGAGGGGCTGAATCAGAGGGGCTGAAACAGAGGGGCTGAATCAGAGGGGCTGAAACAGAAGGCGAAAAACAGAGGGGCTGAAATAGAGGGCGAGAAACAGAGGGGCTGAAAAAGAGGGGCTGAAACAGAGTGCGAGAAACAGAGGGGCTGAAACAGAGGGGCTGAAACAGAGGGGCTGAAACAGAGGGCGAGAAACAGAGGGGCTGAAACAGAGGGCGAGAAACAGAGGGGCTGAAACAGAGGGGCTGAAACAGAGGGGCTGAAACAGAGGGCGAGAAACAGAGGGGCTGAAACAGAGAGCGAGAAACAGTGGGGCTGAATCAGAGGGCGAGAAACAGAGGGGCTGAAACAGAGGGGCTGAAACAGAGGACGAGAAACAGAGGGGCTGAATCAGAGGCGCTGAATCAGAGGGGCTGAAACAGAGGGGCTGAGTAAGAAGGCGAGAAACAAACGGGCTGAAACAGCGGGCGAGAAACAGAGGGCGAGAAACAGAGGGTGAGAAACAGAGGGTGAGAAACAGAGTGGCTGAAACAGAGGGGCTGAAACAGAGAGCGCGAAACAGAGGGGCTGAAACAGAGGGCGAGAAACAGAGGGGCTGAAAAAGAGGGGCTGAAACAGAGGGGTTAAATCAGCGGCACAGAAACAGAGGGCGATAAACAGAGGGGCTGAAACAGAGGGCGAGAAACAGAGGGGCTGAAACAGAGGGGCTGAAACAGAGGGGCTGAAACAGAGGGGCTGAAACAGAGGGCGAGAAACAGAGGGGCTGAAACAGAGGGGCTGAAACAGAAGGGCTGAAACAGAGGGGCTGAAACAGAGGGCGAAAAACAGAGGGGCTGAATCAGAGGGGCTGAATCAGAGTGGCTGAAACAGAGGGGCTGAAACAGAGGGCGAGAAACAGAGGGGCTGAAACAGAGGGCGAGTAACAGAGGGCGAGAAACAGAGGGGCTGAAACAGAGGGGCTGAAACAGAGAGGCGGAAAAAGAGGGGCTGATACAGAGGGCGAGAAACAGAGGGGCTGAATCAGAGGGGCTGAAACAGGGTGAGAAACAGAGGGGCTGAAACAGAGGGCGAGAAACAGAGTGGCCGAAACAGACGGGCAGAAACAGAGGGGCTGAAAAAGAGTGCGAAAAACAGAGGGGCTGAAACAGAGGCCGAGAAAAAGAGGGGCTGAAACAGAGGGGCTGAAACAGAGGGGCTGAATGAGTGGGGCTGAATCAGAGGGGCTGAATCAGAGGGGCTGAAACAGAGGGGCTGAAACTGAGGGCGAGAAACAGAGAGGCTGAAACGGAGGGCGAGAAACAGAGGGGCTGAAACAGAGGGCGAGAAACAGAGGGGCTGAAACAGAGGGCGAGAAACAGAGGGGCTGAAACAGTGGGGCTGAAACAGAGGGGCTGAAACAGAGGGCGAGAAACAGAGGGGCTGAAACAGAGGGCGCGAAACAGAGGGGCTGAAACAGAGGGCGAGAAACAGAGGGCGAGAAACAGAGGGACTGAAACAGAGGGGCTGAAACACAGGGGCTGAAACAGAGGGTGAGAAACAGAGGGGCTGAAACAGAGGGCGAGAAACCGAGGGGCTGAAACAGAGGGCTTAAACAGAGGGGCTGAATGAGTGGGGCTGAATCAGAGGGGATGAATCAGAGGGGCTGGAACAGAGGGGGAGAAACAGAGGATCTGAAACAGAGGGGCTGAATCAAAGGGGCTGAAACAGAGGGCGAGAAACAGAGGGGCTGAAACAGAGGGCGAGAAACAGAGGGGCAGAAACAGAGGGCGAGAAACTTAGGGGCTAGAACAGAGGGGCTGAAACAGAGGGCGAAAAACAGAGGGGCTGAAACAGAGGGCTAGAAACAGAGGGTGAGAAACAGAGGGCGAGAAACAGAGGGGATGAAACAGAGGGGCTGAAACAGAGGGGCTGAAACAGAGGGGCTGAAACAGAGGGGCTGAATCAGAGGGGCTGAAACAGAGGGGCTGAATCAGAGGGGCTGAAACAGAAGGCGAGAAACAGAGAGGCTGAAAAAGAGGGGCTGAAACAGAGGGCGAGAAACAGAGGGGCTGAAACAGAGGGGCTGAAACAGAGGGGCTGAAACAGAGGGCGAGAAACAGAGGGGCTGAAACAGAGGGCGAGAAACAGAGGGGCTGAAACAGAGGGGCTGAGACAGAGGGGCTGAAACAGAGGGCGAGAAACAGAGGGGCTGAAACAGAGGGCGAGAAACAGTGGGGCTGAATCAGAGGGCGAGAAACAGAGGGGCTGAAACAGAGGGGCTGAAACAGAGGACGAGAAACAGAGGGGCTGAATCAGAGGCGCTGAATCAGAGGGGCTGAAACAGAGGGGCTGAAACAGAGGGGCTGAAACAGACGGGCTGAAACAGAGAGCCTGAAACAGAGGGCGAGAAACAGAGGGGCTGAAACAGAGGGCAAGAAACAGAGGGGCTGAAACAGAGGGGCTGAAACAGAGGGGCTGAAACAGAGGGCGAGAAACAGAGGGGCTGAAACAGAAGGGCTGAAACAGAGGGGCTGAAACAGAGGGCGAGAAACAGAGGGGCTGAAACAGAGGGCGCGAAACAGAGGGGCTGAAACAGAGGGCGAGAAACAGAGGGACTGAAACAGAGGGGCTGAAACACAGGGGCTGAAACAGAGGGTGAGAAACAGAGGGGCTGAAACAGAGGGCGAGAAACCGAGGGGCTGAAACAGAGGGCGAGAAACAGAGGGGCTGAAACAGAGGGGCTGAAACAGAGGGGCTGAAACAGAGGAGCTGAATCAGAGGGGCTGATTCAGAGGGGCTGAAACAGAGGGGCTGAATCAGAGGGGCTGTAACAGAGTGCGAGAAACAGAGGGGCTGAAACAGAGGGCGAGAAACAGAGGGGCAGAAACAGAGGGCGAGAAACAGAGGGGCTGAAACAGTGGGGCTGAAACAGAGGGGCTGAAGCAGAGGGCGAGAAACAGAGGGGCTGAAACAGAGGGCGCGAAACAGAGGGGCTGAAACAGAGGGCGAGAAACAGAGGGCGAGAAACAGAGGGACTGAAACAGAGGGGCTGAAACACAGGGGCTGAAACAGAGGGTGAGAAACAGAGGGGCTGAAACAGAGGGCGAGAAACCGAGGGGCTGAAACAGAGGGCTTAAACAGAGGGGCTGAATGAGTGGGGCTGAATCAGAGGGGATGAATCAGAGGGGCTGGAACAGAGGGGGAGAAACAGAGGATCTGAAACAGAGGGGCTGAATCAAAGGGGCTGAAACAGAGGGCGAGAAACAGAGGGGCTGAAACAGAGGGCGAGAAACAGAGGGGCAGAAACAGAGGGCGAGAAACTTAGGGGCTAGAACAGAGGGGCTGAAACAGAGGGCGAAAAACAGAGGGGCTGAAACAGAGGGCTAGAAACAGAGGGTGAGAAACAGAGGGCGAGAAACAGAGGGGATGAAACAGAGGGGCTGAAACAGAGGGGCTGAAACAGAGGGGCTGAAACAGAGGGGCTGAATCAGAGGGGCTGAAACAGAGGGGCTGAATCAGAGGGGCTGAAACAGAAGGCGAGAAACAGAGAGGCTGAAAAAGAGGGGCTGAAACAGAGGGCGAGAAACAGAGGGGCTGAAACAGAGGGGCTGAAACAGAGGGGCTGAAACAGAGGGCGAGAAACAGAGGGGCTGAAACAGAGGGCGAGAAACAGAGGGGCTGAAACAGAGGGGCTGAAACAGAGGGGCTGAAACAGAGGGCGAGAAACAGAGGACGAGAAACAGAGGGGCTGAATCAGAGGCGCTGAATCAGAGGGGCTGAAACAGAGGGGCTGAGTAAGAGGGCGAGAAACAAACGGGCTGAAACAGCGGGTGAGAAACAGAGGGCGAGAAACAGAGGGGCTGAAACAGAGGGGCTGAAACAGACGGGCTGAAACAGAGAGCCTGAAACAGAGGGCGAGAAACAGAGGGGCTGAAACAGAGGGGCTGAAAAAGAGGGGCTGAAACAGAGGGGCTGAAACAGAGGGGCTGAAACAGAGGGCGAGAAACAGAGAGGCTGAAACAGAGGGGCTGAAACAGAGGGGCTGAAACAGAGGAGCTGAATCAGAGGGGCTGAATCAGAGGGGCTGAAACAGAGGGGCTGAAACTGAGGGCGAGAAACAGAGAGGCTGAAACAGAGGGCGAGAAACCGAGGGGCTGAAACAGAGGGCGAGAAACAGAGGGGCTGAAACAGAGGGGCTGAAACAGAGGGGCTGAATGAGTGGGGCTGAATCAGAGGGGCTGAATCAGAGGGGCTGAAACAGAGGGGCTTAAACTGAGGGCGAGAAACAGAGAGGCTGAAACGGAGGGCGAGAAACAGAGGGGCTGAAACAGAGGGCGAGAAACAGAGGGGCTGAAACAGAGGGCGAGAAACCGAGGGGCTGAAACAGAGGGGCTGAAACAGTGGGGCTGAAACAGAGGGCGAGAAACAGAGGGGCTGAAACAGAGGGCGCGAAACAGAGGGGCTGAAACAGAGGGCGAGAAACAGAGGGCGAGAAACAGAGGGACTGAAACAGAGGGGCTGAAAAACAGGGGCTGAAACAGAGGGTGAGAAACAGAGGGTCTGAAACAGAGGGCGAGAAACCGAGGGGCTGAAACAGAGGGCGAGAAACAGAGGGGCTGAAACAGAGGGGCTGAAACAGAGGGGCTGAAACAGAGGAGCTGAATCAGAGGGGCTGATTCAGAGGGGCTGAAACAGAGGGGCTGAATCAGAGGGGCTGTAACAGAGTGCGAGAAACAGAGGGGCTGAAACAGAGGGCGAGAAACAGAGGGGCTGAAACAGAGGGCGCGAAACAGAGGGGCTGAAACAGAGGGCGAGAAACAGAGGGCGAGAAACAGAGGGACTGAAACAGAGGGGCTGAAACACAGGGGCTGAAACAGAGGGTGAGAAACAGAGGGGCTGAAACAGAGGGCGAGAAACCGAGGGGCTGAAACAGAGGGCTTAAACAGAGGGGCTGGATGAGTGGGGCTAAATCAGAGGCGATGAATCAGAGGGGCTGGATCAGAGGGGGAGAAACAGAGGATCTGAAACAGAGGGGCTGAATCAGAGGGGCTGAAACAGAGGGCGAGAAACAGAGGGGCTGAAACAGCGGGCGAGAAACAGAGGGGCAGAAACAGAGGGCGAGAAACCTAGGGGCTGGAACAGAGGGGCTGAAACAGAGGGCTAGAAACAGAGGGTGAGAAACAGAGGGCGAGAAACAGAGGGGATGAAACAGAGGGGCTGAAACAGAGGGGCTGAAACAGAGGGGCTGAAACAGAGGGGCTGAATCAGAGGGGCTGAAACAGAGGGGCTGAATCAGAGGGGCTGAAACAGAAGGCGAAAAACAGAGGGGCTGAAATAGAGGGCGAGAAACAGAGGGGCTGAAAAAGAGGGGCTGAAACAGAGTGCGAGAAACAGAGGGGCTGAAACAGAGGGGCTGAAACAGAGGGGCTGAAACAGAGGGCGAGAAACAGAGGGGCTGAAACAGAGGGCGAGAAACAGAGGGGCTGAAACAGAGGGGCTGAAACAGAGGGGCTGAAACAGAGGGCGAGAAACAGAGGGGCTGAAACAGAGAGCGAGAAACAGTGGGGCTGAATCAGAGGGCGAGAAACAGAGGGGCTGAAACAGAGGGGCTGAAACAGAGGACGAGAAACAGAGGGGCTGAATCAGAGGCGCTGAATCAGAGGGGCTGAAACAGAGGGGCTGAGTAAGAAGGCGAGAAACAAACGGGCTGAAACAGCGGGCGAGAAACAGAGGGCGAGAAACAGAGGGTGAGAAACAGAGGGTGAGAAACAGAGTGGCTGAAACAGAGGGGCTGAAACAGAGAGCGCGAAACAGAGGGGCTGAAACAGAGGGCGAGAAACAGAGGGGCTGAAAAAGAGGGGCTGAAACAGAGGGGTTAAATCAGCGGCACAGAAACAGAGGGCGATAAACAGAGGGGCTGAAACAGAGGGCGAGAAACAGAGGGGCTGAAACAGAGGGGCTGAAACAGAGGGGCTGAAACAGAGGGGCTGAAACAGAGGGCGAGAAACAGAGGGGCTGAAACAGAGGGGCTGAAACAGAAGGGCTGAAACAGAGGGGCTGAAACAGAGGGCGAAAAACAGAGGGGCTGAATCAGAGGGGCTGAATCAGAGTGGCTGAAACAGAGGGGCTGAAACAGAGGGCGAGAAACAGAGGGGCTGAAACAGAGGGCGAGTAACAGAGGGCGAGAAACAGAGGGGCTGAAACAGAGGGGCTGAAACAGAGAGGCGGAAAAAGAGGGGCTGATACAGAGGGCGAGAAACAGAGGGGCTGAATCAGAGGGGCTGAAACAGGGTGAGAAACAGAGGGGCTGAAACAGAGGGGCTGAGACAGAGGGGCTGAAACAGAGGGCGAGAAACAGAGGGGCTGAAACAGAGGGCGAGAAACAGTGGGGCTGAATCAGAGGGCGAGAAACAGAGGGGCTGAAACAGAGGGGCTGAAACAGAGGACGAGAAACAGAGGGGCTGAATCAGAGGCGCTGAATCAGAGGGGCTGAAACAGAGGGGCTGAAACAGAGGGGCTGAAACAGACGGGCTGAAACAGAGAGCCTGAAACAGAGGGCGAGAAACAGAGGGGCTGAAACAGAGGGCAAGAAACAGAGGGGCTGAAACAGAGGGGCTGAAACAGAGGGGCTGAAACAGAGGGCGAGAAACAGAGGGGCTGAAACAGAAGGGCTGAAACAGAGGGGCTGAAACAGAGGGCGAGAAACAGAGGGGCTGAAACAGAGGGCGCGAAACAGAGGGGCTGAAACAGAGGGCGAGAAACAGAGGGACTGAAACAGAGGGGCTGAAACACAGGGGCTGAAACAGAGGGTGAGAAACAGAGGGGCTGAAACAGAGGGCGAGAAACCGAGGGGCTGAAACAGAGGGCGAGAAACAGAGGGGCTGAAACAGAGGGGCTGAAACAGAGGGGCTGAAACAGAGGAGCTGAATCAGAGGGGCTGATTCAGAGGGGCTGAAACAGAGGGGCTGAATCAGAGGGGCTGTAACAGAGTGCGAGAAACAGAGGGGCTGAAACAGAGGGCGAGAAACAGAGGGGCAGAAACAGAGGGCGAGAAACAGAGGGGCTGAAACAGTGGGGCTGAAACAGAGGGGCTGAAACAGAGGGCGAGAAACAGAGGGGCTGAAACAGAGGGCGCGAAACAGAGGGGCTGAAACAGAGGGCGAGAAACAGAGGGCGAGAAACAGAGGGACTGAAACAGAGGGGCTGAAACACAGGGGCTGAAACAGAGGGTGAGAAACAGAGGGGCTGAAACAGAGGGCGAGAAACCGAGGGGCTGAAACAGAGGGCTTAAACAGAGGGGCTGAATGAGTGGGGCTGAATCAGAGGGGATGAATCAGAGGGGCTGGAACAGAGGGGGAGAAACAGAGGATCTGAAACAGAGGGGCTGAATCAAAGGGGCTGAAACAGAGGGCGAGAAACAGAGGGGCTGAAACAGAGGGCGAGAAACAGAGGGGCAGAAACAGAGGGCGAGAAACTTAGGGGCTAGAACAGAGGGGCTGAAACAGAGGGCGAAAAACAGAGGGGCTGAAACAGAGGGCTAGAAACAGAGGGTGAGAAACAGAGGGCGAGAAACAGAGGGGATGAAACAGAGGGGCTGAAACAGAGGGGCTGAAACAGAGGGGCTGAAACAGAGGGGCTGAATCAGAGGGGCTGAAACAGAGGGGCTGAATCAGAGGGGCTGAAACAGAAGGCGAGAAACAGAGAGGCTGAAAAAGAGGGGCTGAAACAGAGGGCGAGAAACAGAGGGGCTGAAACAGAGGGGCTGAAACAGAGGGGCTGAAACAGAGGGCGAGAAACAGAGGGGCTGAAACAGAGGGCGAGAAACAGAGGGGCTGAAACAGAGGGGCTGAAACAGAGGGGCTGAAACAGAGGGCGAGAAACAGAGGACGAGAAACAGAGGGGCTGAATCAGAGGCGCTGAATCAGAGGGGCTGAAACAGAGGGGCTGAGTAAG
This sequence comes from Chiloscyllium punctatum, assembly GCF_047496795.1. Classification (NCBI taxonomy): domain Eukaryota; kingdom Metazoa; phylum Chordata; class Chondrichthyes; order Orectolobiformes; family Hemiscylliidae; genus Chiloscyllium; species Chiloscyllium punctatum. The sequence goes on from NC_092742.1 coordinate 144,298,414, forward strand.
AGGGCGAGAAACAAACGGGCTGAAACAGCGGGTGAGAAACAGAGGGCGAGAAACAGAGGGGCTGAAACAGAGGGGCTGAAACAGACGGGCTGAAACAGAGAGCCTGAAACAGAGGGCGAGAAACAGAGGGGCTGAAACAGAGGGGCTGAAAAAGAGGGGCTGAAACAGAGGGGCTGAAACAGAGGGGCTGAAACAGAGGGCGAGAAACAGAGAGGCTGAAACAGAGGGGCTGAAACAGAGGGGCTGAAACAGAGGAGCTGAATCAGAGGGGCTGAATCAGAGGGGCTGAAACAGAGGGGCTGAAACTGAGGGCGAGAAACAGAGAGGCTGAAACAGAGGGCGAGAAACCGAGGGGCTGAAACAGAGGGCGAGAAACAGAGGGGCTGAAACAGAGGGGCTGAAACAGAGGGGCTGAATGAGTGGGGCTGAATCAGAGGGGCTGAATCAGAGGGGCTGAAACAGAGGGGCTTAAACTGAGGGCGAGAAACAGAGAGGCTGAAACGGAGGGCGAGAAACAGAGGGGCTGAAACAGAGGGCGAGAAACAGAGGGGCTGAAACAGAGGGCGAGAAACCGAGGGGCTGAAACAGAGGGGCTGAAACAGTGGGGCTGAAACAGAGGGCGAGAAACAGAGGGGCTGAAACAGAGGGCGCGAAACAGAGGGGCTGAAACAGAGGGCGAGAAACAGAGGGCGAGAAACAGAGGGACTGAAACAGAGGGGCTGAAAAACAGGGGCTGAAACAGAGGGTGAGAAACAGAGGGTCTGAAACAGAGGGCGAGAAACCGAGGGGCTGAAACAGAGGGCGAGAAACAGAGGGGCTGAAACAGAGGGGCTGAAACAGAGGGGCTGAAACAGAGGAGCTGAATCAGAGGGGCTGATTCAGAGGGGCTGAAACAGAGGGGCTGAATCAGAGGGGCTGTAACAGAGTGCGAGAAACAGAGGGGCTGAAACAGAGGGCGAGAAACAGAGGGGCTGAAACAGAGGGCGCGAAACAGAGGGGCTGAAACAGAGGGCGAGAAACAGAGGGCGAGAAACAGAGGGACTGAAACAGAGGGGCTGAAACACAGGGGCTGAAACAGAGGGTGAGAAACAGAGGGGCTGAAACAGAGGGCGAGAAACCGAGGGGCTGAAACAGAGGGCTTAAACAGAGGGGCTGGATGAGTGGGGCTAAATCAGAGGCGATGAATCAGAGGGGCTGGATCAGAGGGGGAGAAACAGAGGATCTGAAACAGAGGGGCTGAATCAGAGGGGCTGAAACAGAGGGCGAGAAACAGAGGGGCTGAAACAGCGGGCGAGAAACAGAGGGGCAGAAACAGAGGGCGAGAAACCTAGGGGCTGGAACAGAGGGGCTGAAACAGAGGGCTAGAAACAGAGGGTGAGAAACAGAGGGCGAGAAACAGAGGGGATGAAACAGAGGGGCTGAAACAGAGGGGCTGAAACAGAGGGGCTGAAACAGAGGGGCTGAATCAGAGGGGCTGAAACAGAGGGGCTGAATCAGAGGGGCTGAAACAGAAGGCGAAAAACAGAGGGGCTGAAATAGAGGGCGAGAAACAGAGGGGCTGAAAAAGAGGGGCTGAAACAGAGTGCGAGAAACAGAGGGGCTGAAACAGAGGGGCTGAAACAGAGGGGCTGAAACAGAGGGCGAGAAACAGAGGGGCTGAAACAGAGGGGCTGAAACAGAGGGGCTGAAACAGAGGGCGAGAAACAGAGGGGCTGAAACAGAGAGCGAGAAACAGTGGGGCTGAATCAGAGGGCGAGAAACAGAGGGGCTGAAACAGAGGGGCTGAAACAGAGGACGAGAAACAGAGGGGCTGAATCAGAGGCGCTGAATCAGAGGGGCTGAAACAGAGGGGCTGAGTAAGAAGGCGAGAAACAAACGGGCTGAAACAGCGGGCGAGAAACAGAGGGCGAGAAACAGAGGGTGAGAAACAGAGGGTGAGAAACAGAGTGGCTGAAACAGAGGGGCTGAAACAGAGAGCGCGAAACAGAGGGGCTGAAACAGAGGGCGAGAAACAGAGGGGCTGAAAAAGAGGGGCTGAAACAGAGGGGTTAAATCAGCGGCACAGAAACAGAGGGCGATAAACAGAGGGGCTGAAACAGAGGGCGAGAAACAGAGGGGCTGAAACAGAGGGGCTGAAACAGAGGGGCTGAAACAGAGGGGCTGAAACAGAGGGCGAGAAACAGAGGGGCTGAAACAGAGGGGCTGAAACAGAAGGGCTGAAACAGAGGGGCTGAAACAGAGGGCGAAAAACAGAGGGGCTGAATCAGAGGGGCTGAATCAGAGTGGCTGAAACAGAGGGGCTGAAACAGAGGGCGAGAAACAGAGGGGCTGAAACAGAGGGCGAGTAACAGAGGGCGAGAAACAGAGGGGCTGAAACAGAGGGGCTGAAACAGAGAGGCGGAAAAAGAGGGGCTGATACAGAGGGCGAGAAACAGAGGGGCTGAATCAGAGGGGCTGAAACAGGGTGAGAAACAGAGGGGCTGAAACAGAGGGCGAGAAACAGAGTGGCCGAAACAGACGGGCAGAAACAGAGGGGCTGAAAAAGAGTGCGAAAAACAGAGGGGCTGAAACAGAGGCCGAGAAAAAGAGGGGCTGAAACAGAGGGGCTGAAACAGAGGGGCTGAATGAGTGGGGCTGAATCAGAGGGGCTGAATCAGAGGGGCTGAAACAGAGGGGCTGAAACTGAGGGCGAGAAACAGAGAGGCTGAAACGGAGGGCGAGAAACAGAGGGGCTGAAACAGAGGGCGAGAAACAGAGGGGCTGAAACAGAGGGCGAGAAACAGAGGGGCTGAAACAGTGGGGCTGAAACAGAGGGGCTGAAACAGAGGGCGAGAAACAGAGGGGCTGAAACAGAGGGCGCGAAACAGAGGGGCTGAAACAGAGGGCGAGAAACAGAGGGCGAGAAACAGAGGGACTGAAACAGAGGGGCTGAAACACAGGGGCTGAAACAGAGGGTGAGAAACAGAGGGGCTGAAACAGAGGGGGAGAAACAGAGGATCTGAAACAGAGGGGCTGAATCAAAGGGGCTGAAACAGAGGGCGAGAAACAGAGGGGCTGAAACAGAGGGCGAGAAACAGAGGGGCAGAAACAGAGGGCGAGAAACTTAGGGGCTAGAACAGAGGGGCTGAAACAGAGGGCGAAAAACAGAGGGGCTGAAACAGAGGGCTAGAAACAGAGGGTGAGAAACAGAGGGCGAGAAACAGAGGGGATGAAACAGAGGGGCTGAAACAGAGGGGCTGAAACAGAGGGGCTGAAACAGAGGGGCTGAATCAGAGGGGCTGAAACAGAGGGGCTGAATCAGAGGGGCTGAAACAGAAGGCGAGAAACAGAGAGGCTGAAAAAGAGGGGCTGAAACAGAGGGCGAGAAACAGAGGGGCTGAAACAGAGGGGCTGAAACAGAGGGGCTGAAACAGAGGGCGAGAAACAGAGGGGCTGAAACAGAGGGCGAGAAACAGAGGGGCTGAAACAGAGGGGCTGAGACAGAGGGGCTGAAACAGAGGGCGAGAAACAGAGGGGCTGAAACAGAGGGCGATTAACAGTGGGGCTGAATCAGAGGGCGAGAAACAGAGGGGCTGAAACAGAGGGGCTGAAACAGAGGACGAGAAACAGAGGGGCTGAATCAGAGGCGCTGAATCAGTGGGGCTGAAACAGAGGGGCTGAAACAGAGGGGCTGAAACAGACGGGCTGAAACAGAGAGCCTGAAACAGAGGGCGAGAAACAGAGGGGCTGAAACAGAGGGCAAGAAACAGAGGGGCTGAAACAGAGGGGCTGAAACAGAGGGGCTGAAACAGAGGGCGAGAAACAGAGGGGCTGAAACAGAAGGGCTGAAACAGAGGGGCTGAAACAGAGGGCGAGAAACAGAGGGGCTGAAACAGAGGGCGCGAAACAGAGGGGCTGAAACAGAGGGCGAGAAACAGAGGGACTGAAACAGAGGGGCTGAAACACAGGGGCTGAAACAGAGGGTGAGAAACAGAGGGGCTGAAACAGAGGGCGAGAAACCGAGGGGCTGAAACAGAGGGCGAGAAACAGAGGGGCTGAAACAGAGGGGCTGAAACAGAGGGGCTGAAACAGAGGAGCTGAATCAGAGGGGCTGATTCAGAGGGGCTGAAACAGAGGGGCTGAATCAGAGGGGCTGTAACAGAGTGCGAGAAACAGAGGGGCTGAAACAGAGGGCGAGAAACAGAGGGGCAGAAACAGAGGGCGAGAAACAGAGTGGCTGAAACAGAGGGGCTGAAACAGAGAGCGCGAAACAGAGGGGCTGAAACAGAGGGCGAGAAACAGAGGGGCTGAAAAAGAGGGGCTGAACCAGAGGGGCTAAATCAGAGGGACAGAAACAGAGGGCGGTATACAGAGGGGCTGAAACAGAGGGCGAGAAACAGAGGGGCTGAAACAGAGGGGCTGAAAGAGAGGGGCTGAAACAGAGGGGCTGAAACAGAGGGCGAGAAACAGAGGGGCTGAAACAGAGGGCGAGAAACAGAGGGGCTGAAACAGAGGGGCTGAAACAGGAGGGCTGAAACAGAGGGGCTGAAACAGAGGGCGAGAAACAGAGGGGCTGAATCAGAGGGGCTGAATCAGAGGTGCTGTAACAGAGGGGCTGAAACAGAGGGCGAGAAACAGAGGGGCTGAAACAGAGGGCGAGTAACAGAGGGCGAGAAACAGAGGGGCGTGAAACAGAGGGACTGAAACAGAGGGGCTGAAACAGAGGGGCTGATACAGAGGGCGAGAAACAGAGGGGCTGAATCAGAGGGGCTGAAACAGAGGGTGAGAAACAGAGGGGCTGAAACAGAGGGCGAGAAACAGAGTGGCTGAAACAGACGGGCTGAAACAGAGGGGCTGAAAAAGAGGGCGAAAAACAGAGGGGCTGAAACAGAGGCCGAGAAACAGAGGGGCTGAAACAGAGGGGCTTAAACAGAGGGGCTGAATGAGTGGGGCTGAATCAGAGGGGATGAATCAGAGGGGCTGGAACAGAGGGGGAGAAACAGAGGGGCTGAAACAGAGGGGCTGAATCAGAGGGGCTGAAACAGAGGGCGAGAAACAGAGGGGCTGAAAAAGAGGGCGAGAAACAGAGGGGCAGAAACAGAGGGCGAGAAACTGAGGGGCTGAAACAGAGGGGCTGAAACTGAGGGCGAGAAACAGAGAGGCTGAAACAGAGGGGCTGAAACAGAGGATGAGAAACAGAGGGGCTGAAACAGAGGGCGAGAAACAGAGTGGCTGAAACAGACGGGCTGAAACAGAGGGGCTGAAAAAGAGGGCGAAAAACAGAGGGGCTGAAACAGAGGCCGAGAAACAGAGGGGCTGAAACAGAGGGGCTGAAACAGTGGGGCTGAATGAGTGGGGCTGAATCAGAGGGGCCGAATCAGAGGGGCTGAAACAGGGTGGCTGAAACAGAGGGGCCGAAACAGAGGGGCTGGAACAGAGGGGGAGAAACAGAGGGGTTGAAACAGAGGGCGAGAAACAGAGGGGCTGAAACAGAGGGGCTGAAACAGAGGGGCTGAAACAGAGGGGCTGAAACTGAGGGCGAGAAACAGAGAGGCTGAAACGGAGGGCGAGAAACAGAGGGGCTGAAACAGAGGGCGAGAAACAGAGGGGCTGAAACAGAGGGCGAGAAACAGAGGGGCTGAAACAGAGGGGCTGAAACAGAGGGGCTGAAACAGAGGGCGAGAAACAGAGGGGCTGAAACAGAAGGCGAGAAACCGAGGGGCTGAAACAGAGGGCGAGAAACAGAAGCCGAGAAACAGAGGGACTGAAACAGAGGGGCTGAAACACAGGGGCTGAAACAGAGGGTGAGAAACAGAGGGGCTGAAACAGAGGGCGAGAAACCGAGGGGCTGAAACAGAGGGCGAGAAACAGAGGGGCTGAAACAGAGGGGCTGAAACAGAGGGGCTGAAACAGAGGAGCTGAATCAGAGGGGCTGAATCAGAGGGGCTGAAACAGAGGGGCTGAAACTGAGGGCGAGAAACAGAGAGGCTGAAACAGAGGGCGAGAAACCGAGGGGCTGAAACAGAGGGCGAGAAACAGAGGGGCTGAAACAGAGGGGCTGAAACAGAGGGGCTGAATGAGTGGGGCTGAATCAGAGGGGCTGAATCAGAGGGGCTGAAACAGAGGGGCTTAAACTGAGGGCGAGAAACAGAGAGGCTGAAACGGAGGGCGAGAAACAGAGGGGCTGAAACAGAGGGCGAGAAACAGAGGGCGAGAAACAGAGGGACTGAAACAGAGGGGCTGAAACACAGGGGCTGAAACAGAGGGTGAGAAACAGAGGGGCTGAAACAGAGGGCGAGAAACCGAGGGGCTGAAACAGAGGGCGAGAAACAGAGGGGCTGAAACAGAGGGGCTGAAACAGAGGGGCTGAAACAGAGGAGCTGAATCAGAGGGGCTGATTCAGAGGGGCTGAAACAGAGGGGCTGAATCAGAGGGGCTGTAACAGAGTGCGAGAAACCGAGGGGCTGAAACAGAGGGCGAGAAACGGAGGGGCTGAAACAGAGGGCGCGAAACAGAGGGGCTGAAACAGAGGGCGAGAAACAGAGGGCGAGAAACAGAGGGACTGAAACAGAGGGGCTGAAACACAGGGGCTGAAACAGAGGGTGAGAAACAGAGGGGCTGAAACAGAGGGCGAGAAACCGAGGGGCTGAAACAGAGGGCTTAAACAGAGGGGCTGAATGAGTGGGGCTAAATCAGAGGGGGTGAATCAGAGGGGCTGAAACAGGGTGGCTGAAACAGAGGGGCCGAAACAGAGGGGCTGGAACAGAGGGGGAGAAACAGAGGGGTTGAAACAGAGGGCGAGAAACAGAGGGGCTGAAACAGAGGGGCTGAAACAGAGGGGCTGAAACAGAGGGGCTGAAACTGAGGGCGAGAAACAGAGAGGCTGAAACGGAGGGCGAGAAACAGAGGGGCTGAAACAGAGGGCGAGAAACAGAGGGGCTGAAACAGAGGGGCTGAAACAGTGGGGCTGAATGAGTGGGGCTGAATCAGAGGGGCCGAATCAGAGGGGCTGAAACAGAGTGGCTGAAACAGAGGGGCCGAAACAGAGGGGCTGGAACAGAGGGGGAGAAACAGAGGGCGAGAAACAGAGGGCGAGAAACAGAGGGGCTGAAACAGAGGGGCTGAAACAGAGGGGCTGAAACAGAGGGGCTGAAACAGAAGGCGAGAAACCGAGGGGCTGAAACAGAGGGCGAGAAACAGAAGGCGAGAAACAGAGGGACTGAAACAGAGGGGCTGAAACACAGGGGCTGAAACAGAGGGTGAGAAACAGAGGGGCTGAAACAGAGGGCGAGAAACCGAGGGGCTGAAACAGAGGGCGAGAAACAGAGGGGCTGAAACAGAGGGGCTGAAACAGAGGGGCTGAAACAGAGGAGCTGAATCAGAGGGGCTGAATCAGAGGGGCTGAAACAGAGGGGCTGAAACTGAGGGCGAGAAACAGAGAGGCTGAAACAGAGGGCGAGAAACCGAGGGGCTGAAACAGAGGGCGAGAAACAGAGGGGCTGAAACAGATGGGCTGAAACAGAGGGGCTGAATGAGTGGGGCTGAATCAGAGGGGCTGAATCAGAGGGGCTGAAACAGAGGGGCTTAAACTGAGGGCGAGAAACAGAGAGGCTGAAACGGAGGGCGAGAAACAGAGGGGCTGAAACAGAGGGCGAGAAACAGAGGGGCTGAAACAGAGGGCGAGAAACCGAGGGGCTGAAACAGAGGGGCTGAAACAGTGGGGCTGAAACAGAGGGCGAGAAACAGAGGGGCTGAAACAGAGGGCGCGAAACAGAGGGGCTGAAACAGAGGGCGAGAAACAGAGGGCGAGAAACAGAGGGACTGAAACAGAGGGGCTGAAACACAGGGGCTGAAACAGAGGGTGAGAAACAGAGGGGCTGAAACAGAGGGCGCGAAACAGAGGGGCTGAAACAGAGGGCGAGAAACAGAGGGCGAGAAACAGAGGGACTGAAACAGAGGGGCTGAAACACAGGGGCTGAAACAGAGGGTGAGAAACAGAGGGGCTGAAACAGAGGGCGAGAAACCGAGGGGCTGAAACAGAGGGCTTAAACAGAGGGGCTGGATGAGTGGGGCTAAATCAGAGGCGATGAATCAGAGGGGCTGGATCAGAGGGGGAGAAACAGAGGATCTGAAACAGAGGGGCTGAATCAGAGGGGCTGAAACAGAGGGCGAGAAACAGAGGGGCTGAAACAGCGGGCGAGAAACAGAGGGGCAGAAACAGAGGGCGAGAAACCTAGGGGCTGGAACAGAGGGGCTGAAACAGAGGGCTAGAAACAGAGGGTGAGAAACAGAGGGCGAGAAACAGAGGGGATGAAACAGAGGGGCTGAAACAGAGGGGCTGAAACAGAGGGGCTGAAACAGAGGGGCTGAATCAGAGGGGCTGAAACAGAGGGGCTGAATCAGAGGGGCTGAAACAGAAGGCGAAAAACAGAGGGGCTGAAATAGAGGGCGAGAAACAGAGGGGCTGAAAAAGAGGGGCTGAAACAGAGTGCGAGAAACAGAGGGGCTGAAACAGAGGGGCTGAAACAGAGGGGCTGAAACAGAGGGCGAGAAACAGAGGGGCTGAAACAGAGGGCGAGAAACAGAGGGGCTGAAACAGAGGGGCTGAAACAGAGGGGCTGAAACAGAGGGCGAGAAACAGAGGGGCTGAAACAGAGAGCGAGAAACAGTGGGGCTGAATCAGAGGGCGAGAAACAGAGGGGCTGAAACAGAGGGGCTGAAACAGAGGACGAGAAACAGAGGGGCTGAATCAGAGGCGCTGAATCAGAGGGGCTGAAACAGAGGGGCTGAGTAAGAAGGCGAGAAACAAACGGGCTGAAACAGCGGGCGAGAAACAGAGGGCGAGAAACAGAGGGTGAGAAACAGAGGGTGAGAAACAGAGTGGCTGAAACAGAGGGGCTGAAACAGAGAGCGCGAAACAGAGGGGCTGAAACAGAGGGCGAGAAACAGAGGGGCTGAAAAAGAGGGGCTGAAACAGAGGGGTTAAATCAGCGGCACAGAAACAGAGGGCGATAAACAGAGGGGCTGAAACAGAGGGCGAGAAACAGAGGGGCTGAAACAGAGGGGCTGAAACAGAGGGGCTGAAACAGAGGGGCTGAAACAGAGGGCGAGAAACAGAGGGGCTGAAACAGAGGGGCTGAAACAGAAGGGCTGAAACAGAGGGGCTGAAACAGAGGGCGAAAAACAGAGGGGCTGAATCAGAGGGGCTGAATCAGAGTGGCTGAAACAGAGGGGCTGAAACAGAGGGCGAGAAACAGAGGGGCTGAAACAGAGGGCGAGTAACAGAGGGCGAGAAACAGAGGGGCTGAAACAGAGGGGCTGAAACAGAGAGGCGGAAAAAGAGGGGCTGATACAGAGGGCGAGAAACAGAGGGGCTGAATCAGAGGGGCTGAAACAGGGTGAGAAACAGAGGGGCTGAAACAGAGGGCGAGAAACAGAGTGGCCGAAACAGACGGGCAGAAACAGAGGGGCAGAAAAAGAGTGCGAAAAACAGAGGGGCTGAAACAGAGGCCGAGAAAAAGAGGGGCTGAAACAGAGGGGCTGAAACAGAGGGGCTGAATGAGTGGGGCTGAATCAGAGGGGCTGAATCAGAGGGGCTGAAACAGAGGGGCTGAAACTGAGGGCGAGAAACAGAGAGGCTGAAACGGAGGGCGAGAAACAGAGGGGCTGAAACAGAGGGCGAGAAACAGAGGGGCTGAAACAGAGGGCGAGAAACAGAGGGGCTGAAACAGTGGGGCTGAAACAGAGGGGCTGAAACAGAGGGCGAGAAACAGAGGGGCTGAAACAGAGGGCGCGAAACAGAGGGGCTGAAACAGAGGGCGAGAAACAGAGGGCGAGAAACAGAGGGACTGAAACAGAGGGGCTGAAACACAGGGGCTGAAACAGAGGGTGAGAAACAGAGGGGCTGAAACAGAGGGCGAGAAACCGAGGGGCTGAAACAGAGGGCTTAAACAGAGGGTCTGAATGAGTGGGGCTGAATCAGAGGGGATGAATCAGAGGGGCTGGAACAGAGGGGGAGAAACAGAGGATCTGAAACAGAGGGGCTGAATCAAAGGGGCTGAAACAGAGGGCGAGAAACAGAGGGGCTGAAACAGAGGGCGAGAAACAGAGGGGCAGAAACAGAGGGCGAGAAACTTAGGGGCTAGAACAGAGGGGCTGAAACAGAGGGCGAAAAACAGAGGGGCTGAAACAGAGGGCTAGAAACAGAGGGTGAGAAACAGAGGGCGAGAAACAGAGGGGATGAAACAGAGGGGCTGAAACAGAGGGGCTGAAACAGAGGGGCTGAAACAGAGGGGCTGAATCAGAGGGGCTGAAACAGAGGGGCTGAATCAGAGGGGCTGAAACAGAAGGCGAGAAACAGAGAGGCTGAAAAAGAGGGGCTGAAACAGAGGGCGAGAAACAGAGGGGCTGAAACAGAGGGGCTGAAACAGAGGGGCTGAAACAGAGGGCGAGAAACAGAGGGGCTGAAACAGAGGGCGAGAAACAGAGGGGCTGAAACAGAGGGGCTGAGACAGAGGGGCTGAAACAGAGGGCGAGAAACAGAGGGGCTGAAACAGAGGGCGAGAAACAGTGGGGCTGAATCAGAGGGCGAGAAACAGAGGGGCTGAAACAGAGGGGCTGAAACAGAGGACGAGAAACAGAGGGGCTGAATCAGAGGCGCTGAATCAGAGGGGCTGAAACAGAGGGGCTGAGTAAGAGGGCGAGAAACAGAGGGGCTGAAACAGAGGGCAAGAAACAGAGGGGCTGAAACAGAGGGGCTGAAACAGAGGGGCTGAAACAGAGGGCGAGAAACAGAGGGGCTGAAACAGAAGGGCTGAAACAGAGGGGCTGAAACAGAGGGCGAGAAACAGAGGGGCTGAAACAGAGGGCGCGAAACAGAGGGGCTGAAACAGAGGGCGAGAAACAGAGGGCGAGAAACAGAGGGACTGAAAGAGAGGGGCTGAAACACAGGGGCTGAAACAGAGGGTGAGAAACAGAGGGGCTGAAACAGAGGGCGAGAAACCGAGGGGCTGAAACAGAGGGCGAGAAACAGAGGGGCTGAAACAGAGGGGCTGAAACAGAGGGGCTGAAACAGAGGAGCTGAATCAGAGGGGCTGATTCAGAGGGGCTGAAACAGAGGGGCTGAATCAGAGGGGCTGTAACAGAGTGCGAGAAACAGAGGGGCTGAAACAGAGGGCGAGAAACAGAGGGGCAGAAACAGAGGGCGAGAAACAGAGTGGCTGAAACAGAGGGGCTGAAACAGAGAGCGCGAAACAGAGGGGCTGAAACAGAGGGCGAGAAACAGAGGGGCTGAAAAAGAGGGGCTGAACCAGAGGGGCTAAATCAGAGGGACAGAAACAGAGGGCGGTATACAGAGGGGCTGAAACAGAGGGCGAGAAACAGAGGGGCTGAAACAGAGGGGCTGAAAGAGAGGGGCTGAAACAGAGGGGCTGAAACAGAGGGCGAGAAACAGAGGGGCTGAAACAGAGGGCGAGAAACAGAGGGGCTGAAACAGAGGGGCTGAAACAGGAGGGCTGAAACAGAGGGGCTGAAACAGAGGGCGAGAAACAGAGGGGCTGAATCAGAGGGGCTGAATCAGAGGTGCTGTAACAGAGGGGCTGAAACAGAGGGCGAGAAACAGAGGGGCTGAAACAGAGGGCGAGTAACAGAGGGCGAGAAACAGAGGGGCGTGAAACAGAGGGACTGAAATAGAGGGGCTGAAACAGAGGGGCTGATACAGAGGGCGAGAAACAGAGGGGCTGAATCAGAGGGGCTGAAACAGAGGGTGAGAAACAGAGGGGCTGAAACAGAGGGCGAGAAACAGAGTGGCTGAAACAGACGGGCTGAAACAGAGGGGCTGAAAAAGAGGGCGAAAAACAGAGGGGCTGAAACAGAGGCCGAGAAACAGAGGGGCTGAAACAGAGGGGCTTAAACAGAGGGGCTGAATGAGTGGGGCTGAATCAGAGGGGATGAATCAGAGGGGCTGGAACAGAGGGGGAGAAACAGAGGGGCTGAAACAGAGGGGCTGAATCAGAGGGGCTGAAACAGAGGGCGAGAAACAGAGGGGCTGAAAAAGAGGGCGAGAAACAGAGGGGCAGAAACAGAGGGCGAGAAACTGAGGGGCTGAAACAGAGGGGCTGAAACTGAGGGCGAGAAACAGAGAGGCTGAAACAGAGGGGCTGAAACAGAGGATGAGAAACAGAGGGGCTGAAACAGAGGGCGAGAAACAGAGTGGCTGAAACAGACGGGCTGAAACAGAGGGGCTGAAAAAGAGGGCGAAAAACAGAGGGGCTGAAACAGAGGCCGAGAAACAGAGGGGCTGAAACAGAGGGGCTGAAACAGTGGGGCTGAATGAGTGGGGCTGAATCAGAGGGGCCGAATCAGAGGGGCTGAAACAGGGTGGCTGAAACAGAGGGGCCGAAACAGAGGGGCTGGAACAGAGGGGGAGAAACAGAGGGGTTGAAACAGAGGGCGAGAAACAGAGGGGCTGAAACAGAGGGGCTGAAACAGAGGGGCTGAAACAGAGGGGCTGAAACTGAGGGCGAGAAACAGAGAGGCTGAAACGGAGGGCGAGAAACAGAGGGGCTGAAACAGAGGGCGAGAAACAGAGGGGCTGAAACAGAGGGCGAGAAACAGAGGGGCTGAAACAGAGGGGCTGAAACAGAGGGGCTGAAACAGAGGGCGAGAAACAGAGGGGCTGAAACAGAAGGCGAGAAACCGAGGGGCTGAAACAGAGGGCGAGAAACAGAAGCCGAGAAACAGAGGGACTGAAACAGAGGGGCTGAAACACAGGGGCTGAAACAGAGGGTGAGAAACAGAGGGGCTGAAACAGAGGGCGAGAAACCGAGGGGCTGAAACAGAGGGCGAGAAACAGAGGGGCTGAAACAGAGGGGCTGAAACAGAGGGGCTGAAACAGAGGAGCTGAATCAGAGGGGCTGAATCAGAGGGGCTGAAACAGAGGGGCTGAAACTGAGGGCGAGAAACAGAGAGGCTGAAACAGAGGGCGAGAAACCGAGGGGCTGAAACAGAGGGCGAGAAACAGAGGGGCTGAAACAGAGGGGCTGAAACAGAGGGGCTGAATGAGTGGGGCTGAATCAGAGGGGCTGAATCAGAGGGGCTGAAACAGAGGGGCTTAAACTGAGGGCGAGAAACAGAGAGGCTGAAACGGAGGGCGAGAAACAGAGGGGCTGAAACAGAGGGCGAGAAACAGAGGGCGAGAAACAGAGGGACTGAAACAGAGGGGCTGAAACACAGGGGCTGAAACAGAGGGTGAGAAACAGAGGGGCTGAAACAGAGGGCGAGAAACCGAGGGGCTGAAACAGAGGGCGAGAAACAGAGGGGCTGAAACAGAGGGGCTGAAACAGAGGGGCTGAAACAGAGGAGCTGAATCAGAGGGGCTGATTCAGAGGGGCTGAAACAGAGGGGCTGAAACAGAGGGGCTGAAACAGTGGGGCTGAATGAGTGGGGCTGAATCAGAGGGGCCGAATCAGAGGGGCTGAAACAGAGTGGCTGAAACAGAGGGGCCGAAACAGAGGGGCTGGAACAGAGGGGGAGAAACAGAGGGCGAGAAACAGAGGGCGAGAAACAGAGGGGCTGAAACAGAGGGGCTGAAACAGAGCGGCTGAAACAGAGGGGCTGAAACTGAGGGCGAGAAACAGAGAGGCTGAAACGGAGGGCGAGAAACCGAGGGGCTGAAACAGAGGGCGAGAAACGGAGGGGCTGAAACAGAGGGCGCGAAACAGAGGGGCTGAAACAGAGGGCGAGAAACAGAGGGCGAGAAACAGAGGGACTGAAACAGAGGGGCTGAAACACAGGGGCTGAAACAGAGGGTGAGAAACAGAGGGGCTGAAACAGAGGGCGAGAAACCGAGGGGCTGAAACAGAGGGCTTAAACAGAGGGGCTGAATGAGTGGGGCTAAATCAGAGGGGGTGAATCAGAGGGGCTGAAACAGGGTGGCTGAAACAGAGGGGCCGAAACAGAGGGGCTGGAACAGAGGGGGAGAAACAGAGGGGTTGAAACAGAGGGCGAGAAACAGAGGGGCTGAAACAGAGGGGCTGAAACAGAGGGGCTGAAACAGAGGGGCTGAAACTGAGGGCGAGAAACAGAGAGGCTGAAACGGAGGGCGAGAAACAGAGGGGCTGAAACAGAGGGCGAGAAACAGAGGGGCTGAAACAGAGGGGCTGAAACAGTGGGGCTGAATGAGTGGGGCTGAATCAGAGGGGCCGAATCAGAGGGGCTGAAACAGAGTGGCTGAAACAGAGGGGCCGAAACAGAGGGGCTGGAACAGAGGGGGAGAAACAGAGGGCGAGAAACAGAGGGCGAGAAACAGAGGGGCTGAAACAGAGGGGCTGAAACAGAGCGGCTGAAACAGAGGGGCTGAAACTGAGGGCGAGAAACAGAGAGGCTGAAACGGAGGGCGAGAAACAGAGGGGCTGAAACAGAGGGCGAGAAACAGAGGGGCTGAAACAGAGGGCGAGAAACAGAGGGGCTGAAACAGAGGGGCTGAAACAGAGGGGCTGAAACAGAGGGGCTGAAACAGAGGGGCTGAAACAGAAGGCGAGAAACCGAGGGGCTGAAACAGAGGGCGAGAAACAGAAGGCGAGAAACAGAGGGACTGAAACAGAGGGGCTGAAACACAGGGGCTGAAACAGAGGGTGAGAAACAGAGGGGCTGAAACAGAGGGCGAGAAACCGAGGGGCTGAAACAGAGGGCGAGAAACAGAGGGGCTGAAACAGAGGGGCTGAAACAGAGGGGCTGAAACAGAGGAGCTGAATCAGAGGGGCTGAATCAGAGGGGCTGAAACAGAGGGGCTGAAACTGAGGGCGAGAAACAGAGAGGCTGAAACAGAGGGCGAGAAACCGAGGGGCTGAAACAGAGGGCGAGAAACAGAGGGGCTGAAACAGATGGGCTGAAACAGAGGGGCTGAATGAGTGGGGCTGAATCAGAGGGGCTGAATCAGAGGGGCTGAAACAGAGGGGCTTAAACTGAGGGCGAGAAACAGAGAGGCTGAAACGGAGGGCGAGAAACAGAGGGGCTGAAACAGAGGGCGAGAAACAGAGGGGCTGAAACAGAGGGCGAGAAACAGAGGGGCTGAAACAGAGGGGCTGAAACAGTGGGGCTGAAACAGAGGGCGAGAAACAGAGGGGCTGAAACAGAGGGCGCGAAACAGAGGGGCTGAAACAGAGGGCGAGAAACAGAGGGCGAGAAACAGAGGGACTGAAACAGAGGGGCTGAAACACAGGGGCTGAAACAGAGGGTGAGAAACAGAGGGGCTGAAACAGAGGGCGAGAAACCGAGGGGCTGAAACAGAGGGCGAGAAACAGAGGGGCTGAAACAGAGGGGCTGAAACAGAGGGGCTGAAACAGAGGAGCTGAATCAGAGGGGCTGATTCAGAGGGGCTGAAACAGAGGGGCTGAATCAGAGGGGCTGTAACAGAGTGCGAGAAACAGAGGGGCTGAAACAGAGGGCGAGAAACGGAGGGGCTGAAACAGAGGGCGCGAAACAGAGGGGCTGAAACAGAGGGCGAGAAACAGAGGGCGAGAAACAGAGGGACTGAAACAGAGGGGCTGAAACACAGGGGCTGAAACAGAGGGTGAGAAACAGAGGGGCTGAAACAGAGGGCGAGAAACCGAGGGGCTGAAACAGAGGGCTTAAACAGAGGGGCTGAATGAGTGGGGCTAAATCAGAGGGGGTGAATCAGAGGGGCTGAAACAGGGTGGCTGAAACAGAGGGGCCGAAACAGAGGGGCTGGAACAGAGGGGGAGAAACAGAGGGGTTGAAACAGAGGGCGAGAAACAGAGGGGCTGAAACAGAGGGGCTGAAACAGAGGGGCTGAAACAGAGGGGCTGAAACTGAGGGCGAGAAACAGAGAGGCTGAAACGGAGGGCGAGAAACAGAGGGGCTGAAACAGAGGGCGAGAAACAGAGGGGCTGAAACAGAGGGGCTGAAACAGTGGGGCTGAATGAGTGGGGCTGAATCAGAGGGGCCGAATCAGAGGGGCTGAAACAGAGTGGCTGAAACAGAGGGGCCGAAACAGAGGGGCTGGAACAGAGGGGGAGAAACAGAGGGCGAGAAACAGAGGGCGAGAAACAGAGGGGCTGAAACAGAGGGGCTGAAACAGAGGGGCTGAAACAGAGGGGCTGAAACTGAGGGCGAGAAACAGAGAGGCTGAAACGGAGGGCGAGAAACAGAGGGGCTGAAACAGAGGGCGAGAAACAGAGGGGCTGAAACAGAGGGCGAGAAACAGAGGGGCTGAAACAGAGGGGCTGAAACAGAGGGGCTGAAACAGAGGGGCTGAAACAGAGGGGCTGAAACAGAAGGCGAGAAACCGAGGGGCTGAAACAGAGGGCGAGAAACAGAAGGCGAGAAACAGAGGGACTGAAACAGAGGGGCTGAAACACAGGGGCTGAAACAGAGGGTGAGAAACAGAGGGGCTGAAACAGAGGGCGAGAAACCGAGGGGCTGAAACAGAGGGCGAGAAACAGAGGGGCTGAAACAGAGGGGCTGAAACAGAGGGGCTGAAACAGAGGAGCTGAATCAGAGGGGCTGAATCAGAGGGGCTGAAACAGAGGGGCTGAAACTGAGGGCGAGAAACAGAGAGGCTGAAACAGAGGGCGAGAAACCGAGGGGCTGAAACAGAGGGCGAGAAACAGAGGGGCTGAAACAGAGGGGCTGAAACAGAGGGGCTGAATGAGTGGGGCTAAATCAGAGGGGCTGAATCAGAGGGGCTGAAACAGAGGGGCTTAAACTGAGGGCGAGAAACAGAGAGGCTGAAACGGAGGGCGAGAAACAGAGGGGCTGAAACAGAGGGCGAGAAACAGAGGGGCTGAAACAGAGGGCGAGAAACAGAGGGGCTGAAACAGAGGGGCTGAAACAGTGGGGCTGAAACAGAGGGCGCGAAACAGAGGGGCTGAAACAGAGGGCGCGAAACAGAGGGGCTGAAACAGAGGGCGAGAAACAGAGGGCGAGAAACAGAGGGACTGAAACAGAGGGGCTGAAACACAGGGGCTGAAACAGAGGGGTGAGAAACAGAGGGGCTGAAACAGAGGGCGAGAAACCGAGGGGCTGAAACAGAGGGCGAGAAACAGAGGGGCTGAAACAGAGGGGCTGAAACAGAGGGGCTGAAACAGAGGAGCTGAATCAGAGGGGCTGATTCAGAGGGGCTGAAACAGAGGGGCTGAATCAGAGGGGCTGTAACAGAGTGCGAGAAACAGAGGGGCTGAAACAGAGGGCGAGAAACAGAGGGGCTGAAACAGAGGGCGCGAAACAGAGGGGCTGAAACAGAGGGCGAGAAACAGAGGGCGAGAAACAGAGGGACTGAAACAGAGGGGCTGAAACACAGGGGCTGAAACAGAGGGTGAGAAACTGAGGGGCTGAAACAGAGGGCGAGAAACCGAGGGGCTGAAACAGAGGGCTTAAACAGAGGGGCTGAATGAGTGGGGCTAAATCAGAGGGGGTGAATCAGAGGGGCTGGAACAGAGGGGGAAAAACAGAGGATCTGAAACAGAGGGGCTGAATCAGAGGGGCTGAAACAGAGGGCGAGAAACAGAGGGGCTGAAACAGCGGGCGAGAAACAGAGGGGCAGAAACAGAGGGCGAGAAACTTAGGGGCTGGAACAGAGGGGCTGAAACAGAGGGCGAAAAACAGAGGGGCTGAAACAGAGGGCTAGAAACAGAGGGTGAGAAACAGAGGGCGAGAAACAGAGGGGATGAAACAGAGGGGCTGAAACAGAGGGGCTGAAACAGAGGGGCTGAAACAGAGGGGCTGAATCAGAGGGGCTGAAACAGAGGGGCTGAATCAGAGGGGCTGAAACAGAAGGCGAAAAACAGAGGGGCTGAAACAGAGGGCGAGAAACAGAGGGGCTGAAACAGAGGGGCTGAAACAGAGGTGCTGAAACAGAGGGCGAGAAACAGAGGGGCTGAAACAGAGGGCGAGAAACAGTGGGGCTGAATCAGAGGGCGAGAAACAGAGGGGCTGAAACAGAGGGGCTGAAACAGAGGACGATGAAACAGAGAGGCTGAGTAAGATGGCGAGAAACAAACGGGCTGAAACAGCGGGCGAGAAACAGAGGGCGAGAAACAGAGGGTGAGAAACAGAGGGTGAGAAACAGAGTGGCTGAAACAGAGGGGCTGAAACAGAGAGCGCGAAACAGAGGGGCTGAAACAGAGGGCGAGAAACAGAGGGGCTGAAAAAGAGGGGCTGAAACAGAGGGGTTAAATCAGCGGCACAGAAACAGAGGGCGATAAACAGAGGGGCTGAAACAGAGGGCGAGAAACAGAGGGGCTGAAACAGAGGGGCTGAAACAGAGGGGCTGAAACAGAGGGGCTGAAACAGAGGGCGAGAAACAGAGGGGCTGAAACAGAGGGGCTGATACAGAAGGGCTGAAACAGAGGGGCTGAAACAGAGGGCGAAAAACAGAGGGGCTGAATCAGAGGGGCTGAATCAGAGTGGCTGAAACAGAGGGGCTGAAACAGAGGGCGAGAAACAGAGGGGCTGAAAAAGAGGGCGAGTAACAGAGGGCGAGAAACAGAGGGGCTGAAACAGAGGGGCTGAAACAGAGAGGCGGAAAAAGAGGGGCTGATACAGAGGGCGAGAAACAGAGGGGCTGAATCAGAGGGGCTGAAACAGGGTGAGAAACAGAGGGGCTGAAACAGAGGGCGAGAAACAGAGTGGCCGAAACAGACGGGCAGAAACAGAGGGGCTGAAAAAGAGTGCGAAAAACAGAGGGGCTGAAACAGAGGCCGAGAAAAAGAGGGGCTGAAACAGAGGGGCTGAAACAGAGGGGCTGAATGAGTGGGGCTGAATCAGAGGGGCTGAATCAGAGGGGCTGAAACAGAGGGGCTGAAACTGAGGGCGAGAAACAGAGAGGCTGAAACGGAGGGCGAGAAACAGAGGGGCTGAAACAGAGGGCGAGAAACAGAGGGGCTGAAACAGAGGGCGAGAAACAGAGGGGCTGAAACAGTGGGGCTGAAACAGAGGGGCTGAAACAGAGGGCGAGAAACAGAGGGGCTGAAACAGAGGGCGCGAAACAGAGGGGCTGAAACAGAGGGCGAGAAACAGAGGGCGAGAAACAGAGGGACTGAAACAGAGGGGCTGAAACACAGGGGCTGAAACAGAGGGTGAGAAACAGAGGGGCTGAAACAGAGGGCGAGAAACCGAGGGGCTGAAACAGAGGGCGAGAAACTTAGGGGCTGGAACAGAGGGGCTGAAACAGAGGGCGAAAAACAGAGGGGCTGAAACAGAGGGCTAGAAACAGAGGGTGAGAAACAGAGGGCGAGAAACAGAGGGGATGAAACGGAGGGGCTGAAACAGAGGGGCTGAAACAGAGGGGCTTAAACAGAGGGGCTGAATCAGAGGGGCTGAAACAGAGGGGCTGAATCAGAGGGGCTGAAACAGAAGGCGAGAAACAGAGAGGCTGAAAAAGAGGGGCTGAAACAGAGGGCGAGAAACAGAGGGGCTGAAACAGAGGGGCTGAAACAGAGGGGCTGAAACAGAGGGCGAGAAACAGAGGGGCTGAAACAGAGGGGCTGAAACAGAGGGGCTGAAACAGAGGGCGAGAAACAGAGGGGCTGAAACAGAGGGCGAGAAACAGTGGGGCTGAATCAGAGGGCGAGAAACAGAGGGGCTGAAACAGAGGGGCTGAAACAGAGGGCGAGAAACAGAGGGGCTGAATCAGAGGCGCTGAATCAGAGGGGCTGAAACAGAGGGGCTGAGTAAGAGGGCGAGAAACAAACGGGCTGAAACAGCGGGCGAGAAACAGAGGGCGAGAAACAGAGGGGCTGAAACAGAGGGGCTGAAACGGACGGGCGGAAACAGAGAGCCTGAAACAGAGGGCGAGAAACAGAGGGGCTGAAACAGAGGGCAAGAAACAGAGGGGCTAAAACAGAGGGGCTGAAACAGAGGGGCTGAAACAGAGGGCGAGAAACAGAGGGGCTGAAACAGAGGGCGAGAAACAGAGGGGATGAAACAGAGGGCGAGAAACAGAGGGCGAGAAACAGAGGGACTGAAACAGAGTGTCTGAAACAGAGGGGCTGAAACAGAGGGCGAGAAACAGAGAGGCTGAAACAGAGGGCGAGAAACAGAGGGGCCGAAACAGTGGGCGAGAAACAGAGGGGCTGAAACAGAGGGCGAGAAACAGAGGGGCTAAAACAGAGGGCGAGAAACAGAGGGGCTGAAACAGAGGGGCTGAAACAGAGGGGCTGAAACAGAGGAGCTGAATCAGAGGGGCTGAATCAGAGGGGCTGAAACAGAGGGGCTGAAACTGAGGGCGAGAAACAGAGAGGCTGAAACAGAGGGCGAGAAACCGAGGGGCTGAAACAGAGGGCGAGAAACAGAGGGGCTGAAACAGAGGGGCTGAAACAGAGGGGCTGAATGAGTGGGGCTAAATCAGAGGGGCTGAATCAGAGGGGCTGAAACAGAGGGGCTTAAACTGAGGGCGAGAAACAGAGAGGCTGAAACGGAGGGCGAGAAACAGAGGGGCTGAAACAGAGGGCGAGAAACAGAGGGGCTGAAACAGAGGGCGAGAAACAGAGGGGCTGAAACAGAGGGGCTGAAACAGTGGGGCTGAAACAGAGGGCGAGAAACAGAGGGGCTGAAACAGAGGGCGCGAAACAGAGGGGCTGAAACAGAGGGCGAGAAACAGAGGGCGAGAAACAGAGGGACTGAAACAGAGGGGCTGAAACACAGGGGCTGAAACAGAGGGGTGAGAAACAGAGGGGCTGAAACAGAGGGCGAGAAACCGAGGGGCTGAAACAGAGGGCGAGAAACAGAGGGGCTGAAACAGAGGGGCTGAAACAGAGGGGCTGAAACAGAGGAGCTGAATCAGAGGGGCTGATTCAGAGGGGCTGAAACAGAGGGGCTGAATCAGAGGGGCTGTAACAGAGTGCGAGAAACAGAGGGGCTGAAACAGAGGGCGAGAAACAGAGGGGCTGAAACAGAGGGCGCGAAACAGAGGGGCTGAAACAGAGGGCGAGAAACAGAGGGCGAGAAACAGAGGGACTGAAACAGAGGGGCTGAAACACAGGGGCTGAAACAGAGGGTGAGAAACTGAGGGGCTGAAACAGAGGGCGAGAAACCGAGGGGCTGAAACAGAGGGCTTAAACAGAGGGGCTGAATGAGTGGGGCTAAATCAGAGGGGGTGAATCAGAGGGGCTGGAACAGAGGGGGAGAAACAGAGGATCTGAAACAGAGGGGCTGAATCAGAGGGGCTGAAACAGAGGGCGAGAAACAGAGGGGCTGAAACAGCGGGCGAGAAACAGAGGGGCAGAAACAGAGGGCGAGAAACTTAGGGGCTGGAACAGAGGGGCTGAAACAGAGGGCGAAAAACAGAGGGGCTGAAACAGAGGGCTAGAAACAGAGGGTGAGAAACAGAGGGCGAGAAACAGAGGGGATGAAACAGAGGGGCTGAAACAGAGGGGCTGAAACAGAGGGGCTGAAACAGAGGGGCTGAATCAGAGGGGCTGAAACAGAGGGGCTGAATCAGAGGGGCTGAAACAGAAGGCGAAAAACAGAGGGGCTGAAACAGAGGGCGAGAAACAGAGGGGCTGAAACAGAGGGGCTGAAACAGAGGTGCTGAAACAGAGGGCGAGAAACAGAGGGGCTGAAACAGAGGGCGAGAAACAGTGGGGCTGAATCAGAGGGCGAGAAACAGTGGGGCTGAAACAGAGGGGCTGAAACAGAGGACGATGAAACAGAGGGGCTGAGTAAGATGGCGAGAAACAAACGGGCTGAAACAGCGGGCGAGAAACAGAGGGCGAGAAACAGAGGGTGAGAAATAGAGGGTGAGAAACAGAGTGGCTGAAACAGAGGGGCTGAAACAGAGAGCGCGAAACAGAGGGGCTGAAACAGAGGGCGAGAAACAGAGGGGCTGAAAAAGAGGGGCTGAAACAGAGGGGTTAAATCAGCGGCACAGAAACAGAGGGCGATAAACAGAGGGGCTGAAACAGAGGGCGAGAAACAGAGGGGCTGAAACAGAGGGGCTGAAACAGAGGGGCTGAAACAGAGGGGCTGAAACAGAGGGCGAGAAACAGAGGGGCTGAAACAGAGGGGCTGATACAGAAGGGCTGAAACAGAGGGGCTGAAACAGAGGGCGAAAAACAGAGGGGCTGAATCAGAGGGGCTGAATCAGAGTGGCTGAAACAGAGGGGCTGAAACAGAGGGCGAGAAACAGAGGGGCTGAAAAAGAGGGCGAGTAACAGAGGGCGAGAAACAGAGGGGCTGAAACAGAGGGGCTGAAACAGAGAGGCGGAAAAAGAGGGGCTGATACAGAGGGCGAGAAACAGAGGGGCTGAATCAGAGGGGCTGAAACAGGGTGAGAAACAGAGGGGCTGAAACAGAGGGCGAGAAACAGAGTGGCCGAAACAGACGGGCAGAAACAGAGGGGCTGAAAAAGAGTGCGAAAAACAGAGGGGCTGAAACAGAGGCCGAGAAAAAGAGGGGCTGAAACAGAGGGGCTGAAACAGAGGGGCTGAATGAGTGGGGCTGAATCAGAGGGGCTGAATCAGAGGGGCTGAAACAGAGGGGCTGAAACTGAGGGCGAGAAACAGAGAGGCTGAAACGGAGGGCGAGAAACAGAGGGGCTGAAACAGAGGGCGAGAAACAGAGGGGCTGAAACAGAGGGCGAGAAACAGAGGGGCTGAAACAGTGGGGCTGAAACAGAGGGGCTGAAACAGAGGGCGAGAAACAGAGGGGCTGAAACAGAGGGCGCGAAACAGAGGGGCTGAAACAGAGGGCGAGAAACAGAGGGCGAGAAACAGAGGGACTGAAACAGAGGGGCTGAAACACAGGGGCTGAAACAGAGGGTGAGAAACAGAGGGGCTGAAACAGAGGGCGAGAAACCGAGGGGCTGAAACAGAGGGCGAGAAACTTAGGGGCTGGAACAGAGGGGCTGAAACAGAGGGCGAAAAACAGAGGGGCTGAAACAGAGGGCTAGAAACAGAGGGTGAGAAACAGAGGGCGAGAAACAGAGGGGATGAAACGGAGGGGCTGAAACAGAGGGGCTGAAACAGAGGGGCTTAAACAGAGGGGCTGAATCAGAGGGGCTGAAACAGAGGGGCTGAATCAGAGGGGCTGAAACAGAAGGCGAGAAACAGAGAGGCTGAAAAAGAGGGGCTGAAACAGAGGGCGAGAAACAGAGGGGCTGAAACAGAGGGGCTGAAACAGAGGGGCTGAAACAGAGGGCGAGAAACAGAGGGGCTGAAACAGAGGGCGAGAAACAGTGGGGCTGAAACAGAGGGGCTGAAACAGAGGGGCTGAAACAGAGGGCGAGAAACAGAGGGGCTGAAACAGAGGGCGAGAAACAGTGGGGCTGAATCAGAGGGCGAGAAACAGAGGGGCTGAAACAGAGGGGCTGAAACAGAGGGCGAGAAACAGAGGGGCTGAATCAGAGGCGCTGAATCAGAGGGGCTGAAACAGAGGGGCTGAGTAAGAGGGCGAGAAACAAACGGGCTGAAACAGCGGGCGAGAAACAGAGGGCCTGAAACAGAGGGCGAGAAACAGAGGGGCTGAAACAGAGGGCAAGAAACAGAGGGGCTAAAACAGAGGGGCTGAAACAGAGGGGCTGAAACAGAGGGCGAGAAACAGAGGGGCTGAAACAGAGGGCGAGAAACAGAGGGGATGAAACAGAGGGGCTGAAACGGACGGGCGGAAACAGAGAGCCTGAAACAGAGGGCGAGAAACAGAGGGGCTGAAACAGAGGGCAAGAAACAGAGGGGCTAAAACAGAGGGGCTGAAACAGAGGGGCTGAAACAGAGGGCGAGAAACAGAGGGGCTGAAACAGAGGGCGAGAAACAGAGGGGATGAAACAGAGGGCGAGAAACAGAGGGCGAGAAACAGAGGGACTGAAACAGAGTGTCTGAAACAGAGGGGCTGAAACAGAGGGCGAGAAACAGAGAGGCTGAAACAGAGGGCGAGAAACAGAGGGGCTGAAACAGTGGGCGAGAAACAGAGGGGCTGAAACAGAGGGCGAGAAACAGAGGGGCTAAAACAGAGGGGCTGAAACAGAGGGGCTGAAACAGAGGGCGAGAAACAGAGGGGCTGAAACAGAGGGCGAGAAACAGAGGGGATGAAACAGAGGGCGAGAAACAGAGGGCGAGAAACAGAGGGACTGAAACAGAGGGTCTGAAACACAGGGGCTGAAACAGAGGGCGAGAAACAGAGTGTCTGAAACAGAGGGCGAGAAACAGAGGGGCTGAAACAGAGGGCGAAAAACAGAGGGCGAGAAACAGAGGGGCTGAAACACAGGGGCTGAAACAGAGGGACTGAAACAGAGGGGCTGATACAGAGGGCGAGAAACAGAGGGGCTGAAACAGTGGGCGAGAAACAGAGGGGCTGAAACAGAGGGCGAGAAACAGAGCGGCTGAAACAGAGGGGCTGAAACAGAGGGGCTGAAACAGAGAGCGAGAAACAGAGAGGCTGAAACCGAGGGCGAGAAACAGAGGGGCTGAAACAGAGGGCGAGAAACAGATGGGCTGAAACAGAGCGGCTGAAACAGGGGGCGAGAAACAGTGGGGGTGAAACAGAGGGCGAGAAACAGTGGGGCTGAAACAGAGGGCGAGAAACAGAGTGGCTGAAACCGATGGCGAGAAACAGAGGGCGTGAAACAGAGGGCGTGAAACAGAGGGACTGAAACAGAGGGGCTGAAACAGAGGGGCTGAAACAGAGGGCGAGAAACAGAGGGGCTGAAACAGAAGGGCTGAATGAGTGGGGCTGAATCAGAGGGGCTGAATCAGTGGGGCTGAAACAGAGGGTGAGAAACAGAGGGGCTGAAACAGAGGGGCTGAAACAGAGGGGCTGAAACAGAGGGCGAAAAACATTGGGGCTGAAACAGAGGGCGAGAATCAGAGGGTGAGAAACAGAGGGCGAGAAACAGAGGGGCTGAAACAGAGGGGCTGAATCAGAGGGGCTGAAACAGAGGGGCTGAAATAGAGGGCGAGAAACAGAGAGGCTGAAACAGAGGGCGAGAAACAGAGGGGCTGAAAAAGAGGGCGAGAAACAGACGGGCTGAAACAGAGGGGCTGAAACAGAGGGCGAGAAACAGAGGGGCTGAAACAGAGGGCGAGAATCAGAGGGCGAGAAACAGAGGGGCTGAATCAGAGGGGCTGAAACAGAGGGCGAGAAACAGAGGGGCTGAAACAGAGGGCGAGAAACAGAGGAGCTGAAACAGAGGGCGAGAAAGAGAGGGGCTGAAACAGAGGGGCTGAAACTGAGGGGCTGAAGCAGAGGGGCTGAAAAAGAGGGCGAGAAACAGAGAGGCAGAAACGGAGGACGAGAAACAGAGGGGCTGAAACAGAGGGCGAGAAACAGAGGGGCTGAAAGAGAGGGCGAGAAACAGAGGGGCTGAAACAGAGGGGCTGAAACAGAGGGGCTGAAACAGAGGGGCTGAAACAGAGGGCGAGAAACAGAGGGGCTGAAACAGAAGGCGAGAATCAGAGGGGCTGAAACAGAGTGCGAGAAACAGAGGGCGTTAAACAGAGGGACTGAAGCAGAGGGGCTGAAACAGAGGGGCTGAAACAGAGGGCGAGAAACCGAGGGGCTGAAAAAGAGTGCGAGAAACAGAGTGGCTGAAACAGAGGGGCTGAAACAGAGTGCTGAATCAGTGGGGCTGATTCAGAGGGGCTGAAACAGAGGGGCTGAATCAGAGGGGCTGAAACAGAGGGCGAGAAACAGAGGGGCTGAAACAGAGGGCGAGAAACAGAGGGGCAGAAACAGAGTGGCTGAAACAGAGTGGCTGAAACAGAGAGCGCGAAACAGAGGGGCTGAAACAGAGGGCGAGAACCAGAGGGGCTGAAAAAGAGGGGCTGAAACAGAGGGGCTAAATCAGCGGCACAGAAACAGAGGGCGATAAACAGAGGGGCTGAAACAGAGGGCGAGAAACAGAGGGGCTGAAACAGAGGGGCTGAAACAGAGGGGCTGAAACAGAGGGCGAGAAACAGAGGGGCTGAAACAGAGGGGCTGAAACAGAGGGCGAAAAACAGAGGGGCTGAATCAGAGGGGCTGAATCAGAGTGGCTGAAACAGAGGGGCTAAAACAGAGGGCGAGAAACAGAGGGGCTGAAACAGAGGGCGAGTAACAGAGGGCGAGAAACAGAGGGGCTGAAACAGAGGGGCTGAAACAGAGGGGCGGAAAAAGAGGGGCTGATAAAGAGGGCGAGAAACAGAGGGGCTGAAACAGAGGGGCTGAAACAGAGGGGCTGAAACAGAGGGCGAGAAACAGAGTTGCTGAAACAGACGGGCTGAAACAGAGGGGCTGAAAAAGAGGGCGAAAAACAGAGGGGCTGAAACAGAGGCCAAGAAACAGAGGGGCTGAAACAGAGGGGCTGAAACAGAGGGGCTGAATGAGTGGGGCTGAATCAGAGGGGCTGAATCAGAGGGGCTGAAACAGGGTGGCTGAAACAGAGGGGCCGAAACAGTGCGGCTGGAACAGAGGGGGAGAAACAGAGGGGTTGAAACAGAGGGCGAGAAACAGAGGGGCAGAAACAGAGGGGCTGAAACAGAGAGGCGGAAAAAGAGGGGCTGATACAGAGGGCGAGAAACAGAGGGGCTGAAACAGAGGGCGAGAAACAGAGGGGCTGAAACAGAGGGGCTGAAACAGAGGGGCTGAAACAGAGGGCGAGAAACAGAGGGGCTGAAACAGAGGGCGAGAAACAGTGGGGCTGAAACAGAGGGCGAGAAACAGAGGGGCTGAAACAGAGGGGCTGAAACAGAGGACGAGAAACAGAGGGGCTGAATCAGAGGGGCTGAATCAGAGGGGCTGAAACAGAGGGGCTGAGTAAGAGGGCGAGAAACAAACGGGCTGAAACAGCGGGCGAGAAACAGAGGGCGAGAAACAGAGGGGCTGAAACAGAGGGGCTGAAACAGACGGGCTGAAACAGAGAGCCTGAAACAGAGGGCGAGAAACAGAGGGGCTGAAACAGAGGGCGAGAAACAGAGGGGCTGAAACAGAGGGGCTGAAACAGAGGGGCTGAAACATAGGGGCTGAAACAGAGGGTGAGAAACAGAGGGGCTGAAACAGAGGGCGAGAAACAGAGGGGCTGAAACAGTGGGCGAGAAACAGAGGGGCTGAAACAGAGGGCGAGAAACAGAGGGGCTGAAACAGAGGGGCTGAAACAGAGGGGCTGAAACAGAGGGCGAGAAACAGTGGGGCTGAAACAGAGGGCGAGAAACAGAGGGGATGAAACAGAGGGCGAGAAACAGAGGGCGAGAAACAGAGGGACTGAAACAGAGGGGCTGAAACACAGGGGATGAAACAGAGGGCGAGAAACAGAGGGTCTGAAACAGAGGGCGAGAAACAGAGGGGCTGAAACAGAGGGCGAGAAACAGAGGGCGAGAAACAGAGGGGCTGAAACAGAGGGGCTGAAACAGAGGGACTGAAACAGAGGGGCTGATAGAGAGGGCGAGAAACAGAGGGGCTGAAACAGTGGGCGAGAAACAGAGGGGCTGAAACAGAGGGCGAGAAACAGAGCGGCTGAAACAGAGGGGCTGAAACAGAGAGCGAGAAACAGAGAGGCTGAAACCGAGGGCGAGAAACAGAGGGGCTGAAACAGAGGGCGAGAAACAGATGGGCTGAAACAGAGCGGATGAAACAGAGGGCGAGAAACAGTGGGGGTGAAACAGAGGGCGAGAAACAGTGGGGCTGAAACAGAGGGCGAGAAACAGAGTGGCTGAAACCGAGGGCGAGAAACAGAGGGCGAGAAACAGAGGGACTGAAACAGAGGGGCTGAAACAGAGGGCGAGAAACAGAGGGGCTGAAACAGTAGGGCTGAATGAGTGGGGCTGAATCAGAGGGGCTGAATCAGTGGGGCTGAAACAGAGGGTGAGAAACAGAGGGGCTGAAACAGAGGGGCTGAAACAGAGGGGCTGAAACAGAGGGCGAAAAACATTGGGGCTGAAACAGAGGGCGAGAATCAGAGGGTGAGAAACAGAGGGCGAGAAACAGAGGGGCTGAAACAGAGGGGCTGAATCAGAGGGGCTGAAACAGAGGGGCTGAAACAGAGGGCGAGAAACAGAGAGGCTGAAACAGAGGGCGAGAAACAGAGGGGCTGAAAAAGAGGGCGAGAAACAGAGGGGCTGAAACAGAGGGGCTGAAACAGAGGGCGAGAAACAGAGGGGCTGAAACAGAGGGCGAGAAACAGAGGGGCTGAAACAGAGGGCGAGAAAGAGAGGGGCTGAAACAGAGGGGCTGAAACTGAGGGGCTGAAACAGAGGGGCTGAAAAAGCGGGCGAGAAACAGAGAGGCAGAAACGGAGGGCGAGAAACAGAGGGGCTGAATCAGAGGGGCTCAAACAGAGGGCGAGAAACAGAGGGGCTGAAACAGAGGGCGAGAAACAGAGGGGCTGAAACAGAGGGCGAGAAAGAGAGGGGCTGAAACAGAGGGGCTGAAACTGAGGGGCTGAAACAGAGGGTGAGAAACAGAGGGGCTGAAACAGAGGGGCTGAAACAGAGGGTCTGAATCAGAGGGGCTGAATCAGAGGGGCTGAAACAGAGGGCGAGAAACAGAGGGGCTGAAACAGAGGGCGAGAAACAGAGGGGCTGAAACACAGGGCGTGAAACAGAGGGGCTGAAACAGAGTGCGAGAAACAGAGGGCGTTAAACAGAGGGACTGAAGCAGAGGGGCTGAAACAGAGGGGCTGAAACAGAGGGCGAGAAACCGAGGGGCTGAAACAGAGTGGCTGAAACAGAGGGGCTGAAACAGAGAGCGCGAAACAGAGGGGCTGAAACAGAGGGCGAGAAACAGAGGGGCTGAAAAAGAGGGGCTGAAACAGAGGGGCTAAATCAGTGGCACAGAAACAGAGGGCGATAAACAGAGGGGCTGAAACAGAGGGCGAGAAACAGAGGGGCTGAAACAGAGGGGCTGAAACAGAGGGGCTGAAACAGAGGGCGAGAAACAGAGGGGCTGAAACAGAGGGGCTGAAACAGAAGGGCTGAAACAGAGGGGCTGAAACAGAGGGCGAAAAACAGAGGGGCTGAATCAGAGGGGCTGAATCAGAGTGGCTGAAACAGAGGGGCTAAAACAGAGGGCGAGAAACAGAGGGGCTGAAACAGAGGGTGAGTAACAGAGGGCGAGAAACAGAGGGGCTGAAACAGAGGGGCTGAAACAGAGGGGCGGAAAAAGAGGGGCTGATAAAGAGGGCGAGAAACAGAGGGGCTGAATCAGAGGGGCTGAAACAGAGGATGAGAAATAGAGGGGCTGAAACAGAGGGCGAGAAACAGAGTGGCTGAAACAGACGGGCTGAAACAGAGGGGCTGGAAAAGAGGGCGAAAAACAGAGGGGCTGAAACAGAGGCCGAGAAACAGAGGGGCTGAAACAGAGGGGCTGAAACAGAGGGGCTGAATGAGTGCGGCTGAATCAGAGGGGCTGAATCAGAGGGGCTGAAACAGGGTGGCTGAAACAGAGGGGCCGAAACAGAGGGGCTGGAACAGAGGGGGAGAAACAGAGGGGTTGAAACAGAGGGCGAGAAACAGAGGGGCTGAAACAGAGGGCGAGAAACAGAGGGGCTGAAACAGAGGGGCTGAAACAGAGGGGCTGAAACAGAGGTGCTGAAACTGAGGGCGAGAAACAGAGAGTCTGAAACGGAGGGCGAGAAACAGAGGGGCTGAAACTGAGGGGCTGAAACAGAGGGGCTGAAACAGAGGGCGAGAAACAGAGGGGCTGAAACAGAGGGCGAGAAACAGTGGGTGTGAAACAGAGGGCGAGAAACAGTGGGGCTGAAACAGAGGGCGAGAAACAGAGTGGCTGAAACCGAGGGCGAGAAACAGAGGGCGAGAAACAGAGGGACTGAAACAGAGGGGCTGAAACAGAGGGCGAGAAACAGAGGGGCTGAAACAGTAGGGCTGAATGAGTGGGGCTGAATCAGAGGGGCTGAATCAGTGGGGCTGAAACAGAGGGTGAGAAACAGAGGGGCTGAAACAGAGGGGCTGAAACAGAGGGCGAGAAACAGAGGGGCTGAAACAGAGGGCGAGAAACAGAGGGGCTGAAACAGAGGGGCTGAATCAGAGGGGCTGAAACAGAGGGGCTGAAACAGAGGGCGAGAAACAGAGAGGCTGAAACAGAGGGCGAGAAACAGAGGGGCTGAAAAAGAGGGCGAGAAACAGAGGGGCTGAAACAGAGGGGCTGAAACAGAGGGCGAGAAACAGAGGGGCTGAAACAGAGGGGCTGAAACAGAAGGGCTGAAACAGAGGGGCTGAAACAGAGGGCTAAAAACAGAGGGGCTGAATCAGAGGGGCTGAATCAGAGTGGCTGAAACAGAGGGGCTGAAACAGAGGGCGAGAAACAGAGGGGCTGAAACAGAGGGCGAGTAACAGAGGGCGAGAAACAGAGGGGCTGAAACAGAGAGGCTGAAACAGAGAGGCGGAAAAAGAGGGGCTGATACAGAGGGCGAGAAACAGAGGGGCTGAATCAGAGGGGCTGAAACAGATGGTGAGAAACAGAGGGGCTGAAACAGAGGGCGAGAAACAGAATGGCTGAAACAGACGGGCTGAAACAGAGGGGCTGAAAAAGAGTGCGAAAAACAGAGGGGCTGAAACAGAGGCCGAGAAACAGAGGGGCTGAAACAGAGGGGCTGAAACAGAGGGGCTGAATGAGTGGGGCTGAATCAGAGGGGCTGAATCAGAGGGGCTGAAACAGAGGGGCTGAAACTGAGGGCGAGAAACAGAGAGGCTGAAATGGAGGGCGAGAAACAGAGGGGCTGAAACAGAGCGGCTGAAACAGAGGGCGAGAAACAGTGGGGGTGAAACAGAGGGCGAGAAACAATGGGGCTGAAACAGAGGGCGAGAAACAGAGTGGCTGAAACCGAGGGCGAGAAACAGAGGGCGAGAAACAGAGGGACTGAAACAGAGGGGCTGAAACAGAGGGGCTGAAACAGAGGGCAAGAAACAGAGGGGCTGAAACAGAAGGGCTGAATGAGTGGGGCTGAATCAGAGGGGCTGAATCAGTGGGGCTGAAACAGAGGGTGAGAAACAGAGGGGCAGAAACAGAGGGGCTGAAACAGAGGGGCTGAAACAGAGGGCGAAAAACATTGGGGCTGAAACAGAGGGCGAGAATCAGAGGGTGAGAAACAGAGGGCGAGAAAAAGAGGGGCTGAAACAGAGGGGCTGAATCAGAGGGGCTGAAACAGAGGGGCTGAAACAGAGGGCGAGAAACAGAGAGGCTGAAACTGAGGGCGAGAAACAGAGGGGCTGAAAAAGAGGGCGAGAAACAGAGGGGCTGAAACAGAGGGCGAGAAACAGAGGGGCTGAAACAGAGGGGCTGAAACAGAGGGTGAGAAACAGAGGGCGAGAAACAGAGGGGCTGAAACAGAGGGCGAGAAACAGAGGGGATGAAACAGAGGGCGAGAAACAGAGGGCGAGAAACAGAGGGACTGAAACAGAGGGGCTGAAACACAGGGGCTGAAACAGAGGGCGAGAAACAGAGGGTCTGAAACAGAGGGCGAGAAACAGAGGGGCTGAAACAGAGGGCGAGAAACAGAGGGCGAGAAACAGAGGGGCTGAAACAGAGGGGCTGAAACAGAGGGACTGAAACAGAGGGGCTGATAGAGAGGGCGAGAAACAGAGGGGCTGAAACAGTGGGCGAGAAACAGAGGGGCTGAAACAGAGGGCGAGAAACAGAGCGGCTGAAACAGAGGGGCTGAAACAGAGAGCGAGAAACAGAGAGGCTGAAACCGAGGGCGAGAAACAGAGGAGCTGAAACAGAGGGCGAGAAACAGATGGGCTGAAACAGAGCGGCTGAAACAGAGGGCGAGAAACAGTGGGTGTGAAACAGAGGGCGAGAAACAGTGGGGCTGAAACAGAGGGCGAGAAACAGAGTGGCTGAAACCGAGGGCGAGAAACAGAGGGCGAGAAACAGAGGGACTGAAACAGAGGGGCTGAAACAGAGGGCGAGAAACAGAGGGGCTGAAACAGTAGGGCTGAATGAGTGGGGCTGAATCAGAGGGGCTGAATCAGTGGGGCTGAAACAGAGGGTGAGAAACAGAGGGGCTGAAACAGAGGGGCTGAAACAGAGGGCGAAAAACATTGGGGATGAAACAGAGGGCGAGAATCAGAGGGTGAGAAACAGAGGGCGAGAAACAGAGGGGCTGAAACAGAGGGGCTGAATCAGAGGGGCTGAAACACAGGGGCTGAAACAGAGGGCGAGAAACAGAGAGGCTGAAACAGAGGGCGAGAAACAGAGGGGCTGAAACAGAGGGGCTGAAACAGAGGGTGAGAAACAGAGGGCGAGAAACAGAGGGGCTGAAACAGAGGGCGAGAAACAGAGGGGATGAAACAGAGGGCGAGAAAGAGAGGGGCTGAAACAGAGGGGCTGAAACTGAGGGGCTGAAACAGAGGGGCTGAAAAAGCGGGCGAGAAACAGAGAGGCAGAAACGGAGGCGAGAAACAGAGGGGCTGAATCAGAGGGGCTCAAACAGAGGGCGAGAAACAGAGGGGCTGAAACAGAGGGCGAGAAACAGAGGGGCTGAAACAGAGGGCGAGAAAGAGAGGGGCTGAAACAGAGGGGCTGAAACTGAGGGGCTGAAACAGAGGGGCTGAAAAAGAGGGCGAGAAACAGAGAGGCAGAAACGGAGGGCGAGAAACAGAGGGGCTGAAACAGAGGGTGAGAAACAGAGGGGCTGAAAGAGAGGGCGAGAAACAGAGAGGCTGAAACTGAGGGCGAGAAACAGAGGGGCTGAAAAAGAGGGCGAGAAACAGAGGGGCTGAAACAGAGGGCGAGAAACAGAGGGGCTGAAACAGAGGGGCTGAAACAGAGGGGCTGAAACAGAGGGCGAGAAACAGAGGGGCTGAAACAGAGGGCGAGAAACAGAGGGGATGAAACAGAGGGCGAGAAACAGAGGGCGAGAAACAGAGGGACTGAAACAGAGGGGCTGAAACACAGGGGCTGAAACAGAGGGCGAGAAACAGAGGGTCTGAAACAGAGGGCGAGAAACAGAGGGGCTGAAACAGAGGGCGAGAAACAGAGGGCGAGAAACAGAGGGGCTGAAACAGAGGGGCTGAAACAGAGGGACTGAAACAGAGGGGCTGATAGAGAGGGCGAGAAACAGAGGGGCTGAAACAGTGGGCGAGAAACAGAGGGCGAGAAACAGAGCGGCTGAAACAGAGGGGCTGAAACAGAGAGCGAGAAACAGAGAGGCTGAAACCGAGGGAGAGAAACAGAGGGGCTGAAACAGAGGGCGAGAAACAGATGGGCTGAAACAGAGCGGCTGAAACAGAGGGCGAGAAACAGTGGGTGTGAAACAGAGGGCGAGAAACAGTGGGGCTGAAACAGAGGGCGAGAAACAGAGTGGCTGAAACCGAGGGCGAGAAACAGAGGGCGAGAAACAGAGGGACTGAAACAGAGGGGCTGAAACAGAGGGCGAGAAACAGAGGGGCTGAAACAGTAGGGCTGAATGAGTGGGGCTGAATCAGAGGGGCTGAATCAGTGGGGCTGAAACAGAGGGTGAGAAACAGAGGGGCTGAAACAGAGGGGCTGAAACAGAGGGCGAGAAACAGAGGGGCTGAAACAGAGGGCGAGAAACAGAGGGGCTGAAACAGAGGGGCTGAATCAGAGGGGCTGAAACAGAGGGGCTGAAACAGAGGGCGAGAAACAGAGAGGCTGAAACAGAGGGCGAGAAACAGAGGGGCTGAAAAAGAGGGCGAGAAACAGAGGGGCTGAAACAGAGGGGCTGAAACAGAGGGCGAGAAACAGAGGGGCTGAAACAGAGGGGCTGAAACAGAAGGGCTGAAACAGAGGGGCTGAAACAGAGGGCTAAAAACAGAGGGGCTGAATCAGAGGGGCTGAATCAGAGTGGCTGAAACAGAGGGGCTGAAACAGAGGGCGAGAAACAGAGGGGCTGAAACAGAGGGCGAGTAACAGAGGGCGAGAAACAGAGGGGCTGAAACAGAGAGGCTGAAACAGAGAGGCGGAAAAAGAGGGGCTGATACAGAGGGCGAGAAACAGAGGGGCTGAATCAGAGGGGCTGAAACAGATGGTGAGAAACAGAGGGGCTGAAACAGAGGGCGAGAAACAGAATGGCCGAAACAGACGGGCTGAAACAGAGGGGCTGAAAAAGAGTGCGAAAAACAGAGGGGCTGAAACAGAGGCCGAGAAACAGAGGGGCTGAAACAGAGGGGCTGAAACAGAGGGGCTGAATGAGTGGGGCTGAATCAGAGGGGCTGAATCAGAGGGGCTGAAACAGAGGGGCTGAAACTGAGGGCGAGAAACAGAGAGGCTGAAATGGAGGGCGAGAAACAGAGGGGCTGAAACAGAGCGGCTGAAACAGAGGGCGAGAAACAGTGGGGGTGAAACAGAGGGCGAGAAACAATGGGGCTGAAACAGAGGGCGAGAAACAGAGTGGCTGAAACCGAGGGCGAGAAACAGAGGGCGAGAAACAGAGGGACTGAAACAGAGGGGCTGAAACAGAGGGGCTGAAACAGAGGGCAAGAAACAGAGGGGCTGAAACAGAAGGGCTGAATGAGTGGGGCTGAATCAGAGGGGCTGAATCAGTGGGGCTGAAACAGAGGGTGAGAAACAGAGGGGCAGAAACAGAGGGGCTGAAACAGAGGGGCTGAAACAGAGGGCGAAAAACATTGGGGCTGAAACAGAGGGCGAGAATCAGAGGGTGAGAAACAGAGGGCGAGAAAAAGAGGGGCTGAAACAGAGGGGCTGAATCAGAGGGGCTGAAACAGAGGGGCTGAAACAGAGGGCGAGAAACAGAGAGGCTGAAACTGAGGGCGAGAAACAGAGGGGCTGAAAAAGAGGGCGAGAAACAGAGGGGCTGAAACAGAGGGCGAGAAACAGAGGGGCTGAAACAGAGGGGCTGAAACAGAGGGTGAGAAACAGAGGGCGAGAAACAGAGGGGCTGAAACAGAGGGCGAGAAACAGAGGGGATGAAACAGAGGGCGAGAAACAGAGGGCGAGAAACAGAGGGACTGAAACAGAGGGGCTGAAACACAGGGGCTGAAACAGAGGGCGAGAAACAGAGGGTCTGAAACAGAGGGCGAGAAACAGAGGGGCTGAAACAGAGGGCGAGAAACAGAGGGCGAGAAACAGAGGGGCTGAAACAGAGGGGCTGAAACAGAGGGACTGAAACAGAGGGGCTGATAGAGAGGGCGAGAAACAGAGGGGCTGAAACAGTGGGCGAGAAACAGAGGGGCTGAAACAGAGGGCGAGAAACAGAGCGGCTGAAACAGAGGGGCTGAAACAGAGAGCGAGAAACAGAGAGGCTGAAACCGAGGGCGAGAAACAGAGGGGCTGAAACAGAGGGCAAGAAACAGATGGGCTGAAACAGAGCGGCTGAAACAGAGGGCGAGAAACAGTGGGTGTGAAACAGAGGGCGAGAAACAGTGGGGCTGAAACAGAGGGCGAGAAACAGAGTGGCTGAAACCGAGGGCGAGAAACAGAGGGCGAGAAACAGAGGGACTGAAACAGAGGGGCTGAAACAGAGGGCGAGAAACAGAGGGGCTGAAACAGTAGGGCTGAATGAGTGGGGCTGAATCAGAGGGGCTGAATCAGTGGGGCTGAAACAGAGGGTGAGAAACAGAGGGGCTGAAACAGAGGGGCTGAAACAGAGGGCGAAAAACATTGGGGCTGAAACAGAGGGCGAGAATCAGAGGGTGAGAAACAGAGGGCGAGAAACAGAGGGGCTGAAACAGAGGGGCTGAATCAGAGGGGCTGAAACACAGGGGCTGAAACAGAGGGCGAGAAACAGAGAGGCTGAAACAGAGGGCGAGAAACAGAGGGGCTGAAAAAGAGGGCGAGAAACAGAGGGGCTGAAACAGAGGGGCTGAAACAGAGGGCGAGAAACAGAGGGGCTGAAACAGAGGGCGAGAAACAGAGGGGCTGAAACAGAGGGCGAGAAAGAGAGGGGCTGAAACAGAGGGGCTGAAACTGAGGGGCTGAAACAGAGGGGCTGAAAAAGCGGGCGAGAAACAGAGAGGCAGAAACGGAGGCGAGAAACAGAGGGGCTGAATCAGAGGGGCTCAAACAGAGGGCGAGAAACAGAGGGGCTGAAACAGAGGGCGAGAAACAGAGGGGCTGAAACAGAGGGCGAGAAAGAGAGGGGCTGAAACAGAGGGGCTGAAACTGAGGGGCTGAAACAGAGGGGCTGAAAAAGAGGGCGAGAAACAGAGAGGCAGAAACGGAGGGCGAGAAACAGAGGGGCTGAAACAGAGGGTGAGAAACAGAGGGGCTGAAAGAGAGGGCGAGAAACAGAGAGGCTGAAACTGAGGGCGAGAAACAGAGGGGCTGAAAAAGAGGGCGAGAAACAGAGGGGCTGAAACAGAGGGCGAGAAACAGAGGGGCTGAAACAGAGGGGCTGAAACAGAGGGGCTGAAACAGAGGGCGAGAAACAGAGGGGCTGAAACAGAGGGCGAGAAACAGAGGGGATGAAACAGAGGGCGAGAAACAGAGGGCGAGAAACAGAGGGACTGAAACAGAGGGGCTGAAACACAGGGGCTGAAACAGAGGGCGAGAAACAGAGGGTCTGAAACAGAGGGCGAGAAACAGAGGGGCTGAAACAGAGGGCGAGAAACAGAGGGCGAGAAACAGAGGGGCTGAAACAGAGGGGCTGAAACAGAGGGACTGAAACAGAGGGGCTGATAGAGAGGGCGAGAAACAGAGGGGCTGAAACAGTGGGCGAGAAACAGAGGGCGAGAAACAGAGCGGCTGAAACAGAGGGGCTGAAACAGAGAGCGAGAAACAGAGAGGCTGAAACCGAGGGAGAGAAACAGAGGGGCTGAAACAGAGGGTGAGAAACAGATGGGCTGAAACAGAGCGGCTGAAACAGAGGGCGAGAAACAGTGGGTGTGAAACAGAGGGCGAGAAACAGTGGGGCTGAAACAGAGGGCGAGAAACAGAGTGGCTGAAACCGAGGGCGAGAAACAGAGGGCGAGAAACAGAGGGACTGAAACAGAGGGGCTGAAACAGAGGGCGAGAAACAGAGGGGCTGAAACAGTAGGGCTGAATGAGTGGGGCTGAATCAGAGGGGCTGAATCAGTGGGGCTGAAACAGAGGGTGAGAAACAGAGGGGCTGAAACAGAGGGGCTGAAACAGAGGGCGAGAAACAGAGGGGCTGAAACAGAGGGCGAGAAACAGAGGGGCTGAAACAGAGGGGCTGAATCAGAGGGGCTGAAACAGAGGGGCTGAAACAGAGGGCGAGAAACAGAGAGGCTGAAACAGAGGGCGAGAAACAGAGGGGCTGAAAAAGAGGGCGAGAAACAGAGGGGCTGAAACAGAGGGGCTGAAACAGAGGGCGAGAAACAGAGGGGCTGAAACAGAGGGGCTGAAACAGAAGGGCTGAAACAGAGGGGCTGAAACAGAGGGCTAAAAACAGAGGGGCTGAATCAGAGGGGCTGAATCAGAGTGGCTGAAACAGAGGGGCTGAAACAGAGGGCG
Organism: Chiloscyllium punctatum; assembly: GCF_047496795.1. Lineage (NCBI taxonomy): Eukaryota > Metazoa > Chordata > Chondrichthyes > Orectolobiformes > Hemiscylliidae > Chiloscyllium > Chiloscyllium punctatum. Next base: position 144,335,731 of record NC_092742.1, read on the forward strand.
AGAAACAGAGGGGCTGAAACAGAGGGCGAGTAACAGAGGGCGAGAAACAGAGGGGCTGAAACAGAGAGGCTGAAACAGAGAGGCGGAAAAAGAGGGGCTGATACAGAGGGCGAGAAACAGAGGGGCTGAATCAGAGGGGCTGAAACAGATGGTGAGAAACAGAGGGGCTGAAACAGAGGGCGAGAAACAGAATGGCCGAAACAGACGGGCTGAAACAGAGGGGCTGAAAAAGAGTGCGAAAAACAGAGGGGCTGAAACAGAGGCCGAGAAACAGAGGGGCTGAAACAGAGGGGCTGAAACAGAGGGGCTGAATGAGTGGGGCTGAATCAGAGGGGCTGAATCAGAGGGGCTGAAACAGAGGGGCTGAAACTGAGGGCGAGAAACAGAGAGGCTGAAATGGAGGGCGAGAAACAGAGGGGCTGAAACAGAGCGGCTGAAACAGAGGGCGAGAAACAGTGGGGGTGAAACAGAGGGCGAGAAACAATGGGGCTGAAACAGAGGGCGAGAAACAGAGTGGCTGAAACCGAGGGCGAGAAACAGAGGGCGAGAAACAGAGGGACTGAAACAGAGGGGCTGAAACAGAGGGGCTGAAACAGAGGGCAAGAAACAGAGGGGCTGAAACAGAAGGGCTGAATGAGTGGGGCTGAATCAGAGGGGCTGAATCAGTGGGGCTGAAACAGAGGGTGAGAAACAGAGGGGCAGAAACAGAGGGGCTGAAACAGAGGGGCTGAAACAGAGGGCGAAAAACATTGGGGCTGAAACAGAGGGCGAGAATCAGAGGGTGAGAAACAGAGGGCGAGAAAAAGAGGGGCTGAAACAGAGGGGCTGAATCAGAGGGGCTGAAACAGAGGGGCTGAAACAGAGGGCGAGAAACAGAGAGGCTGAAACTGAGGGCGAGAAACAGAGGGGCTGAAAAAGAGGGCGAGAAACAGAGGGGCTGAAACAGAGGGCGAGAAACAGAGGGGCTGAAACAGAGGGGCTGAAACAGAGGGTGAGAAACAGAGGGCGAGAAACAGAGGGGCTGAAACAGAGGGCGAGAAACAGAGGGGATGAAACAGAGGGCGAGAAACAGAGGGCGAGAAACAGAGGGACTGAAACAGAGGGGCTGAAACACAGGGGCTGAAACAGAGGGCGAGAAACAGAGGGTCTGATACAGAGGGCGAGAAACAGAGGGGCTGAAACAGAGGGCGAGAAACAGAGGGCGAGAAACAGAGGGGCTGAAACAGAGGGGCTGAAACAGAGGGACTGAAACAGAGGGGCTGATAGAGAGGGCGAGAAACAGAGGGGCTGAAACAGTGGGCGAGAAACAGAGGGGCTGAAACAGAGGGCGAGAAACAGAGCGGCTGAAACAGAGGGGCTGAAACAGAGAGCGAGAAACAGAGAGGCTGAAACCGAGGGCGAGAAACAGAGGGGCTGAAACAGAGGGCGAGAAACAGATGGGCTGAAACAGAGCGGCTGAAACAGAGGGCGAGAAACAGTGGGTGTGAAACAGAGGGCGAGAAACAGTGGGGCTGAAACAGAGGGCGAGAAACAGAGTGGCTGAAACCGAGGGCGAGAAACAGAGGGCGAGAAACAGAGGGACTGAAACAGAGGGGCTGAAACAGAGGGCGAGAAACAGAGGGGCTGAAACAGTAGGGCTGAATGAGTGGGGCTGAATCAGAGGGGCTGAATCAGTGGGGCTGAAACAGAGGGTGAGAAACAGAGGGGCTGAAACAGAGGGGCTGAAACAGAGGGCGAAAAACATTGGGGCTGAAACAGAGGGCGAGAATCAGAGGGTGAGAAACAGAGGGCGAGAAACAGAGGGGCTGAAACAGAGGGGCTGAATCAGAGGGGCTGAAACACAGGGGCTGAAACAGAGGGCGAGAAACAGAGAGGCTGAAACAGAGGGCGAGAAACAGAGGGGCTGAAAAAGAGGGCGAGAAACAGAGGGGCTGAAACAGAGGGGCTGAAACAGAGGGCGAGAAACAGAGGGGCTGAAACAGAGGGCGAGAAACAGAGGGGCTGAAACAGAGGGCGAGAAAGAGAGGGGCTGAAACAGAGGGGCTGAAACTGAGGGGCTGAAACAGAGGGGCTGAAAAAGCGGGCGAGAAACAGAGAGGCAGAAACGGAGGCGAGAAACAGAGGGGCTGAATCAGAGGGGCTCAAACAGAGGGCGAGAAACAGAGGGGCTGAAACAGAGGGCGAGAAACAGAGGGGCTGAAACAGAGGGCGAGAAAGAGAGGGGCTGAAACAGAGGGGCTGAAACTGAGGGGCTGAAACAGAGGGGCTGAAAAAGAGGGCGAGAAACAGAGAGGCAGAAACGGAGGGCGAGAAACAGAGGGGCTGAAACAGAGGGTGAGAAACAGAGGGGCTGAAAGAGAGGGCGAGAAACAGAGAGGCTGAAACTGAGGGCGAGAAACAGAGGGGCTGAAAAAGAGGGCGAGAAACAGAGGGGCTGAAACAGAGGGCGAGAAACAGAGGGGCTGAAACAGAGGGGCTGAAACAGAGGGGCTGAAACAGAGGGCGAGAAACAGAGGGGCTGAAACAGAGGGCGAGAAACAGAGGGGATGAAACAGAGGGCGAGAAACAGAGGGCGAGAAACAGAGGGACTGAAACAGAGGGGCTGAAACACAGGGGCTGAAACAGAGGGCGAGAAACAGAGGGTCTGAAACAGAGGGCGAGAAACAGAGGGGCTGAAACAGAGGGCGAGAAACAGAGGGCGAGAAACAGAGGGGCTGAAACAGAGGGGCTGAAACAGAGGGACTGAAACAGAGGGGCTGATAGAGAGGGCGAGAAACAGAGGGGCTGAAACAGTGGGCGAGAAACAGAGGGGCTGAAACAGAGGGCGAGAAACAGAGCGGCTGAAACAGAGGGGCTGAAACAGAGAGCGAGAAACAGAGAGGCTGAAACCGAGGGCGAGAAACAGAGGGGCTGAAACAGAGGGCGAGAAACAGATGGGCTGAAACAGAGCGGCTGAAACAGAGGGCGAGAAACAGTGGGTGTGAAACAGAGGGCGAGAAACAGTGGGGCTGAAACAGAGGGCGAGAAACAGAGTGGCTGAAACCGAGGGCGAGAAACAGAGGGCGAGAAACAGAGGGACTGAAACAGAGGGGCTGAAACAGAGGGCGAGAAACAGAGGGGCTGAAACAGTAGGGCTGAATGAGTGGGGCTGAATCAGAGGGGCTGAATCAGTGGGGCTGAAACAGAGGGTGAGAAACAGAGGGGCTGAAACAGAGGGGCTGAAACAGAGGGCGAGAAACAGAGGGGCTGAAACAGAGGGCGAGAAACAGAGGGGCTGAAACAGAGGGGCTGAATCAGAGGGGCTGAAACAGAGGGGCTGAAACAGAGGGCGAGAAACAGAGAGGCTGAAACAGAGGGCGAGAAACAGAGGGGCTGAAAAAGAGGGCGAGAAACAGAGGGGCTGAAACAGAGGGGCTGAAACAGAGGGCAAGAAACAGAGGGGCTGAAACAGAGGGCGAGAAACAGAGGGGCTGAAACAGAGGGCGAGAAAGAGAGGGGCTGAAACAGAGGGGCTGAAACTGAGGGGCTGAAACAGAGGGGCTGAAAAAGCGGGCGAGAAACAGAGAGGCAGAAACGGAGGCGAGAAACAGAGGGGCTGAATCAGAGGGGCTCAAACAGAGGGCGAGAAACAGAGGGGCTGAAACAGAGGGCGAGAAACAGAGGGGCTGAAACAGAGGGCGAGAAAGAGAGGGGCTGAAACAGAGGGGCTGAAACTGAGGGGCTGAAACAGAGGGGCTGAAAAAGAGGGCGAGAAACAGAGAGGCAGAAACGGAGGGCGAGAAACAGAGGGGCTGAAACAGAGGGTGAGAAACAGAGGGGCTGAAAGAGAGGGCGAAACACAGAGGGGCTGAAACAGAGGGGCTGAAACAGAGGGGCTGAAACAGAGGGGCTGAAACAGAGGGCGAGAAACAGAGGGGCTGAAACAGAGGGCGAGAATCAGAGGGGCTGAAACAGAGTGCGAGAAACAGAGGGCGTTAAACAGAGGGACTGAAGCAGAGGGGCTGAAACAGAGGGGCTGAAACAGAGGGCGAGAAACCGAGGGGCTGAAAAAGAGTGCGAGAAACAGAGTGGCTGAAACAGAGGGGCTGAAACAGAGGGGCTGAAACAGAGTGCTGAATCAGTGGGGCTGATTCAGAGGGGCTGAAACAGAGGGGCTGAATCAGAGGGGCTGAAACAGAGGGCGAGAAACAGAGGGGCTGAAACAGAGGGCGAGAAACAAAGGGGCAGAAACAGAGGGTGAGAAACAGAGTGGCTGAAACAGAGGGGCTGAAACAGAGAGCGCGAAACAGAGGGGCTGAAACAGAGGGCGAGAAACAAAGGGGCTGAAAAAGAGGGGCTGAAACAGAGGGGCTAAATCAGTGGCATAGAAACAGAGGGCGATAAACAGAGGGGCTGAAACAGAGGGCGAGAAACAGAGGGGCTGAAACAGAGGGGCTGAAACAGAGGGGCTGAAACAGAGGGCGAGAAACAGAGGGGCTGAAACAGAGGGGCTGAAACAGAAGGGCTGAAACAGAGGGGCTGAAACAGAGGGCGAAATACAGAGGGGCTGAATCAGAGGGGCTGAATCAGAGTGGCTGAAACAGAGGGGCTAAAACAGAGGGCGAGAAACAGAGGGGCTGAAACAGAGGGTGAGTAACAGAGGGCGAGAAACAGAGGGGCTGAAACAGAGGGGCTGAAACAGAGGGGCGGAAAAAGAGGGGCTGATAAAGAGGGCGAGAAACAGAGGAGCTGAATCAGAGGGGCTGAAACAGAGGATGAGAAATAGATGGGCTGAAACAGAGGGCGAGAAACAGAGTGGCTGAAACAGACGGGCTGAAACAGAGGGGCTGGAAAAGAGGGCGAAAAACAGAGGGGCTGAAACAGAGGCCGAGAAACAGAGGGGCTGAAACAGAGGGGCTGAAACAGAGGGGCTGAATGAGTGGGGCTGAATCAGAGGGGCTGAATCAGAGGGGCTGAAACAGGGTGGCTGAAACAGAGGGGCCGAAACAGAGGGGCTGGAACAGAGGGGGAGAAACAGAGGGGTTGAAACAGAGGGCGAGAAACAGAGGGGCTGAAACAGAGGGCGAGAAACAGAGGGGCTGAAACAGAGGGGCTGAAACAGAGGGGCTGAAACAGAGGTGCTGAAACTGAGGGCGAGAAACAGAGAGTCTGAAACGGAGGGCGAGAAACAGAGGGGCTGAAACTGAGGGGCTGAAACAGAGGGGCTGAAACAGAGGGCGAGAAACAGAGGGGCTGAAACAGAGCGCGAGAAACAGAGGGGCTGAAACAGAGGGCGAGAAACAGAGGGCGAGAAACAGAGGGACTGAAACAGAGGGGCTGAAACACAGGGACTGAAACAGAGGGTGAGAAACAGAGGGGCTGAAACAGAGGGCGAGAAACCGAGGGGCTGAAACAGAGGGCGAGAAACCAAGGGGCTGAAACAGAGGGGCTGAAACAGAGGGGCTGAAACAGAGGAGCTGAATCAGAGGGGCTGATTCAGAGGGGTTGAAACAGAGGGGCTGAATCAGAGGGGCTGTAACAGAGTGCGAGAAACAGAGGGGCTGAAACAGAGGGCGAGAAACAGAGGGGCAGAAACAGAGGGCGAGAAACAGAGTGGCTGAAACAGAGGGGCTGAAACAGAGGGCGAGAAACCGAGGGGCTGAAAAAGAGGGCGAGAAACAGAGTGGCTGAAACAGAGGGGCTGAAACAGAGGGGCTGAAACAGAGGAGCTGAATCAGTGGGGCTGATTCAGAGGGGCTGAAACAGAGGGGCTGAATCAGAGGGGCTGAAATAGAGGGCGAGAAACAGAGGGGCTGAAACAGAGGGCGAGAAACAGAGGGGCAGAGACAGAGGGTGAGAAACAGAGTGGCTGAAACAGAGGGGCTGAAACAGAGAGCGCGAAACAGAGGGGCTGAAACAGAGGGCCAGAAACAGAGGGGCTGAAAAAGAGGGGCTGAAACAGAGGGGCTAAATCAGCGGCACAGAAACAGAGGGCGATAAACAGAGGGGCTGAAACAGAGGGCGAGAAACAGAGGGGCTGAAACAGAGGGGCTGAAACAGAGGGGCTGAAACAGAGGGGCTGAAACAGAGGGCGAGAAACAGAGGGGCTGAAACAGAGGGGCTGAAACAGAAGGGCTGAAACAGAGGGGCTGAAACAGAGGGCTAAAAACAGAGGGGCTGAATCAGAGGGGCTGAATCAGAGTGGCTGAAACAGAGGGGCTGAAACAGAGGGCGAGAAACAGAGGGGCTGAAACAGAGGGCGAGTAACAGAGGGCGAGAAACAGAGGGGCTGAAACAGAGGGGCTGAAACAGAGAGGCGGAAAAAGAGGGGCTGATACAGAGGGCGAGAAACAGAGGGGCTGAATCAGAGGGGCTGAAACAGAGGGTGAGAAACAGAGGGGCTGAAACAGAGGGCGAGAAACAGAGTGGCCGAAACAGACGGGCTGAAACAGAGGGGCTGAAAAAGAGGGCGAAAAACAGATGGGCTGAAACAGAGGCCGAGAAACAGAGGGGCTGAAACAGAGGGGCTGAAACAGAGGGGCTGAATGAGTGGGGCTGAATCAGAGGGGCTGAATCAGAGGGGCTGAAACAGAGGGGCTGAAACTGAGGGCGAGAAACAGAGAGGCTGAAATGGAGGGCGAGAAACAGAGGGGCTGAAACAGAGCGGCTGAAACAGAGGGCGAGAAACAGTGGGGGTGAAACAGAGGGCGAGAAACAATGGGGCTGAAACAGAGGGCGAGAAACAGAGTGGCTGAAAGAGAGGGCGAGAAACAGAGGGCGAGAAACAGAGGGACTGAAACAGAGGGGCTGAAACAGAGGGGCTGAAACAGAGGGCAAGAAACAGAGGGGCTGAAACAGAAGGGCTGAATGAGTGGGGCTGAATCAGAGGGGCTGAATCAGTGGGGCTGAAACAGAGGGTGAGAAACAGAGGGGCAGAAACAGAGGGGCTGAAACAGAGGGGCTGAAACAGAGGGCGAAAAACATTGGGGCTGAAACAGAGGGCGAGAATCAGAGGGTGAGAAACAGAGGGCGAGAAACAGAGGGGCTGAAACAGAGGGGCTGAATCAGAGGGGCTGAAACAGAGGGGCTGAAACAGAGGGCGAGAAACAGAGAGGCTGAAACTGAGGGCGAGAAACAGAGGGGCTGAAAAAGAGGGCGAGAAACAGAGGGGCTGAAACAGAGGGGCTGAAACAGAGGGCGAGAAACAGAGGGGCTGAAACAGAGGGCGAGAAACAGAGGGCGAGAAACAGAGGGGCTGAATCAGAGGGGCTGAAACAGAGGGCGAGAAACAGAGGGGCTGAAACAGAGGGCGAGAAACAGAGGGGCTGAAACAGAGGGCGAGAAACAGAGGGGCTGAAACAGAGGGCGAGAAAGAGAGGGGCTGAAACAGAGGGGCTGAAACAGAGGGGGTGAAACAGAGGGGCTGAAAAAGAGGGCGAGAAACAGAGAGGCAGAAACGGAGGGCGAGAAACAGAGGGGCTGAAACAGAGGGCGAGAAACAGAGGGGCTGAAAGAGAGGGCGAGAAACAGAGGGGCTGAAACAGAGGGGCTGAAACAGAGGGGCTGAAACAGAGGGGCTGAAACAGAGGGCGAGAAACAGAGGGGCTGAAACAGAGGGCGAGAATCAGAGGGGCTGCAACAGAGTGCGAGAAACAGAGGGCGTTAAACAGAGGGACTGAAGCAGAGGGCGAGAAACCGAGGGGCTGAAAAAGAGTGCGAGAAACAGAGTGGCTGAAACAGAGGGGCTGAAACAGAGGGGCTGAAACAGAGTGCTGAATCAGTGGGGCTGAAACAGAGGGCGAGAAACAGAGGGGCTGAAACAGAGGGCGAGAAACAGAGGTGCTGAAACAGAGGGGCTGAAACAGAGGGACTGAAACAGAGGGCGAGAAAAAGAGGGGCTGAAACAGAGGGGCTGAAACAGAAGGGCTGAAACAGAGGGGCTGAAACAGAGGGCGAAAAACAGAGGGGCTGAATCAGAGGGGCTGAATCAGAGTGGCTGAAACAGAGGGGCTAAAACAGAGGGCGAGAAACAGAGGGGCTGAAAGAGAGGGGCTGAAACAGAGGGGCGGAAAAAGAGGGGCTGATAAAGAGGGCGAGAAACAGAGGGGCTGAATCAGAGGGGCTGAAACAGAGGATGAGAAACAGAGGGGCTGAAACAGAGGGCGAGAAACAGAGTGGCTGAAACAGACGGGCTGAAACAGAGGGGCTGAAAAAGAGGGCGAAAAACAGAGGGGCTGAAACAGAGGCCGAGAAACAGAGGGGCTGAAACAGAGGGGCTGAAACAGAGGGGCTGAATGAGTGGGGCTGAATCAGAGGGGCTGAATCAGAGGGGCTGGAACAAAGGGGGAGAAACAGAGGGGTTGAAACAGAGGGCGAGAAACAGAGGGGCTGAAACAGAGGGCGAGAAACAGAGGGGCTGAAACAGAGGGGCTGAAACAGAGGGGCTGAAACTGAGGGCGCGAAACAGAGAGGCTTAAACAGAGGGCGAGAAACAGAGCGGCTGAAACAGAGGGCGAGAAACAGAGGGGCTGAAACAGAGGGCGAGAAACAGAGGGGCTGAAACAGAGGGGCTGAAACAGAGGGCGAGAAACAGAGGGGCTGAAACAGAGCGCGAGAAACAGAGGGCGAGAAACAGAGGGACTGAAACAGAGGGGCTGAAACAGAGGGGCTGAAACAGAGGGGCTGAAACAGAGGAGCTGAATCAGAGGGGCTGATTGAGAGGGGCTGAAACAGAGGGGCTGAATCAGAGGGGCTGTAACCGAGTGCGAGAAACAGAGGGGCTGAAACAGAGGGCGAGAAACAGAGGGGCAGAAACAGAGGGCGAGAAACAGAGTGGCTGAAACAGAGGGGCTGAAACAGAGGGCGAGAAACCGAGGGGCTGAAAAAGAGGGTGAGAAACAGAGTGGCTGAAACAGAGGGGCTGAAACAGAGGGGCTGAAAGAGAGGAGCTGAATCAGTGGGGCTGATTCAGAGGGGCTGAAACAGAGGGGCTGAATCAGAGGGGCTGAAACAGAGTGGCTGAAACAGAGGGGCTGAAACAGAGGGCGAGAAACAGAGGGGCAGAGACAGAGGGTGAGAAACAGAGTGGCTGAAACAGAGGGGCTGAAACAGAGAGCGCGAAACAGAGGGGCAGAAACAGAGGGCGAGAAACAGAGGGGCTGAAAAAGAGGGGCTGAAACAGAGGGGCTAAATCAGCGGCACAGAAACAGAGGGCGATAAACAGAGGGGCTGAAACAGAGGGCGAGAAACAGAGGGGCTGAAACAGAGGGGCTGAAACAGAGGGGCTGAAACAGAGGGCGAGAAACAGAGGGGCTGAAACAGAGGGGCTGAAACAGAAGGGCTGAAACAGAGGGGCTGAAACAGAGGGCGAAAAACAGAGGGGCTGAATCAGAGGGGCTGAAACAGAGAGGCGGAAAAAGAGGGGCTGATACAGAGGGCGAGAAACAGAGGGGCTGAATCAGAGGGGCTGAAACAGAGGGTGAGAAACAGAGGGGCGGAAAAAGAGGGGCTGATACAGAGGGCGAGAAACAGAGGGGCTGAATCAGAGGGGCTGAAACAGAGGGTGAGAAACAGAGGGGCTGAAACAGTGGGCGAGAAACAGAGTGGCCGAAACAGACGGGCTGAAACAGAGGGGCTGAAAAAGAGGGCGAAAAACAGAGGGGCTGAAACAGAGGCCGAGAAACAGAGGGGCTGAAACAGAGGGGCTGAAACAGAGGGGCTGAATGAGTGGGGCTGAATCAGAGGGGCTGAATCAGAGGGGCTGAAACAGAGGGGCTGAAACTGAGGGCGAGAAACAGAGAGGCTGAAACGGAGGGCGAGAAACAGAGGGGCTGAAACAGAGGGCGAGAAACAGAGGGGCTGAAACAGAGGGCGAGAAACAGAGGGGCTGAAACAGAGGGGCTGAAACAGAGGGGCTGAAACAGAGGGCGAGAAACAGAGGGGCTGAAACAGAGGGCGCGAAACAGAGGGGTTGAAACAGAGGGCGAGAAACAGAGGGCGAGAAACAGAGGGACTGAAACAGAGGGGCTGAAACACAGGGGCTGAAACAGAGGGTGAGAAACAGAGGGTCTGAAACAGAGGGCGAGAAACCGAGGGGCTGAAACAGAGGGCGAGAAACAGAGGGGCTGAAACAGAGGGGCTGAAACAGAGGGGCTGAAACAGAGGAGCTGAATCAGAGGGGCCGATTCAGAGGGGCTGAAACAGAGGGGCTGAATCAGAGGGGCTGTAACAGAGTGCGAGAAACAGAGGGGCTGAAACAGAGGGCGAGAAACAGAGGGGCTGAAAAAGACGGGCTGAACCAGAGGGGCTAAATCAGAGGGACAGAAACAGAGGGCGATATACAGAGGGGCTGAAACAGAGGGCGAGAAACAGAGGGGCTGAAACAGAGGGGCTGAAAGAGAGGGGCTGAAACAGAGGGGCTGAAACAGGAGGGCTGAAACAGAGGGGCTGAAACAGAGGGCGAGAAACAGAGGGGCTGAATCAGAGGGGTTGAATCAGAGGTGCTGTAACAGAGGGGCTGAAACAGAGGGCGAGAAACAGAGGGGCTGAAACAGAGGGCGAGTAACAGAGGGCGAGAAACAGAGGGGCGTGAAACAGAGGGACTGAAACAGAGGGGCTGAAACAGAGGGGCTGATACAGAGGGCGAGAAACAGAGGGGCTGAATCAGAGGGGCTGAAACAGAGGGTGAGAAACAGAGGGGCTGAAACAGAGGGCGAGAAACAGAGTGGCTGAAACAGACGGGCTGAAACAGAGGGGCTGAAAAAGAGGGCGAAAAACAGAGGGGCTGAAACAGAGGCCGAGAAACAGAGGGGCTGAAACAGAGGGGTTAAACAGAGGGGCTGAATGAGTGGGGCTGAATCAGAGGGGATGAATCAGAGGGGCTGGAACAGAGGGGGAGAAACAGAGGGGCTGGAACAGAGGGGCTGAATCAGAGGGGCTGAAACAGAGGGCGAGAAACAGAGGGGCTGAAAAAGAGGGCGAGAAACAGAGGGGCAGAAACAGAGGGCGAGAAACTGAGGGGCTGAAACAGAGTGGCTGAAACAGAGGGCTAATAAAACAGAGGGGCTGAAACAGAGGGGCTGAAACAGAGGATGAGAAACAGAGGGGCTGAAACAGAGGCCGAGACACAGAGTGGCTGAAACAGACGGGCTGAAACAGAGGGGCTTAAAAAGAGGGCGAAAAACAGAGGGGCTGAAACAGAGGCCGAGAAACAGAGGGGCTGAAACAGAGGGGCTGAAACAGAGGGGCTGAATGAGTGGGGCTGAATCAGAGGGGCTGAATCAGAGGGGCTGAAACAGGGTGGCTGAAACAGAGGGGCCGAAACAGAGGGGCTGGAACAGAGGGGGAGAAACAGAGGGGTTGAAACAGAGGGCGAGAAACAGAGGGGCTGAAACAGAGGGCGAGAAACAGAGGGGCTGAAACAGAGGGGCTGAAACAGAGGGGCTGAAACAGAGGGGCTGAAACTGAGGGCGAGAAACAGAGAGGCTGAAACGGAGGGCGAGAAACAGAGGGGCTGAAACAGAGGGCAAGAAACAGAGGGGCTGAAACAGAGGGCGAGAAACAGAGGGGCTGAAACAGAGGGGCTGAAACAGAGGGGCTGAAACAGAGGGCGAGAAACAGAGGGGCTGAAACAGAAGGCGAGAAACCGAGGGGCTGAAACAGAGGGCGAGAAACAGAAGGCGAGAAACAGAGGGACTGAAACAGAGGGGCTGAAACACAGGGGCTGAAACAGAGGGGCTGAAACAGAGGCCGAGAAACAGAGGGGCTGAAACAGAGGGGCTGAAACAGAGGGGCTGAATGAGTGGGGCTGAATCAGAGGGGCTGAATCAGAGGGGCTGAAACAGAGGGGCTGAAACTGAGGGCGAGAAACAGAGAGGCTGAAACGGAGGGCGAGAAACAGAGGGGCTGAAACAGAGGGCGAGAAACAGAGGGGCTGAAACAGAGGGCGAGAAACATAGGGGCTGAAACAGAGGGGCTGAAACAGAGGGGCTGAAACAGAGGGCGAGAAACAGAGGGGCTGAAACAGAGGGCGCGAAACAGAGGGGCTGAAACAGAGGGCGAGAAACAGAGGGCGAGAAACAGAGGGACTGAAACAGAGGGGCTGAAACACAGGGGCTGAAACAGAGGGTGAGAAACAGAGGGTCTGAAACAGAGGGCGAGAAACCGAGGGGCTGAAACAGAGGGCGAGAAACAGATGGGCTGAAACAGAGGGGCTGAAACAGAGGGGCTGAAACAGAGGAGCTGAATCAGAGGGGCTGATTCAGAGGGGCTGAAACAGAGGGGCTGAATCAGAGGGGCTGTAACAGAGTGCGAGAAACAGAGGGGCTGAAACAGAGGGCGAGAAACAGAGGGGCAGAAACAGAGGGCGAGAAACAGAGTGGCTGAAACAGAGGGGCTGAAACAGAGAGCGCGAAACAGAGGGGCTGAAACAGAGGGCGAGAAACAGAGGGGCTGAAAAAGTCGGGCTGAACCAGAGGGGCTAAATCAGAGGGACAGAAACAGAGGGCGATATACAGAGGTGCTGAAACAGAGGGCGAGAAACAGAGGGGCTGAAACAGAGGGGCTGAAAGAGAGGGGCTGAAACAGAGGGGCTGAAACAGGAGGGCTGAAACAGAGGGGCTGAAACAGAGGGCGAGAAACAGAGGGGCTGAATCAGAGGGGTTGAATCAGAGGTGCTGTAACAGACGGGCTGAAACAGAGGGCGAGTAACAGAGGGCGAGAAACAGAGGGGCGTGAAACAGAGGGACTGAAACAGAGGGGCTGAATCAGAGGGGCTGAAACAGAGGGTGAGAAACAGAGGGGCTGAAACAGAGGGCGAGAAACAGAGTGGCTGAAACAGACGGGCTGAAACAGAGGGGCTGAATGAGTGGGGCTGAATCAGAGGGGCTGAATCAGAGGGGCTGAATCAGAGGGGCTGGAACAGAGGGGGAGAAACAGAGGGGCTGGAACAGAGGGGCTGAATCAGAGGGGCTGAAACAGAGGGCGAGAAACAGAGGGGCTGAAAAAGAGGGCGAGAAACAGAGGGGCAGAAACAGAGGGCGAGAAACTGAGGGGCTGTAACAGAGTGGCTGAAACAGAGGGCGAAAAACAGAGGGGCTGAAACAGAGGGGCTGAAACAGAGGGCGAGACACAGAGTGGCTGAAACAGACGGGCTGAAACAGAGGGGCTGAAAAAGAGGGCGAAAAACAGAGGGGCTGAAACAGAGGCCGAGAAACAGAGGGGCTGAAACAGAGGGGCTGAAACAGAGGGGCTGAATGAGTGGGGCTGAATCAGAGGGGCTGAATCAGAGGGGCTGAAACAGGGTGGCTGAAACAGAGGGGCCGAAACAGAGGGGCTGGAACAGAGGGGGAGAAACAGAGGGGTTGAAACAGAGGGCGAGAAACAGAGGGGCTGAAACAGAGGGCGAGAAACAGAGGGGCTGAAACAGAGGGGCTGAAACAGAGGGGCTGAAACAGAGGGGCTGAAACTGAGGGCGAGAAACAGAGAGGCTGAAACGGAGGGCGAGAAACAGAGGGGCTGAAACAGAGGGCGAGAAACAGAGGGGCTGAAACAGAGGGCGAGAAACAGAGGGGCTGAAACAGAGGGGCTGAAACAGAGGGGCTGAAACAGAGGGCGAGAAACAGAGGGGCTGAAACAGAAGGCGAGAAACCGAGGGGCTGAAACAGAGGGCGAGAAACAGAAGGCGAGAAACAGAGGGACTGAAACAGAGGGGCTGAAACACAGGGGCTGAAACAGAGGGTGAGAAACAGAGGGGCTGAAACAGAGGGCGAGAAACCGAGGGGCTGAAACAGAGGGCGAGAAACAGAGGGGCTGAAACAGAGGGGCTGAAACAGAGGGGCTGAAACAGAGGAGCTGAATCAGAGGGGCTGAATCAGAGGTGCTGAAACAGAGGGGCTGAAACTGAGGGCGAGAAACAGAGAGGCTGAAACAGAGGGCGAGAAACCGAGGGGCTGAAACAGAGGGCGATAAACAGAGGGGCTGAAACAGAGGGGCTGAAACAGAGGGGCTGAATGAGTGGGGCTGAATCAGAGGGGCTGAATCAGAGGGGCTGAAACAGAGGGGCTTAAACTGAGGGCGAGAAACAGAGAGGCTGAAACGGAGGGCGAGAAACAGAGGGGCTGAAACAGAGGGCGAGAAACAGAGGGGCTGAAACAGAGGGCGAGAAACAGAGGGGCTGAAACAGAGGGGCTGAAACAGTGGGGCTGAAACAGAGGGCGAGAAACAGAGGGGCTGAAACAGAGGGCGCGAAACAGAGGGGCTGAAACAGAGGGCGAGAAACAGAGGGCGAGAAACAGAGGGACTGAAACAGAGGGGCTGAAACACAGGGGCTGAAACAGAGGGTGAGAAACAGAGGGGCTGAAACAGAGGGCGAGAAACCGAGGGGCTGAAACAGAGGGCGAGAAACAGAGGGGCTGAAACAGAGGGGCTGAAACAGAGGGGCTGAAACAGAGGAGCTGAATCAGAGGGGCTGATTCAGAGGGGCTGAAACAGAGGGGCTGAATCAGAGGGGCTGTAACAGAGTGCGAGAAACAGAGGGGCTGAAACAGAGGGCGAGAAACAGAGGGGCAGAAACAGAGGGCGAGAAACAGAGTGGCTGAAACAGAGGGGCTGAAACAGAGAGCGCGAAACAGAGGGGCTGAAACAGAGGGCGAGAAACAGAGGGGCTGAAAAAGAGGGGCTGAACCAGAGGGGCTAAATCAGAGGGACAGAAACAGAGGGCGATAAACAGAGGGGCTGAAACAGAGGGCGAGAAACAGAGGGGCTGAAAAAGAGGGGCTGAACCAGAGGGGCTAAATCAGAGGGACAGAAACAGAGGGCGATAAACAGAGGGGCTGAAACAGAGGGCGAGAAACAGAGGGGCTGAAACAGAGGGGCTGAAAGAGAGTGGCTGAAACAGAGGGGCTGAAACAGAGGGCGAGAAACAGAGGGGCTGAAACAGAGGGCGAGAAACAGAGGGGCTTAAACAGAGGGGCTGAAACAGGAGGGCTGAAACAGAGGGGCTGAAACAGAGGGCGAGAAACAGAGGGGCTGAATCAGAGGGGCTGAATCAGAGGTGCTGTAACAGAGGGGCTGAAACAGAGGGCGAGAAACAGAGAGGCTGAAACAGAGGGCGAGTAACAGATGGCGAGAAACAGAGGGGCTAAAACAGAGGGTCTGAAACAGAGGGGCTGAAACAGAGGGGCTGATACAGAGGGCGAGAAACAGAGGGGCTGAATCAGAGGGGCTGAAACAGAGGGTGAGAAACAGAGGGGCTGAAACAGAGGGCAAGAAACAGAGTGGCTGAAACAGACGGGCTGAAACAGAGGGGCTGAAAAAGAGGGCGAAAAACAGAGGGGCTGAAACAGAGGCCGAGAAACAGAGGGGCTGAAACAGAGGGGCTTAAACAGAGGGGCTGAATGAGTGGGGCTGAATCAGAGGGGATGAATCAGAGGGGCTGGAACAGAGGGGGAGCAACAGAGGATCTGAAACAGAGGGGCTGAATCAGAGGGGCCGAAACAGAGGGCGAGAAACAGAGGGGCTGAAACAGAGGGCGAGAAACAGAGGGGCAGAAACAGAGGGCGAGAAACTGAGGGGCTGAAACAGAGGGGCTGAAACAGAGGGCGAAAAACAGAGGGGCAGAAACAGAGGGCTAGAAACAGAGGGTGAGAAACAGAGGGCGAGAAACAGAGGGGATGAAACAGAGGGGCTTCAAGAGAGGGGCTGAAACAGAGGGGCTGAAACAGAGGGGCTGAATGAGAGGGGCTGAAACAGAGGGGCTGAATCAGATCGGCTGAAACAGAAGGCGAGAAACAGAGGGGCTGAAATAGAGGGCGAGAAACAGAGGGGCTGAAACAGAGGGCGAGAAACAGAGGGGCTGAAACAGAGGGGCTGAAACAGAAGGGCTGAAACAGAGGGTGAGAAATAGAGGGGCTGAAACAGAGGGCGAGAAACAGAGGGGCTGAAACAGAGGGGCTGAAACAGAGGGGCTGAAACAGAGGGCGAGAAACAGAGGGGCTGAAACAGAGGGCGAGAAACAGTGGGGCTGATTCAGAGGGCGAGAAACAGAGGGGCTGAAACAGAGGGGCTGAAACAGAGGACGAGAAACAGAGGGGCTGAATCAGAGGAGCTGAATCAGAGGGGCTGAAACAGAGGGGCTGAATAAGAAGGCGAGAAACAAACGATCTGAAACAGCGGGCGAGAAACAGAGGGCGAGAAACAGAGGGGCTGAAACAGAGGGGCTGAAACAGACGGGCTGAAACAGAGAGCCTGAAACAGAGGGCGAGAAACAGAGGGGCTGAAACAGAGGGCGAGAAACAGAGGGGCTGAAACAGAGGGGCTGAAACAGAGGGGCTGAAACAGAGGCGCTGAAACAGAGGGCGAGAAACAGAGGGGCTGAAACAGAGGGCGAGAAACAGAGGGGCTGAAACAGAGGGGCTGAAACAGAGGGGCTGAAACAGAGGAGCTGAATCAGAGGGGCTGAATCAGAGGGGCTGAAACAGAGGGCGAGAAACAGAGGGGCTGAAAGAGAGGGCGAGAAACAGAGGGGATGAAACAGAGGGCGAGAAACAGAGGGCGAGAAACAGAGGGACTGAAACAGAGGGGCTGAAACACAGGGGCTGAAACAGAGGGCGAGAAACAGAGGGTCTGAAACAGAGGGCGAGAAACAGAGAGGTTGAAACAGAGGGCGAGAAACAGAGGGGCTGAAACAGAGGGGCTGAAACAGAGGGGCTGAAACAGAGGGGCTGAAACAGAGGGCGAGAAATAGAGGGGCTGAAACAGAGGGCGAGAAACAGAGGGGCCGAAACACAGGGCGAGAAACAGAGGGGCTGAAACAGAGGGGCTGAAACAGAGGGGCTGAAACAGAGGAAAAGAAACAGAGGGGCTGAAACAGAGGGCGAGAAACAGAGGGGCTGAATCAGAGGGGCTGAAACAGAGGGCGAGAAACAGAGGGGCTGAAACAGAGGGCGAGAAACAGAGGGGCTGAAACAGAGGGGCTGAAACAGAGGGGCTGAATCATAGGGGCTGATTCACAGGGGCTGAAACAGAGGGGCTGAATCAGAGGGGCTGAAACCGAGTGCGAGAAACAGAGGGCGTTAAACAGAGGGACTGAAGCAGAGGGGCTGAAACAGAGGGGCTGAAACAGAGGGCGAGAAACCGAGGGGCTGAAAAAGAGGGCGAGAAACAGAGTGGCTGAAACAGAGGGGCTGAAACAGAGGAGCTGAATCAGTGGGGCTGATTCAGAGGGGCTGAAACAGAGGGGCTGAATCAGAGGGGCTGAAACAGAGGGCGAGAAACAGAGGGGCTGAAACAGAGGGCGAGAATCAGAGGGGCAGAAACAGAGGGTGAGAAACAGAGTCGCTGAAACAGAGGGGCTGAAACAGAGAGCGCGAAACAGAGGGGCTGAAACAGAGGGCGAGAAACAGAGGGGCTGAAAAAGAGGGGCTGAAACAGAGGGGCTAAATTAGCGGCACAGAAACAGAGGGTGATAAACAGTGGGGCTGAAATAGAGGGCGAGAAACAGAGGGGCTGAAACAGAGGTGCTGAAACAGAGGGGCTGAAACAGAGGGCGAGAAACAGAGGGGCTGAAACAGAGGGGCTGAAACAGAAGGGCTGAAACAGAGGGGCTGAATTAGAGGGGCTGAATCAGAGTGGCTGAAACAGAGGGGCTGAAACAGAGGGCGAGAAACAGAGGGGCTGAAACAGTGGGGCTGATACAGAGGGGCGGAAACAGAGGGGCTGATACAGAGGGCGAGAAACAGAGGGGCTGAATCAGAGGGGCTGAAACAGAGGGTGAGAAACAGAGGGGCTGAAACAGAGGGCGAGAAACAGAGTGGCTGAAACAGACGGGCTGAAACAGAGGGGCTGAAAAAGAGGGCGAAAAACAGAGGGGCTGAAACAGAGGCCGAGAAAGAGAGGGGCTGAAACAGAGGGGCTGAAACAGAGGGGCTGAATGAGTGGGGCTGAATCAGAGGGGCTGAATCAGAGGGGCTGAAACAGGGTGGATGAAACAGAGGGGCTGAAACAGAGGGGCTGGAACAGAGTGGGAGAAACAGAGGGGTTGAAACAGAGGGCGAGAAACAGAGGGGCTGAAACAGAGGGCGAGAAACAGAGGGGCTGAAACAAAGGGGCTGAAACAGAGGGGCTGAAACAGAGGGGCTGAAACTGAGGGCGAGAAACAGAGAGGCTGAAACGGAGGGCGAGAAACAGAGGGGTTGAAACAGAGGGCGAGAAACAGAGGGGCTGAAACCGAGGGCGAGAAACAGAGGGGCTGAAACAGAGGGGCTGAAACAGAGGGCGAGAAACAGAGGGGCTGAAACAGAGGGCGAGAAACAGAGGGGCTGAAACAGAGGGCGAGAAACAGAGGGCGAGAAACAGAGGGACTGAAACAGAGGGGCTGAAACACAGGGGCTGAAACAGAGGGTGAGAAACAGAGGGGCTGAAACAGAGGGTGAGAAACCGAGGGGCTGAAACAGAGGGCGAGAAACAGAGGGGCTGAAACAGCGGGGCTGAAACAGAGGGGCTGAAACAGAGGAGCTGAATCAGAGGAGCTGATTCAGAGGGGCTGAAACAGAGGAGCTGAATCAGAGGGGCTGATTCAGAGGGGCTGAAACAGAGGGCGAGAAACAGAGGGGCAGAAAAAGAGGGGCTGAAACAGAGGGGCTAAATCAGCGGCACAGAAACAGAGGGCGATAAACAGAGGGGCTGAAACAGAGGGCGAGAAGCAGAGGGGCTGAAACAGAGGGGCTGAAACAGAGGGGCTGAAACAGAGGGGCTGAAATAGAGGGCGAGAAACAGAGGGGCTGAATCAGAGGGGCTGAAACAGAAGGGCTGAAACAGAGGGGCTGAAAAGGAGAGCGAAAAAACAGAGGGGCTGAATCAGAGGGGCTGAATCAAAGTGGCTGAAACAGAGGGGCTGAAACAGAGGGCGAGAAACAGAGGGGCTGAAACAGAGGGCGAGTAACAGAGGGCGAGAAACAGAGGGGCTGAAACAGAGGGGCTGAAACAGAGAGGCGGAAAAAGAGGGGCTGATACAGAGGGCGAGAAACAGAGGGGCTGAATCAGAGGGGCTGAAACAGAGGGTGAGAAACAGAGGGGCTGAAACAGATGGCGAGAAACAGAGTGGCTGAAACAGACGGGCTGAAACAGAGGGGCTGAAAAAGAGGGCGAAAAACAGAGGTGCTGAAACAGAGGCCGAGAAAGAGAGGGGCTGAAACAGAGGGGCTGAAACAGAGGGGCTGAATGAGTGGGGCTGAATCAGAGGGGCTGAATCAGAGGGGCTGAAACAGAGGGTGAGAAACAGAGGGGCTGAAACAGAGGGGCTGAAACAGAGGGGCTGAAACAGAGGGCGAGAAACATAGGGGCTGAAACAGAGGGCGAGAATCAGAGGGTGAGAAACAGAGGGCGAGAAACAGAGGGGATGAAACAGAGGGCGAGAAACAGAGAGGCTGAAACAGAGGGCGAGAAACAGAGGGGCTGAAAAAGAGGGCGAGAAACAGAGGGGCTGAAACAGACGGCGAGAAACAGAGGGGCTGAAACAGAAGGCGAGAAACAGAGGGGCTGAAACAGAGGGGCTGAAACAGAGGGGATGAAACAGAGGGGCTGAAACAGAGGGCGAGAAACAGAGGGGCTGAAACAGAGGGGCTGAAACAGAGGGGCTGAAACAGAGGGCGAGAAACAGAGGGGCTGAAACAGAGGGCGAGAAACAGTGGGGCTGATTCAGAGGGCGAGAAACAGAGGGGCTGAAACAGAGGGGCTGAAACAGAGGACGAGAAACAGAGGGGCTGAATCAGAGGAGCTGAATCAGAGGGGCTGAAACAGAGGGGCTGAATAAGAAGGCGAGAAACAAACGGGCTGAAACAGCGGGCGAGAAACAGAGGGCGAGAAACAGAGGGGCTGAAACAGAGGGGCTGAAACAGACGGGCTGAAACAGAGAGCCTGAAACAGAGGGCGAGAAACAGAGGGGCTGAAACAGAGGGCGAGAAACAGAGGGGCTGAAACAGAGGGGCTGAAACAGAGGGGCTGAAACAGAGGCGCTGAAACAGAGGGCGAGAAACAGAGGGGCTGAATCAGAGGGCGAGAAACAGAGGGGCTGAAACAGAGGGGCTGAAACAGAGGGGCTGAAACAGAGGAGCTGAATCAGAGGGGCTGAATCAGAGGGGCTGAAACAGAGGGCGAGAAACAGAGGGGCTGAAAGAGAGGGCGAGAAACAGAGGGGATGAAACAGAGGGCGAGAAACAGAGGGCGAGAAACAGAGGGACTGAAACAGAGGGGCTGAAACACAGGGGCTGAAACAGAGGGCGAGAAACAGAGGGTCTGAAACAGAGGGCGAGAAACAGAGAGGTTGAAACAGAGGGCGAGAAACAGAGGGGCTGAAACAGAGGGGCTGAAACAGAGGGGCTGAAACAGAGGGGCTGAAACAGAGGGCGAGAAATAGAGGGGCTGAAACAGAGGGCGAGAAACAGAGGGGCCGAAACACAGGGCGAGAAACAGAGGGGCTGAAACAGAGGGGCTGAAACAGAGGGGCTGAAACAGAGGGAAAGAAACAGAGGGGCTGAAACAGAGGGCGAGAAACAGAGGGGCTGAATCAGAGGGGCTGAAACAGAGGGCGACAAACAGAGGGGCTGAAACAGAGGGCGAGAAACAGAGGGGCTGAAACAGAGGGGCTGAAACAGAGGGGCTGAATCATAGGGGCTGATTCAGAGGGGCTGAAACAGAGGGGCTGAATCAGAGGGGCTGAAACCGAGTGCGAGAAACAGAGGGCGTTAAACAGAGGGACTGAAGCAGAGGGGCTGAAACAGAGGGGCTGAAACAGAGGGCGAGAAACCGAGGGGCTGAAAAAGAGGGCGAGAAACAGAGTGGCTGAAACAGAGGGGCTGAAACAGAGGAGCTGAATCAGTGGGGCTGATTCAGAGGGGCTGAAACAGAGGGGCTGAATCAGAGGGGCTGAAACAGAGGGCGAGAAACAGAGGGGCTGAAACAGAGGGCGAGAAACAGAGGGGCAGAAACAGAGGGTGAGAAACAGAGTCGCTGAAACAGAGGGGCCGAAACAGAGAGCGCGAACCAGAGGGGCTGAAACAGAGGGCGAGAAACAGAGGGGCTGAAAAAGAGGGGCTGAAACAGAGGGGCTAAATTAGCGGCACAGAAACAGAGGGCGATAAACAGAGGGGCTGAAACAGAGGGCGAGAAACAGAGGGGCTGAAACAGAGGTGCTGAAACAGAGGGGCTGAAACAGAGGGCGAGAAACAGAGGGGCTGAAACAGAGGGGCTGAAACAGAAGGGCTGAAACAGAGGGGCTGAATTAGAGGGGCTGAATCAGAGTGGCTGAAACAGAGGGGCTGAAACAGAGGGCGAGAAACAGAGGGGCTGAAACAGAGGGGCTGAAACAGAGGGGCGGAAACAGAGGGGCTGATACAGAGGGCGAGAAACAGAGGGGCTGAATCAGAGGGGCTGAAACAGAGGGTGAGAAACAGAGGGGCTGAAACAGAGGGCGAGAAACAGAGTGGCTGAAACAGACGGGCTGAAACAGAGGGGCTGAAAAAGAGGGCGAAAAACAGAGGGGCTGAAACAGAGGCCGAGAAAGAGAGGGGCTGAAACAGAGCGGCTGAAACAGAGGGGCTGAATGAGTGGGGCTGAATCAGAGGGGCTGAATCAGAGGGGCTGAAACAGGGTGGATGAAACAGAGGGGCTGAAACAGAGGGGCTGGAACAGAGTGGGAGAAACAGAGGGGTTGAAACAGAGGGCGAGAAACAGAGGGGCTGAAACAGAGGGCGAGAAACAGAGGGGCTGAAACAAAGGGGCTGAAACAGAGGGGCTGAAACAGACGGGCTGAAACAGAGAGCCTGAAACAGAGGGCGAGAAACAGAGGGGCTGAAACAGAGGGCGAGAAACAGAGGGGCTGAAACAGAGGGGCTGAAACAGAGGGGCTGAAACAGAGGCGCTGAAACAGAGGGCGAGAAACAGAGGGGCTGAATCAGAGGGCGAGAAACAGAGGGGCTGAAACAGAGGGGCTGAAACAGAGGGGCTGAAACAGAGGAGCTGAATCAGAGGGGCTGAATCAGAGGGGCTGAAACAGAGGGCGAGAAACAGAGGGGCTGAAAGTGAGGGCGAGAAACAGAGGGGATGAAACAGAGGGCGAGAAACAGAGGGCGAGAAACAGAGGGACTGAAACAGAGGGGCTGAAACACAGGGGCTGAAACAGAGGGCGAGAAACAGAGGGTCTGAAACAGAGGGCGAGAAACAGAGAGGTTGAAACAGAGGGCGAGAAACAGAGGGGCTGAAACAGAGGGGCTGAAACAGAGGGGCTGAAACAGAGGGGCTGAAACAGAGGGCGAGAAATAGAGGGGCTGAAACAGAGGGCGAGAAACAGAGGGGCCGAAACACAGGGCGAGAAACAGAGGGGCTGAAACAGAGGGGCTGAAACAGAGGGGCTGAAACAGAGGGAAAGAAACAGAGGGGCTGAAACAGAGGGCGAGAAACAGAGGGGCTGAATCAGAGGGGCTGAAACAGAGGGCGACAAACAGAGGGGCTGAAACAGAGGGCGAGAAACAGAGGGGCTGAAACAGAGGGGCTGAAACAGAGGGGCTGAATCATAGGGGCTGATTCAGAGGGGCTGAAACAGAGGGGCTGAATCAGAGGGGCTGAAACCGAGTGCGAGAAACAGAGGGCGTTAAACAGAGGGACTGAAGCAGAGGGGCTGAAACAGAGGGGCTGAAACAGAGGGCGAGAAACCGAGGGGCTGAAAAAGAGGGCGAGAAACAGAGTGGCTGAAACAGAGGGGCTGAAACAGAGGAGCTGAATCAGTGGGGCTGATTCAGAGGGGCTGAAACAGAGGGGCTGAATCAGAGGGGCTGAAACAGAGGGCGAGAAACAGAGGGGCTGAAACAGAGGGCGAGAAACAGAGGGGCAGAAACAGAGGGTGAGAAACAGAGTCGCTGAAACAGAGGGGCCGAAACAGAGAGCGCGAACCAGAGGGGCTGAAACAGAGGGCGAGAAACAGAGGGGCTGAAAAAGAGGGGCTGAAACAGAGGGGCTAAATTAGCGGCACAGAAACAGAGGGCGATAAACAGAGGGGCTGAAACAGAGGGCGAGAAACAGAGGGGCTGAAACAGAGGTGCTGAAACAGAGGGGCTGAAACAGAGGGCGAGAAACAGAGGGGCTGAAACAGAGGGGCTGAAACAGAAGGGCTGAAACAGAGGGGCTGAATTAGAGGGGCTGAATCAGAGTGGCTGAAACAGAGGGGCTGAAACAGAGGGCGAGAAACAGAGGGGCTGAAACAGAGGGGCTGAAACAGAGGGGCGGAAACAGAGGGGCTGATACAGAGGGCGAGAAACAGAGGGGCTGAATCAGAGGGGCTGAAACAGAGGGTGAGAAACAGAGGGGCTGAAACAGAGGGCGAGAAACAGAGTGGCTGAAACAGACGGGCTGAAACAGAGGGGCTGAAAAGAGGGCGAAAAACAGAGGGGCTGAAACAGAGGCCGAGAAAGAGAGGGGCTGAAACAGAGCGGCTGAAACAGAGGGGCTGAATGAGTGGGGCTGAATCAGAGGGGCTGAATCAGAGGGGCTGAAACAGGGTGGATGAAACAGAGGGGCTGAAACAGAGGGGCTGGAACAGAGTGGAGAAACAGAGGGGTTGAAACAGAGGGCGAGAAACAGAGGGGCTGAAACAGAGGGCGAGAAACAGAGGGGCTGAAACAAAGGGGCTGAAACAGAGGGGCTGAAACAGAGGGGCTGAAACTGAGGGCGAGAAACAGAGAGGCTGAAACGGAGGGCGAGAAACAGAGGGGTTGAAACAGAGGGCGAGAAACAGAGGGGCTGAAACCGAGGGCGAGAAACAGAGGGGCTGAAACAGAGGGGCTGAAACAGAGGGGCTGAAACAGAGGGCGAGAAACAGAGGGGCTGAAACAGAGGGCGAGAAACAGAGGGGCTGAAACAGAGGGCGAGAAACAGAGGGCGAGAAACAGAGGGACTGAAACAGAGGGACTGAAACACAGGGGCTGAAACAGAGGGTGAGAAACAGAGGGGCTGAAACATAGGGCGAGAAACCGAGGGGCTGAAACAGACGGCGAGAAACAGAGGGGCTGAAACAGCGGGGCTGAAACAGAGGGGCTGAAACAGAGGAGCTGAATCAGAGGAGCTGATTCAGAGGGGCTGAAACAGAGGAGCTGAATCAGAGGGGCTGATTCAGAGGGGCTGAAACAGAGGGCGAGAAACAGAGGGGCAGAAAAAGAGGGGCTGAAACAGAGGGGCTAAATCAGCGGCACAGAAACAGAGGGCGATAAACAGAGGGGCTGAAACAGAGGGCGAGAAGCAGAGGGGCTGAAACAGAGGGGCTGAAACAGAGGGGCTGAAACAGAGGGGCTGAAACAGAGGGCGAGAAACAGAGGGGCTGAATCAGAGGGGCTGAAACAGAAGGGCTGAAACAGAGGGGCTGAAAAGGAGAGCGAAAAAACAGAGGGGCTGAATCAGAGGGGCTGAATCAAAGTGGCTGAAACAGAGGGGCTGAAACAGAGGGCGAGAAACAGAGGGGCTGAAACAGAGGGCGAGTAACAGAGGGCGAGAAACAGAGGGGCTGAAACAGAGGGGCTGAAACAGAGAGGCGGAAAAAGAGGGGCTGATACAGAGGGCGAGAAACAGAGGGGCTGAATCAGAGGGGCTGAAACAGAGGGTGAGAAAACAGAGGGGCTGAAACAGATGGCGAGAAACAGAGTGGCTGAAACAGACGGGCTGAAACAGAGGGGCTGAAAAAAGAGGGCGAAAAACAGAGGTGCTGAAACAGAGGCCGAGAAAGAGAGGGGCTGAAACAGAGGGGCTGAACAGAGGGGCTGAATGAGTGGGGCTGAATCAGAGGGGCTGAATCAGAGGGGCTGAAACAGAGGGTGAGAAACAGAGGGGCTGAAACAGAGGGGCTGAAACAGAGGGGCTGAAACAGAGGGCGAGAAACATAGGGGCTGAAACAGAGGGCGAGAATCAGAGGGTGAGAAACAGAGGGCGAGAAACAGAGGGGATGAAACAGAGCGGCTGAAACAGAGGGGCTGAAATAGAGGGGCTGAAACAGAGGGCGAGAAACAGAGAGGCTGAAACAGAGGGCGAGAAACAGAGGGGCTGAAAAAGAGGGCGAGAAACAGAGGGGCTGAAACAGAGGGCGAGAAACAGAGGGGCTGAAACAGAAGGCGAGAAACAGAGGGGCTGAAACAGAGGGGCTGAAACAGAGGGGATGAAACAGAGGGGCTGAAACAGAGGGCGAGAAACAGAGGGGCTGAAACAGAGGGGCTGAAACAGAGGGGCTGAAACAGAGGGCGAGAAACAGAGGGGCTGAAACAGAGGGCGAGAAACAGTGGGGCTGATTCAGAGGGCGAGAAACAGAGGGGCTGAAACAGAGGGGCTGAAACAGAGGACGAGAAACAGAGGGGCTGAATCAGAGGAGCTGAATCAGAGGGGCTGAAACAGAGGGGCTGAATAAGAAGGCGAGAAACAAACGGGCTGAAACAGCGGGCGAGAAACAGAGGGCGAGAAACAGAGGGGCTGAAACAGAGGGGCTGAAACAGACGATCTGAAACAGAGAGCCTGAAACAGAGGGCGAGAAACAGAGGGGCTGAAACAGAGGGCGAGAAACAGAGGGGCTGAAACAGAGGGGCTGAAACAGAGGGGCTGAAACAGAGGCGCTGAAACAGAGGGCGAGAAACAGAGGGGCTGAATCAGAGGGCGAGAAACAGAGGGGCTGAAACAGAGGGGCTGAAACAGAGGGGCTGAAACAGAGGAGCTGAATCAGAGGGGCTGAATCAGAGGGGCTGAAACAGAGGGCGAGAAACAGAGGGGCTGAAAGAGAGGGCGAGAAACAGAGGGGATGAAACAGAGGGCGAGAAACAGAGGGCGAGAAACAGAGGGACTGAAACAGAGGGGCTGAAACACAGGGGCTGAAACAGAGGGCGAGAAACAGAGGGTCTGAAACAGAGGGCGAGAAACAGAGAGGTTGAAACAGAGGGCGAGAAACAGAGGGGCTGAAACAGAGGGGCTGAAACAGAGGGGCTGAAACAGAGGGGCTGAAACAGAGGGCGAGAAATAGAGGGGCTGAAACAGAGGGCGAGAAACAGAGGGGCCGAAACACAGGGCGAGAAACAGAGGGGCTGAAACAGAGGGGCTGAAACAGAGGGGCTGAAACTGAGGGAAAGAAACAGAGGGGCTGAAACAGAGGGCGAGAAACAGAGGGGCTGAATCAGAGGGGCTGAAACAGAGGGCGACAAACAGAGGGGCTGAAACAGAGGGCGAGAAACAGAGGGGCTGAAACAGAGGGGCTGAAACAGAGGGGCTGAATCATAGGGGCTGATTCAGAGGGGCTGAAACAGAGGGGCTGAATCAGAGGGGCTGAAACCGAGTGCGAGAAACAGAGGGCGTTAAACAGAGGGACTGAAGCAGAGGGGCTGAAACAGAGGGGCTGAAACAGAGGGCGACAAACCGAGGGGCTGAAAAAGAGGGCGAGAAACAGAGTGGCTGAAACAGAGGGGCTGAAACAGAGGAGCTGAATCAGTGGGGCTGATTCAGAGGGGCTGAAACAGAGGGGCTGAATCAGAGGGGCTGAAACAGAGGGCGAGAAACAGAGGGGCTGAAACAGAGGGCGAGAAACAGAGGGGCAGAAACAGAGGGTGAGAAACAGAGTCGCTGAAACAGAGGGGCCGAAACAGAGAGCGCGAAACAGAGGGGCTGAAACAGAGGGCGAGAAACAGAGGGGCTGAAAAAGAGGGGCTGAAACAGAGGGGCTAAATTAGCGGCACAGAAACAGAGGGCGATAAACAGAGGGGCTGAAACAGAGGGCGAGAAACAGAGGGGCTGAAACAGAGGTGCTGAAACAGAGGGGCTGAAACAGAGGGCGAGAAACAGAGGGGCTGAAACAGAGGGGCTGAAACAGAAGGGCTGAAACAGAGGGGCTGAATTAGAGGGGCTGAATCAGAGTGGCTGAAACAGAGGGGCTGAAACAGAGGGCGAGAAACAGAGGGGCTGAAACAGAGGGGCTGAAACAGAGGGGCGGAAACAGAGGGGCTGATACAGAGGGCGAGAAACAGAGGGGCTGAATCAGAGGGGCTGAAACAGAGGGTGAGAAACAGAGGGGCTGAAACAGAGGGCGAGAAACAGAGTGGCTGAAACAGACGGGCTGAAACAGAGGGGCTGAAAAAGAGGGCGAAAAACAGAGGGGCTGAAACAGAGGCCGAGAAAGAGAGGGGCTGAAACAGAGCGGCTGAAACAGAGGGGCTGAATGAGTGGGGCTGAATCAGAGGGGCTGAATCAGAGGGGCTGAAACAGGGTGGATGAAACAGAGGGGCTGAAACAGAGGGGCTGGAACAGAGTGGGAGAAACAGAGGGGTTGAAACAGAGGGCGAGAAACAGAGGGGCTGAAACAGAGGGCGAGAAACAGAGGGGCTGAAACAAAGGGGCTGAAACAGAGGGGCTGAAACAGAGGGGCTGAAACTGAGGGCGAGAAACAGAGAGGCTGAAACGGAGGGCGAGAAACAGAGGGGTTGAAACAGAGGGCGAGAAACAGAGGGGCTGAAACCGAGGGCGAGAAACAGAGGGGCTGAAACAGAGGGGCTGAAACAGAGGGGCTGAAACAGAGGGCGAGAAACAGAGGGGCTGAAACAGAGGGCGAGAAACAGAGGGGCTGAAACAGAGGGCGAGAAACAGAGGGCGAGAAACAGAGGGACTGAAACAGAGGGGCTGAAACACAGGGGCTGAAACAGAGGGTGAGAAACAGAGGGGCTGAAACATAGGGCGAGAAACCGAGGGGCTGAAACAGACGGCGAGAAACAGAGGGGCTGAAACAGCGGGGCTGAAACAGAGGGGCTGAAACAGAGGAGCTGAATCAGAGGAGCTGATTCAGAGGGGCTGAAACAGAGGAGCTGAATCAGAGGGGCTGATTCAGAGGGGCTGAAACAGAGGGCGAGAAACAGAGGGGCAGAAAAAGAGGGGCTGAAACAGAGGGGCTAAATCAGCGGCACAGAAACAGAGGGCGATAAACAGAGGGGCTGAAACAGAGGGCGAGAAGCAGAGGGGCTGAAACAGAGGGGCTGAAACAGAGGGGCTGAAACAGAGGGGCTGAAACAGAGGGCGAGAAACAGAGGGGCTGAATCAGAGGGGCTGAAACAGAAGGGCTGAAACAGAGGGGCTGAAAAGGAGAGCGAAAAAACAGAGGGGCTGAATCAGAGGGGCTGAATCAAAGTGGCTGAAACAGAGGGGCTGAAACAGAGGGCGAGAAACAGAGGGGCTGAAACAGAGGGCGAGTAACAGAGGGCGAGAAACAGAGGGGCTGAAACAGAGGGGCTGAAACAGAGAGGCGGAAAAAGAGGGGCTGATACAGAGGGCGAGAAACAGAGGGGCTGAATCAGAGGGGCTGAAACAGAGGTGAGAAACAGAGGGGCTGAAACAGATGGCGAGAAACAGAGTGGCTGAAACAGACGGGCTGAAACAGAGGGGCTGAAAAAGAGGGCGAAAAACAGAGGTGCTGAAACAGAGGCCGAGAAAGAGAGGGGCTGAAACAGAGGGGCTGAAACAGAGGGGCTGAATGAGTGGGGCTGAATCAGAGGGGCTGAATCAGAGGGGCTGAAACAGAGGGTGAGAAACAGAGGGGCTGAAACAGAGGGGCTGAAACAGAGGGGCTGAAACAGAGGGCGAGAAACATAGGGGCTGAAACAGAGGGCGAGAATCAGAGGGTGAGAAACAGAGGGCGAGAAACAGAGGGGATGAAACAGAGCGGCTGAAACAGAGGGGCTGAAATAGAGGGGCTGAAACAGAGGGCGAGAAACAGAGAGGCTGAAACAGAGGGCGAGAAACAGAGGGGCTGAAAAAGAGGGCGAGAAACAGAGGGGCTGAAACAGACGGCGAGAAACAGAGGGGCTGAAACAGAAGGCGAGAAACAGAGGGGCTGAAACAGAGGGGCTGAAACAGAGGGGATGAAACAGAGGGGCTGAAACAGAGGGAGAGAAACAGAGAGGCTGAAACAGAGGGCGAGAAACCGAGGGGCTGAAACAGAGGGCGAGAAACAGAGGGGCTGAAACAGAGCTTCTGAAACAGAGGGGCTGAAACAGAGGGCGAGAAACAGAGGCGCTGAAAAAGAGGGCGAGAAACAGAGGGGCTGAAACAGAGGGGCTGAAACAGAGGGGCTGAAACAGAGGGGCTGAATCAGAGGGGCTGAAACAGTGGGCGAGAAACAGTGGGGCTGAAACAGAGGGCGAGAAACAGAGTGTCTGAAACAGGCGGGCTGAAACAGAGGGGCTGAAAAAGAGGGCGAAAAACAGAGGGGCTGAAACAGAGGCCGAGAAACATAGGGGCTGAAACATAGGGACTGAAAAAGAGGGGCTGAATGAGTGGGGCTGAATCAGAGGGGCTGAAACAGGGTGGATGAAACAGAGGGGCTGAAACAGAGGGGCTGGAACAGAGTGGGAGAAACAGAGGGGTTGAAACAGAGGGCGAGAAACAGAGGGGCTGAAACAGAGGGCGAGAAACAGAGGGGCTGAAACAAAGGGGCTGAAACAGAGGGGCTGAAACAGAGGGGCTGAAACTGAGGGCGAGAAACAGAGAGGCTGAAACGGAGGGCGAGAAACAGAGGGGCTGAAACAGAGGGCGAGAAACAGAGGGGCTGAAACAGAGGGCGAGAAACAGAGGGGCTGAAACAGAGGGGCTGAAACAGAGGGGCTGAATGAGTGGGGCTGAATCAGAGGGGCTGAATCAGAGGGGCTGAAACAGGGTGGATGAAACAGAGGGGCTGAAACAGAGGGTCTGGAACAGAGTGGGAGAAACAGAGGGGTTGAAACAGAGGGCGAGAAACAGAGGGGCTGAAACAGAGGGCGAGAAACAGAGGGGATGAAACAAAGGGGCTGAAACAGAGGGGCTGAAACAGAGGGGCTGAAACTGAGGGCGAGAAACAGAGAGGCTGAAACGGAGGGCGAGAAACAGAGGGGCTGAAACAGAGGGCGAGAAACAGAGGGGATGAAACCGAGGGCGAGAAACAGAGGGGCTGAAACAGAGGGGCTGAAACAGAGGGGCTGAAACAGAGGGCGAGAAACAGAGGGGCTGAAACAGAGGGCGAGAAACAGAGGGGCTGAAACAGAGGGCGAGAAACAGAGGGCGAGAAACAGAGGGACTGAAACAGAGGGGCTGAAACACAGGGGCTGAAACAGAGGGTGAGAAACAGAGGGGCTGAAACAGAGGGCGAGAAACCGAGGGGCTGAAACAGAGGGCGAGAAACAGAGGGGCTGAAACAGAGGGGCTGAAACAGAGGGGCTGAAACAGAGGAGCTGAATCAGAGGAGCTGATTCAGAGGGGCTGAAACAGAGGAGCTGAATCAGAGGGGCTGATTCAGAGGGGCTGAAACAGAGGGCGAGAAACAGAGGGGCAGAAAAAGAGGGGCTGAAACAGAGGGGCTAAATCAGCGGCACAGAAACAGAGGGCGATAAACAGAGGGGCTGAAACAGAGGGCGAGAAACAGAGGGGCTGAAACAGAGGGGCTGAAACAGAGGGGCTGAAACAGAGGGGCTGAAACAGAGGGCGAGAAACAGAGGGGCTGAATCAGAGGGGCTGAAACAGAAGGGCTGAAACAGAGGGGCTGAAAAGGAGAGCGAAAAAACAGAGGGGCTGAATCAGAGGGGCTGAATCAAAGTGGCTGAAACAGAGGGGCTGAAACAGAGGGCGCGAAACAGAGGGGCTGAAACAGAGGGCGAGTAACAGAGGGCGAGAAACAGAGGGGCTGAAACAGAGGGGCTGAAACAGAGAGGCGGAAAAAGAGGGGCTGATACAGAGGGCGAGAAACAGAGGGGCTGAATCAGAGGGGCTGAAACAGAGGGTGAGAAACAGAGGGGCTGAAACAGATGGCGAGAAACAGAGTGGCTGAAACAGACGGGCTGAAACAGAGGGGCTGAAAAAGAGGGCGAAAAACAGAGGTGCTGAAACAGAGGCCGAGAAAGAGAGGGGCTGAAACAGAGGGGCTGAATGAGTGGGGCTGAATCAGAGGGGCTGAATCAGAGGGGCTGAAACAGAGGGTGAGAAACAGAGGGGCTGAAACAGAGGGGCTGAAACAGAGGGGCTGAAACAGAGGGCGAGAAACATAGGGGCTGAAACAGAGGGCGAGAATCAGAGGGTGAGAAACAGAGGGCGAGAAACAGAGGGGATGAAACAGAGCGGCTGAAACAGAGGGGCTGAAATAGAGGGGCTGAAACAGAGGGCGAGAAACAGAGAGGCTGAAACAGAGGGCGAGAAACAGAGGGGCTGAAAAAGAGGGCGAGAAACAGAGGGGCTGAAACAGACGGCGAGAAACAGAGGGGCTGAAACAGAAGGCGAGAAACAGAGGGGCTGAAACAGAGGGGCTGAAACAGAGGGGATGAAACAGAGGGGCTGAAACAGAGGGCGAGAAACCGAGGGGCTGAAACAGAGGGCGAGAAACAGAGGGGCTGAAACAGAGCTTCTGAAACAGAGGGGCTGAAACAGAGGGCGAGAAACAAAGGCGCTGAAAAAGAGGGCGAGAAACAGAGGGGCTGAAACAGAGGGGCTGAAACAGAGGGGCTGAATCAGAGGGGCTGAAACAGTGGGCGAGAAACAGTGGGGCTGAAACAGAGGGCGAGAAACAGAGTGTCTGAAACAGGCGGGCTGAAACAGAGGGGCTGAAAAAGAGGGCGAAAAACAGAGGGGCTGAAACAGAGGCCGAGAAACAGAGGGGCTGAAACATAGGGACTGAAAAAGAGGGGCTGAATGAGTGGGGCTGAATCAGAGGGGCTGAATCAGAGGGGCTGAAACAGAGTGGCTGAAAGAGAGGGGCAGAAACAGAGGGGCTGGAACAGAGGGCGAGAAACAGAGGGGCTGAAACAGAGGGGCTGAATCAGAGGGGCTGAAACAGAGGACGAGAAACAGAGGGGCTGAAAACGAGGGCGAGAAACAGAGGGGCTGAAATAGAGGGGCTGAAACAGAGGGGCTGAATCAGAGGGGATGATTCAGAGTGGCTGAAACAGAGGGGCTGAATCAGAGGGGCTGAAACAGAGGGGCTGAAACAGAGGGGCTGAAACAGAGGGCGAGAAACAGAGGGGCTGAAACAGGGGGCGAGAAACAGAGGGACTGAAACAGAGGGCGAGAAACAGAGGGGCTGAAACAGAGCGGCTGAAACAGAGGGGCTGAAACAGAGGGCGAGAAACAGAGGGGCTGAAAAAGAGGGCGAGAAACAGAGGGGCTGAAACAGAGGGGCTGAAACAGAGGGGCTGAATCAGAGGGGCTGATTCAGAGGGGCTGAAACAGAGGGGCTGAATCAGAGGGGTTGAAACAGAGGGTGAGAAACAGAGGGGCTGAAACAGAGTGCGAGAAACAGAGTGGCTGAAACAGACGGGCTGAAACAGAGGGGCTGAAAAAGAGGGCGAAAAACAGAGGGGCTGAAACAGAGGCCGAGAAACAGAGGGGCTGAAACAGAGGGGCTGATACAGAGGGGCTGAATGAGTGGGGCTGAATCAGAGGGGCTGAATCAGAGGGGCTGAAACAGAGTGGCTGGAAAAGAGGGGGAGAAACAGAGGGGCTGAAACAGAGGGGCTGAATCAGAGGAGCTGAAACAGAGTGCGAGAAACAGAGGGGCTGAAACAGAGGGCGAGAAACAGAGGGGCAGAAACAGAGGGCGAGAAACAGAGGGGCTAAAACAGAGGGTCTGAAACAGGGGGCGAAAAACAGAGGGGCTGAAACTGAGGGGCTGAAACAGAGGGCGAGAAACAGAGGGCGAGAAACAGAGGGGATGAAACAGAGGGGCTGAAACAGAGGGGCTGAAACAGAGGGGCTGAAACAGAGGGGCTGAATCAGAGGGGCTGAAACAGAGGGCGCGAAACAGAGGGGCTGAAACAGAAGGCGAGAAACAGAGGGGCTGAAACAGAGGGCGAGAAACAGTGGGGCTGAAACAGAGGGGCTGAAACAGAGGGAGAGAAACAAAGGGGCTGAAACAGAGGGCGAGAAACAGAGGGGCTGCAACAGAGGGCGAGAAACAGAGGGGCTGAAACAGAGGGGCTGAAACAGAGGGGCTGAAACATAGGGCGAGAAACAGAGGGGCTGAAACAGAGGCCGAGAAACAGTGGGGCTGAAACAGAGGGGCTGAAACAGAGGGGCTGAAACAGAGGACGAGAAACAGAGGGGCTGAATTAGAGGGGCTGAATCAGAGGGGCTGAAACAGAGGGGCTGAAACAGAGAGCGAGAAACAAACGGGCTGAAACAGCGGGCGAGAAACAGAGGGCGAGAAACAGAGGGGCTGAAACAGAGGAGCTGAAACAGACGGGCTGAAACAGAGAGCCTGAAACAGGGGGAGAGAAACAGTGGGGCTGAACCAGAGGCCGAGAAACAGACGGGCTGAAACAGAGGGGCTGAAACAGAGGGGCTGAAACAGAGGGGCTGAAACAGAGGGGCTGAATCAGAGGGGCTGAAAGAGAGGGGCTGAATCAGAGGGGCTGAAACAGAGGGCGAGAAACAGAGGGGCTGAAACAGAGGGGATGAAACAGAGGGCGAGAAACAGAGGGGCTGAAACAGAGGGGATGAAACAGAGGGCGAGAAACAGAGAGGCTGAAACAGAGTCGAGAAACAGATGGGCTGAAACAGAGGGCGAGAAACAGAGGGGCTGAAACAGAGGGCGAGAAAGAGACGGGCTGAAACAGAGGGGCTGAAACAGAGGGGCTGAAACAGAGGGGCTGAAACAGAGGGCGAGAAACAGAGGGGCTGAAACCGAGGGCGAGAACCAGAGGGGCTGAAACAGAGGGCGAGAAACAGAGGGGCTGAAACAGAGGGGCTGAAACAGACGGACTGAAACAGAGAGCCTGAAACAGAGGGCGAGAAACAGAGGGGCTGAAACAGAGGGCGGGAAACAGACGGGCTGAAACAGAGGGGCTGAAACAGAGAGGCTGAAACAGAGGGGCTGAAGCAGAGGGGCTGAATCAGAGGGGCTGAAAGAGAGGGGCTGAATCAGAGGGGCTGAAACAGAGGGCGAGAAACAGAGGTGCTGAAACAGAGGGCGAGAAACAGGGGGGCTGAAACAGAGGGGCTAAAACAGAGGGCGAGAAACAGAGAGGCTGAAACAGAGGGCGAGAAACAGATGGGCTGAAACAGATGGCGAGAAACAGAGGGGCTGAAACAGAGGGGCTGAAACAGAGGGCGAGAAACAGAGGCGCTGTTAAAGAGGGCGAGAAACAGAGGGGCTGAAACAGAGGGGCTGAAACAGAGGGGCTGAGTCAGAGGGGCTGATTCAGAGGGGCTGAAACAGAGGGGCTGAATCAGAGGGGCTGAAACATAGAGCGAGAAACAGAGGGGCTGAAACAGAGGGCGAGAAACAGAGTGGCTGAAACAGATGGGCTGAAACAGAGGGGCTGAAAAAGAGGGCGAAAAACAGAGGGGCTGAGACAGAGGACGAGGAACAGAGGGGCTGAAACAGAGGGGCTGAAACAGAGGGGCTGAATGAGTGGGGCTGAATCAGAGGGGCTGAATCAGAGGGGCTGAAACAGAGTGGCTGAAAGAGAGGGGCAGAAACAGAGGGGCTGGAACAGAGGGGGAGAAACAGAGGGGCTGAAACACAGGGGCTGAATCAGAGGGGCTGAAACAGAGGGCGAGAAACAGAGGGGCTGAAACAGAGGGCGAGAAACAGAGGGGCTTAAAAAGAGGGCGAGAAACAGGGGGGGTGACACAGAGGGGCTGAAACAGAGGGGCTGAATCAGAGGGGCTGATTCAGAGGGGCTGAAACAGAGGGGCTGAATCAGAGGGGCTGAAACAGAGGGGCTGAAACAGAGGGGCTGAAATAGAGGGGCTGAAACAGAGGGGAAGATACAGAGGGGCTGAAACAGAGAGCGAGAAACAGAGAGGCTGAAACAGAGGGCGAGAAACAGAGGGGCTGAAACAGAGGGTGAGAAACAGAGGGGCTGAAACAGAGGGCGAGAAACAGAGGGGCTGAAACAGAGCGGCTGAAACAGAGGGGCTGAAACAGAGGGCGAGAAACAGAGGGGCTGAAAAAGAGGCGAGAAACAGAGGGGCTGAAACAGAGGGGCTGAAACAGAGGGGCTGAATCAGAGGGGCTGAAACAGAGAGTGAGAAACAGAGGTGCTGAAACAGAGGGCGAGAAACAGAGTGTCTGAAACAGAGGCCGAGAAACAGAGGGGCTGAAACAGAGGGGCTGAAACAGAGGGGCTGAAACAGAGGGGCTGAATCAGAGGGGCTGAATCAGAGGGGCTGAAAGAGAGTGGCTGTAACAGACGGGCAGAAACAGAGGCCGAGAAACAGAGGGGCTGAAACAGAGGGGCTGAAACAGAGGGGCTGAATGAGTGGGGCTGAATCAGAGGGGCTGAAACAGAGTGGCTGAAACAGAGGGGCAGAAACAGTGGGGCTGGAACAGAGGGGGAGAAACAGTGGGGCTGAAACAGAGGGGCTGAATCAGAGGGGCTGAAACAGAGAGCGAGAAACAAAGGGGCTGAAACAGAGGGCGAGAAACAGAGGGGCAGAAACAGAGGGCGAGAAACAGAGGGGCTGAAACAGAGGCGCTGAAACAGAGGGCGAAAAACAGAGGGGCTGAAACAGAGGGCGAGGAACAGAGGGTTGGAAACAGAGGGCGAGAAACAGAGGGGATGAAACAGAGGGGCTGAAACAGAGGGGCTGAAACAGAGGGGCTGAAACAGAGGGGCTGAATCAGAGGGGCTGAAACAGAGGGGCTGAATCAGAGGGGCTGAAACAGAAGGCGAGAAACAGAGGGGGTGAAACAGAGGGCGAGAAACAGAGCGGATGAAACAGACGGGCTGAAACAGAGGGGCTGAAAAAGAGGGCGAAAAACAGAGGGGCTGAAACAAAGGCCGAGGAACAGAGGGGCTGAAACAGAGGGGCTGAAACAGAGGGGCTGAATGAGTGGGGCTGAATCAGAGGGGCTGAATCAGAGGGGCTGAAACAGAGTGGCTGAAAGAGAGGGGCAGAAACAGAGGGGCTGGAACAGAGGGGGAGAAACAGAGGGGCTGAAACACAGGGGCTGAATCAGAGGGGCTGAAACAGAGGGCGAGAAACAGAGGGGCTGAAAAAGAGGGCGAGAAACAGGGGGGCTGACACAGAGGGCGAGAAACAGAGGGGCTGAAACAGAGGGGCTGAAACAGAGGGGCTGAATCAGAGGGGCTGATTCAGAGGGGCTGAAACAGAGGGGCTGAATCAGATGGGCTGAAACAGAGAGCGAGAAACAGACGGGCTGAAACAGAGGGCGAGAAACAGAGTGGCTGAAACAGACGGGCTGAAACAGAGGGGCTGAAAAAGAGGGCGAAATACAGAGGGGCTGAAACAGAGGCCGAGGAACAGAGGGGCTGAAACAGAGGGGCTGAAACAGAGGGGCTGAATGAGTGGGGCTGAATCAGAGGGGCTGAATCAGAGGGGCTGAAACAGAGTGGCTGAAAGAGAGGGGCAGAAACAGAGGGGCTGGAACAGAGGGGGCGAAACAGAGGGGCTGAAACACAGGGGCTGAATCAGAGGGGCTGAAACAGAGGGCGAGAAACAGAGGGGCTGAAAAAGAGGGCGAGAATCAGGGGGGCTGACACAGAGGGGCTGAAACAGAGGGGCTGAATCAGAGGGGCTGATTCAGAGGGGCTGAAACAGAGGGGCTGAATCAGAGGGGCTGAAACTGAGGGGCTGAAACAGAGGGGCTGAAATAGAGGGGCTGAAACAGAGGGGAAGAAACAGAGGGGCTGAAACAGACAGCGAGAAACAGAGAGACTGAAACAGAGGGCGAGAAACAGAGGGGCTGAAACAGAGGGCGTGAAACAGAGGGGCTGAAACAGAGGGCGAGAAACAGAGGGGCTGAAAAAGAGGGTGAGAAACAGAGGGGCTGAAACAGAGGGCGAAAAACAGAGGGGCTGAATCAGAGGGGCTGAAACAGAGTGTGAGAAACAGAGGGGCTGAAACAGAGGGCGAGAAACAGAGTGGCTGAAACAGAGGCCGAGAAACAGAGGGGCTGAAATAGAGGGGCTGAAACAGAGGGGCTGAATTCGTGGGGCTGAATCAGAGGGGCTGAATCAGAGGGGCTAAAACAGAGTGGATGAAACAGAGGGGCAGAAACAGATGCCGAGAAACAGAGGGGCTGAAACAGTGGGGGTGAAACAGAGGGGCTGAATGAGTGGGGCTGAATCAGAGGGGCTGAATCAGAGGGGCTGAAACAGAGTGGCTGAAACAGAGGGGCAGAAACAGAGGGGCTGGAACAGAGGGGGAGAAACAGAGGGGCTGAAACAGAGGGGCTGAATCAGAGGGGCTGAAACAGAGGGCTAGAAACAAAGGGGCTGAAACAGAGGGCGAGAAACAGAGGGGCAGAAACAGAGGGGGAGAAACAGAGGGGCTGAAACAGAGGGGCTGAAACAGAGGGCGAAAAACAGAGGGGCAAAAACAGAGGGCGAGAAACAGAGGGTGAGAAACAGAGGGCGAGAAACAGAGGGGATGAAACAGAGGGGCTGAAACAGAGGGGCTGAAACAGAGGGGCTGAAACAGAGGGGCTGAATCAGAGGGGCTGAAACAGAGGGGCTGAATCAGAGGGGCTGAAACAGAAGGCGAGAAACAGAGGGGCTGAAACAGAGGGCCAGAAACAGAGGAGCTGAAACAGAGGGGCTGAAACAGAGGGGCTGAAACATAGGGCGAGAAACAGAGGGGCTGAAACAGAGGGCGAGAAACAGTGGGGCTGAAACAGAGGGCGAGAAACAGAGGGGCTGAAACAGAGGGGCTGAAACAGAGGGGCTGAAACAGAGGACGAGAAACAGAGGGGCTGAATCAGAGGGGCTGAATCATAGGGGCTGAAACAGAGGGGCTGAAACAGAGGGCGAGAAACAAACGGGCAGAAACAGCGGGCGAGAAAAAGAGGGCGAGAAACAGAGGGGCTGAAACAGAGGGGCTGAAACAGACGGGCTGAAACAGAGAGCCTGAAACAGAGGGCGAGAAACAGAGGGGCTGAAACAGAGGGCGAGAAACAGACGGGCTGAAACAGAGGGGCTGAAACAGAGGGGCTGAAACAGAGGGGCTGAAACAGAGGGGCTGAATCAGAGGGGCTGAAACAGAGGGCGAGAAACAGAGGGGCTGAAACAGAGGGCGAGAAACAGAGGGGCTGAAACAGAGGGGCTGAAACCGAGGGCGAGAAACAGAGAGGCTGAAACAGAGGGCGAGAAACAGATGGGCTGAAACAGAGGGCGAGAAACAGAGGGGCTGAAACAGAGGGCGAGAAAGAGAGTGGCTGAAACAGAGGGGCTGAAACAGAGGGGCTGAAACAGAGGGGCTGAAACAGAGGGCGAGAAACAGAGGGGCTGAAACACAGTGCGAGAAACAGAGGGCGAGAAAAAGAGGGACTGAAACAGAGGGGTTTAAACACAGGGGCTGAAACAGAGGGCGAGAAACAGAGGGGCTGAAACAGAGGGCGAGAAACAGAGGGGCTGAAACAGAGGGCGAGAAACAGAGGGGCTGAAACAGACGGGCTGAAACAGAGAGCCTGAAACAGAGGGCGAGAAAGAGAGGGGCTGAAACAGAGGGCGAGAAACAGACGTGCTGAAACAGAGGGGCTGAAACAGAGGGGCTGAAACAGAGGGGCTGAATCAGAGGGGCTGAAAGAGAGGGGCTGAATCAGAGGGGCTGAAACAGAGGGCGAGAAACAGAGGGGCTGAATCAGAGGGCGAGAAACAGAGGGGCTGAAACAGGGGGGCTGAAACAGAGGGCGAGAAATAGAGGGGCTGAAACAGAGGGCGAGAAACAGAGGGAGAGAAATAGAGGGCGAGAAACAGAGGGGCTGAAACAGAGGGTGAGAAACAGAGGGGCTGAAACAGAGGGGCTGAAACAGAGGGGATGAAACAGAGGGGCTGAAACAGAGGGCGAGAAACAGAGAGGCTGAAACAGATGGCGAGAAACAGAGGGGCTGAAACAGAGGGCGAGAAACAGAGGGGCTGAAACAGAGCGGCTGAAACAGAGGGGCTGAAACAGAGGGCGAGAAACAGAGGCGCTGAAAAAGAGGGCGAGAAACAGAGGGGCTGAAACAGAGGGGCTGAAACAGAGCGGCTGAATCAGAGGGGCTGATTCAGAGAGGCTGAAACAGAGGGGCTGAATCAGAGGGGCTGAAACAGTGGGCGAGAAACAGTGGGGCTGAAACAGAGGGCGAGAAACAGAGTGTCTGAAACAGACGGGCTGAAACAGAGGGGCTGAAAAAGAGGGCGAAAAACAGAGGGGCTGAAACAGAGGCCGAGAAACAGAGGGGCTGAAACAGAGGGGCTGAAACAGAGGGGCTGAATGAGTGGGGCTGAATCAGAGGGGCTGAATCAGAGGGGCTGAAACAGAGTGGCTGAAAGAGAGGGGCAGAAACAGAGGGGCTGGAACAGAGGGGGAGAAACAGAGGGGCTGAAACAGAGGGGCTGAATCAGAGGGGCTGAAAAGAAGGGGGGGGGAAACAGAGGGGCTGAAAAAGAGGGCGAGAAACAGAGGGGCTGAAACAGAGGGGCTGAAACAGAGGGGCTGAATCAGAGGGGCTGATTCAGAGTGGCTGAAACAGAGGGGCTGAATCAGAGGGGCTGAAACAGAGGGGCTGAAACAGAGGGGCTGAAATAGAGGGGCTGAAACAGAGGGGATGAAACAGAGGGGCTGAAACAGAGAGCGAGAAACAGAGAGGCTGAAACAGAGGGCGAGAAACAGAGGGGCTGAAACAGGGGGCGAGAAACAGAGGGGCTGAAACAGAGGGCGAGAAACAGAGGGGCTGAAACAGTGCGGCTGAAACAGAGGGGCTGAAACAGAGGGCGAGAAACAGAGGGGCTGAAAAAGAGGGCGAGAAACAGAGGGGCTGAAACAGAGGGTCTGAAACAGAGGGGCTGAATCAGAGGGGCTGATTCAGAGGGGCTGAAACACAGGGGCTGAATCAGAGGGGCTGAAACAGAGGGTGAGTAACAGAGGGGCTGAAACAGAGTGCGAGAAACAGAGTGGCTGAAACAAACGGGCTGAAACAGAGGGGCTGAAACAGAGGGGCTGAAACAGAGGGCGAGAAACAGAGGGGCTGAAACAGAGGGCGAGAAACAAAGGGGCTGAAACAGAAGGGCTGAATGAGTGGGGCTGAATCAGAGGGGCTGAATCAGAGGGGCTGAAACAGAGGGTGAGAAACAGAGGGGCTGAAACAGAGGGGCTGAAACAGAGGGGCTGAAACATAGGGCGAGAAACATAGGGGCTGAAACAGAGGGCGAGAATCAGAGGGTGAGAAACAGAGGGCGAGAAACAGAGGGGATGAAACAGAGCGGCTGAAACAGAGGGGCTGAAATAGAGGGGTTGAAACAGAGGGGCTGAATCAGAGGGGCTGAAACAGAGGGGCTGAATCAGAGGAGCTGAAACAGAGGGCGAGAAACAGAGGGGCTGAAACAGACGGCGAGAAACAGAGGGGCTGAAACAGAGGGCGAGAAACAGAGGGGCTGAAACAGAGGGGCTGAAACAGAGGGGATGAAACAGAGGGGCTGAAACAGAGGGGCTGAATCAGAGGGGCTGATTCAGAGGGGCTGAAACAGAGGGGCTGAATCAGAGGGGCTGAATCAGATGGCGAGAAACAGTGGGGCTGAAACAGAGGGCGAGAAACAGAGTGTCTGAAACAGACGGGCTGAAACAGAGGGGCTGAAAAAGAGGGCGAAAAACAGAGGGGCTGAAACAGAGGCCGAGAAACAGAGGGGCTGAAACAGAGGGGCTGAAAAAGAGGGGCTGAATGAGTGGGGCTGAATCAGAGGGGCTGAATCAGAGGGGCTGAAACAGAGTGGCTGAAAGAGAGGGGCAGAAACAGAGGGGCTGGAACAGAGGGGGAGAAACAGAGGGGCTGAAACATAGGGGCTGAATCAGAGGGGCTGAAACAGAGGGCGAGAAACAGAGGGGCTGAAAAAGAGGGCGAGAAACAGAGGGGCTGAAACAGAGGGGCTGAAACAGAGGGGCTGAATCAGAGGGGCTGATTCAGAGTGGCTGAAACAGAGGGGCTGAATCAGAGGGGCTGAAACAGAGGGGCTGAAACAGAGGGGCTGAAATAGAGGGGCTGAAACAGAGGGGATGAAACAGAGGGGCTGAAACAGAGAGCGAGAAACAGAGAGGCTGAAACAGAGGGCGAGAAACAAAGGGCCTGAAACAGGGGGCGAGAAACAGAGGGGCTGAAACAGAGGGCGAGAAACAGAGGGGCTGAAACAGTGCGGCTGAAACAGAGGGGCTGAAACAGAGGGCGAGAAACAGAGGGGCTGAAAAAGAGGGCAAGAAACAGAGGGGCTGAAACAGAGGGGCTGAAACAGAGGGGCTGAATCAGAGGGGCTGATTCAGAGGGGCTGAAACACAGGGGCTGAATCAGAGGGGCTGAAACAGAGGGTGAGTAACAGAGGGGCTGAAACAGAGTGCGAGAAACAGAGTGGCTGAAACACAGGGGCTGAAACAGAGGGGCTGAAACAGAGGGCGAGAAACAGAGGGCGAGAAACAGAGGGGCTGAAACAGAGGGCGAGAAACAAAGGGGCTGAAACAGAAGGGCTGAATGAGTGGGGCTGAATCAGAGGGGCTGAATCAGAGGGGCTGAAACAGAGGGTGAGAAACAGAGGGGCTGAAACAGAGGGGCTGAAACAGAGGGGCTGAAACATAGGGCGAGAAACATAGGGGCTGAAACAGAGGGCGAGAATCAGAGGGTGAGAAACAGAGGGCGAGAAACAGAGGGGATGAAACAGAGCGGCTGAATCAGAGGGGCTGAAATAGAGGGGTTGAAACAGAGGAGCTGAAACAGAGGGCGAGAAACAGAGGGGCTGAAACAGACGGCGAGAAACAGAGGGGCTGAAACAGAGGGCGAGAAACAGAGGGGCTGAAACAGAGGGGCTGAAACAGAGGGGATGAAACAGAGGGGCTGAAACAGAGGGCGAGAAACAGAGAGGCTGAAACAGAGGGCGAGAAACAGAGGGGCTGAAACAGAGGGCGAGAAACAGAGGGGCTGAAACAGAGCTTCTGAAACAGAGGGGCTGAAAACAGAGGGCGAGAAACAGAGGCGCTGAAAAAGAGGGCGAGAAACAGAGGGGCTGAAACAGAGGGGCTGAAACAGAGGGGCTGAATCAGAGGGGCTGATTCAGAGGGGCTGAAACAGGGGGGCTGAATCAGATGGGCTGAAACAGTGGGCGAGAAACAGTGGGGCTGAAACAGAGGGCGAGAAACAGAGTGTCTGAAACAGAGCGGCTGAAACAGAGGGGCTGAAACAGAGGGGCTGAATGAGTGGGGCTGAATCAGAGGGGCTGAATCAGAGGGGCTGAAACAGAGTGGCTGAAAGAGAGGGGCAGAAACAGAGGGGCTGGAACAGAGGGGGAGAAACAGAGGGGCTGAAACAGAGGGGCTGAATCAGAGGGGATGAAACAGAGGGGATGAAACAGCGGGGCAGAAACAGAGAGCGAGAAACAGAGATGCTGAAACAGAGGGCGAGAAACAGAGGGGCTGAAACAGGGGAAGAGAAACAGAGGGGCTGAAACAGAGGGCGAGAAACAGAGGGGCTGAAACAGAGCGGCTGAAACAGAGGGGCTGAAACAGAGGGCGAGAAACAGAGGGGCTGAAAAAGAGGGCGAGAAACAGAGGGGCTGAAACAGAGGGGCTGAAACAGAGGGGCTGAATCAGAGGGGCTGATTCAGAGGGGCTGAAACAGAGGGGCTGAATCAGAGGGGCTGAAACAGAGGGTGAGAAACAGAGGGGCTGAAACAGAGTGCGAGAAAAAGAGTGGCTGAAACAGTCGGGCTGAAACAGAGGGGCTGAAAAAGAGGGCGAGAAACAGAGGGGCTGAACCAGAGGGGCTGAAACAGAGGGGCTGAATCAGAGGGGCTGAATCAGAGGGGCTGAAACAGAGGGGCTGAAACAGAGAGCGAGAAACAAACGGGCTGAAACAGCGGGCGAGAAACAGAGGGCGAGAAACAGAGGGGCTGAAACAGAGGGGCTGAAACAGACGGGCTGAAACAGAGAGCCTGAAACAGAGGGCGAGAAACAGAGGGGCTGAACCAGAGGGCGAGAAACAGAGGGGCTGAAACAGAGGGCGAGAAACAGAGGGGCTGAAACAGAGGGCGAGAAACAGAGGGGCTGAAACAGAGGGGCTGAAACAGAGGGGCTGAAACAGAGGGGCTGAATCAGTGGGGCTGAAAGAGAGGGGCTGAATCAGAGGGGCTGAAACAGAGGGCGAGAAACAGAGGGGCTGAAACAGAGGGTGAGAAACAGAGGGGCTGAAACAGAGGGGCTGAAACAGAGGGCGAGAAACAGAGAGGCTGAAACAGAGTCGAGAAACAGATGGGCTGAAACAGAGGGCGAGAAACAGAGGGGCTGAAACAGAGGGCGAGAAAGAGACGGGCTGAAACAGAGGGGCTGAAACAGAGGGGCTGAAACATACGGCGAGAAACAGAGGGGCTGAAACCGAGGGCGAGAAACAGAGGGGCTGAAACAGAGGGCGAGAAACAGAGGGGCTGAAACAGAGGGGCTGAAACAGACGGGCTGAAACAGAGAGCCTGAAACAGAGGGCGAGAAACAGAGGGGCTGAAACAGAGGGCGGGAAACAGACGGGCTAAACAGAGGGGCTGAAACAGAGAGGCTGAAACAGAGGGGCTGAAGCAGAGGGGCTGAATCAGAGGGGCTGAAAGAGAGGGGCTGAATCAGAG
This sequence comes from Chiloscyllium punctatum, assembly GCF_047496795.1. NCBI lineage: Eukaryota > Metazoa > Chordata > Chondrichthyes > Orectolobiformes > Hemiscylliidae > Chiloscyllium > Chiloscyllium punctatum. The sequence continues at coordinate 144,379,323 of NC_092742.1, forward strand.
GGGCTGAAACAGAGGGCGAGAAACAGGGGGGCTGAAACAGAGGGGCTGAAACAGAGGGCGAGAAACAGAGAGGCTGAAACAGAGGGCGAGAAACAGATGGGCTGAAACAGATGGCGAGAAACAGAGGGGCTGAAACAGAGCGGCTGAAACAGAGGGGCTGAAACAGAGGGCGAGAAACAGAGGCGCTGATAAAGAGGGCGAGAAACAGAGGGGCTGAAACAGAGGGGCTGAAACAGAGGGGCTGATTCAGAGGGGCTGATTCAGAGGGGCTGAAACAGAGGGGCTGAATCAGAGGGGCTGAAACAGAGAGCGAGAAACAGAGGGGCTGAAACAGAGGGCGAGAAACAGTGTGGCTGAAACAGATGGGCTGAAACAGAGGGGCTGAAAAAGAGGGCGAAAAACAGAGGGGCTGAGACAGAGGCCGAGGAACAGAGGGGCTGAAACAGCGGGGCTGAAACAGAGGGGCTGAATGAGTGCGGCTGAATCAGAGGGGCTGAATCAGAGGGGCTGAAACAGAGTGGCTGAAAGAGAGGGGCAGAAACAGAGGGGCTGGAACAGAGGGGGAGAAACAGAGGGGCTGAAACACAGGGGCTGAATCAGAGGGGCTGAAACAGAGGGCGAGAAACAGAGGGGCTGAAACAGAGGGCGAGAAACAGAGGGGCTGAAAAAGAGGGCGAGAAACAGGGGGGCTGACACAGAGGGGCTGAAACAGAGGGGCTGAATCAGAGGGGCTGATTCAGAGGGGCTGAAACAGAGGGGCTGAATCAGAGGGGCTGAAACAGAGGGGCTGAAACAGAGGGGCTGAAATAGAGGGGCTGAAACAGAGGGGAAGAAACAGAGGGGCTGAAACACAGAGCGAGAAACAGAGAGGCTGAAACAGAGGGCGAGAAACAGAGGGGCTGAAACAGAGGGCGAGAAACAGAGGGGCTGAAACAGAGGGCGAGAAACAGAGGGGCTGAAACAGAGCGGCTGAAACAGAGGGGCTGAAACAGAGGGCTAGAAACAGAGGGGCTGAAAAAGAGGGCGAGAAACAGAGGGGCTGAAACAGAGGGGCTGAAACAGAGGGGCTGAATCAGAGGGGCTGAAACAGAGAGTGAGAAACAGAGGGGCTGAAACAGAGGGCGAGAAACAGAGTGGCTGAAACAGAGGCCGAGAAACAGAGGGGGTGAAACAGAGGGGCTGAAACAGAGGGGCTGAATGAGTGGGGCTGAATCAGAGGGGCTGAATCAGAGGGGCTGAAACAGAGTGGCTGAAACAGAGGGGCAGAAACAGAGGCCGAGAAACAGAGGGGCTGAAACAGAGGGGCTGAAACAGAGGGGCTGAATGAGTGGGGCTGAATCAGAGGGGCTGAATCAGAGGGGCTGAAACAGAGTGGCTGAAACAGAGGGGCAGAAACAGAGGGGCTGAAACAGAGGGGGAGAAACAGAGGGGCTGAAACAGAGGGGCTGAATCAGAGGGGCTGAAACAGAGAGCGAGAAACAAAGGGGCTGAAACAGAGGGCGAGAAACAGAGGGGCAGAAACAGAGGGCGAGAAACAGAGGGGCTGAAACAGAGGGGCTGAAACAGAGGACGAAAAACAGAGGGGCTGAAACAGAGGGCGAGAAACAGAGGGTGAGAAACAGAGGGCGAGAAACAGAGGGGATGAAACAGAGGGGCTGAAACAGAGGGGCTGAAACAGAGGGGCTGAAACAGAGGGGCTGAATCAGAGGGGCTGAGACAGAAGGCGAGAAACAGAGGGGCTGAAACAGAGGCCGAGGAACAGAGGGGCTAAAACAGAGGGGCTGAAACAGAGGGGCTGAATGAGTGGGGCTGAATCAGAGGGGCTGAATCAGAGGGGCTGAAACAGAGTGGCTGAAAGAGAGGGGCAGAAACAGAGGGGCTGGAACAGAGGGGGAGAAACAGAGGGGCTGAAACACAGGGGCTGAATCAGAGGGGCTGAAACAGAGGGCGAGAAACAGAGGGGCTGAAACAGAGGGCGAGAAACAGAGGGGCTGAAAAAGATGGCGAGAAACAGGGGGGCTGACACAGAGGGCGAGAAACAGAGGGGCTGAAACAGAGACGCTGAAACAGAGGGGCTGAATCAGAGGGGCTGATTCAGAGGGGCTGAAACAGAGGGGCTGAATCAGAGGGGCTGAAACAGAGAGCGAGAAACAGAGGGGCTGAAACAGAGGGCGAGAAACAGAGTGGCTGAAACAGACGGGCTGAAACAGAGGGGCTGAAAAAGAGGGCGAAATACAGAGGGGCTGAAACAGAGGCCGAGGAACAGAGGGGCTGAAACAGAGGGGCTGAAACAGAGGGGCTGAATTAGTGGGGCTGAATCAGAGGGGCTGAATCAGAGGGGCTGAAACAGAGTGGCTGAAAGAGAGGGGCAGAAACAGAGGGGCTGGAACAGAGGGGGAGAAACAGAGGGGCTGAAACACAGGGGCTGAATCAGAGGGGCTGAAACAGAGGGCGAGAAACAGAGGGGCTGAAACAGAGGGCGAGAAACAGAGGGGCTGAAAAAGAGGGCGAGAAACAGGGGGGCTGAGACAGAGGGGCTGAAACAGAGGGGCTGAATCAGAGGGGCTGATTCAGAGGGGCTGAAACAGAGGGGCTGAATCAGAGGGGCTGAATCAGAGGGGCTGAAACAGAGGGGCTGAATCAGAGGGGCTGAAACAGAAGGCGAGAAACAGAGGGGCTGAAACAGAGGGCGAGAAATAGAGGGGATGAAACAGAGGGGCTGAAACAGAGGGCGAGAAACAAAGGGGCTGAAACAGAGGGCGAGAAACAGAGAGGCTGAAACAGAGGGCGAGAAACAGAGGGGCTGAAACAGAGGGCGAGAAACAGAGGGGCTGAAACAGAGGGCGAGAAACAGAGGGGCTGAAACAGAGCGGCTGAAACAGAGGGGCTGAAACAGAGGGCGAGAAACAGAGGGGCTGAAAAAGAGGGCGAGAAACAGAGGGGCTGAAACAGAGGGGCTGAAACAGAGGGGCTGAATCAGAGGGGCTGAAACAGAGAGTGAGAAACAGAGGGGCTGAAACAGAGGGCGAGAAACAGAGTGGCTGAAACAGAGGCCGAGAAACAGAGGGGCTGAAACAGAGGGGCTGAAACAGAGGGGCTGAATGAGTGGGGCTGAATCAGAGGGGCTGAATCAGAGGGGCTGAAACAGAGTGGCAGAAACAGAGTGGCAGAAACAGAGGCCGAGAAACAGAGGGGCTGAAACAGAGGCGCTGAAACAGAGGGGCTGAATGAGAGGGTCTGAATCAGAGGGGCTGAATCAGAGGGGCTGAAACAGAGTGGCTGAAACAGAGGGGCAGAAACAGAGGGGCTGGAACAGAGGGGGAGAAACAGAGGGGCTGAAACAGAGGGGCAGAATCAGAGGGGCTGAAACAGAGGGCGAGAAACAAAGGGGCTGAAACAGAGGGCGAGAAACAGAGGGGCAGAAACAGAGGGCGAGAAACAGAGGGGCTGAAACAGAGGGGCTGAAACAGAGGGCGAAAAACAGAGGGGCTGAAACAGAGGGCGAGAAACAGAGGGTGAGAAACAGAGGGCGAGAAACAGAGGGGATGAAACAGAGGGGTTGAAACAGAGGGGCTGAAACAGAGGGGCTGAAACAGAGGGGCTGAATCAGAGGGGCTGAAACAGAGGGGCTGAATCAGAGGGGCTGAAACAGAAGGCGAGAAACACAGGGGCTGAAACAGAGGGCGAGAAATAGAGGGGATGAAACAGAGGGGCTGAAACAGAGGGCGAGAAACAAAGGGGCTGAAACAGAGGGCGAGAAACAGTGGGGCTGAAACAGAGGGGCTGAAACAGAGGGGCTGAAACAGAGGGCGAGAAACAGAGGGGCTGAAACAGAGGGCGAGACACAGAGGAGCTGAAACAGAGGGGCTGAAACATAGGGCGAGAAACAGAGGGGCTGAAACAGAGGCCGAGAAACAGTGGGGCTGAAACAGAGAGCGAGAAACAAAGGGGCTGAAACAGAGGGCGAGAAACAGAGGGGCAGAAACAGAGGGCGAGAAACAGAGGGGCTGAAACAGAGGGGCTGAAACAGAGGACGAAAAACAGAGGGGCTGAAACAGAGGGCGAGAAACAGAGGGTGAGAAACAGAGGGCGAGAAACAGAGGGGATGAAACAGAGGGGCTGAAACAGAGGGGCTGAAACAGAGGGGCTGAAACAGAGGGGCTGAATCAGAGGGGCTGAGACAGAAGGCGAGAAACAGAGGGGCTGAAACAGAGGCCGAGGAACAGAGGGGCTAAAACAGAGGGGCTGAAACAGAGGGGCTGAATGAGTGGGGCTGAATCAGAGGGGCTGAATCAGAGGGGCTGAAACAGAGTGGCTGAAAGAGAGGGGCAGAAACAGAGGGGCTGGAACAGAGGGGGAGAAACAGAGGGGCTGAAACACAGGGGCTGAATCAGAGGGGCTGAAACAGAGGGCGAGAAACAGAGGGGCTGAAACAGAGGGCGAGAAACAGAGGGGCTGAAAAAGATGGCGAGAAACAGGGGGGCTGACACAGAGGGCGAGAAACAGAGGGGCTGAAACAGAGACGCTGAAACAGAGGGGCTGAATCAGAGGGGCTGATTCAGAGGGGCTGAAACAGAGGGGCTGAATCAGAGGGGCTGAAACAGAGAGCGAGAAACAGAGGGGCTGAAACAGAGGGCGAGAAACAGAGTGGCTGAAACAGACGGGCTGAAACAGAGGGGCTGAAAAAGAGGGCGAAATACAGAGGGGCTGAAACAGAGGCCGAGGAACAGAGGGGCTGAAACAGAGGGGCTGAAACAGAGGGGCTGAATTAGTGGGGCTGAATCAGAGGGGCTGAATCAGAGGGGCTGAAACAGAGTGGCTGAAAGAGAGGGGCAGAAACAGAGGGGCTGGAACAGAGGGGGAGAAACAGAGGGGCTGAAACACAGGGGCTGAATCAGAGGGGCTGAAACAGAGGGCGAGAAACAGAGGGGCTGAAACAGAGGGCGAGAAACAGAGGGGCTGAAAAAGAGGGCGAGAAACAGGGGGGCTGAGACAGAGGGGCTGAAACAGAGGGGCTGAATCAGAGGGGCTGATTCAGAGGGGCTGAAACAGAGGGGCTGAATCAGAGGGGCTGAATCAGAGGGGCTGAAACAGAGGGGCTGAATCAGAGGGGCTGAAACAGAAGGCGAGAAACAGAGGGGCTGAAACAGAGGGCGAGAAATAGAGGGGATGAAACAGAGGGGCTGAAACAGAGGGCGAGAAACAAAGGGGCTGAAACAGAGGGCGAGAAACAGAGAGGCTGAAACAGAGGGCGAGAAACAGAGGGGCTGAAACAGAGGGCGAGAAACAGAGGGGCTGAAACAGAGGGCGAGAAACAGAGGGGCTGAAACAGAGCGGCTGAAACAGAGGGGCTGAAACAGAGGGCGAGAAACAGAGGGGCTGAAAAAGAGGGCGAGAAACAGAGGGGCTGAAACAGAGGGGCTGAAACAGAGGGGCTGAATCAGAGGGGCTGAAACAGAGAGTGAGAAACAGAGGGGCTGAAACAGAGGGCGAGAAACAGAGTGGCTGAAACAGAGGCCGAGAAACAGAGGGGCTGAAACAGAGGGGCTGAAACAGAGGGGCTGAATGAGTGGGGCTGAATCAGAGGGGCTGAATCAGAGGGGCTGAAACAGAGTGGCAGAAACAGAGTGGCAGAAACAGAGGCCGAGAAACAGAGGGGCTGAAACAGAGGCGCTGAAACAGAGGGGCTGAATGAGAGGGTCTGAATCAGAGGGGCTGAATCAGAGGGGCTGAAACAGAGTGGCTGAAACAGAGGGGCAGAAACAGAGGGGCTGGAACAGAGGGGGAGAAACAGAGGGGCTGAAACAGAGGGGCAGAATCAGAGGGGCTGAAACAGAGGGCGAGAAACAAAGGGGCTGAAACAGAGGGCGAGAAACAGAGGGGCAGAAACAGAGGGCGAGAAACAGAGGGGCTGAAACAGAGGGGCTGAAACAGAGGGCGAAAAACAGAGGGGCTGAAACAGAGGGCGAGAAACAGAGGGTGAGAAACAGAGGGCGAGAAACAGAGGGGATGAAACAGAGGGGTTGAAACAGAGGGGCTGAAACAGAGGGGCTGAAACAGAGGGGCTGAATCAGAGGGGCTGAAACAGAGGGGCTGAATCAGAGGGGCTGAAACAGAAGGCGAGAAACACAGGGGCTGAAACAGAGGGCGAGAAATAGAGGGGATGAAACAGAGGGGCTGAAACAGAGGGCGAGAAACAAAGGGGCTGAAACAGAGGGCGAGAAACAGTGGGGCTGAAACAGAGGGGCTGAAACAGAGGGGCTGAAACAGAGGGCGAGAAACAGAGGGGCTGAAACAGAGGGCGAGACACAGAGGAGCTGAAACAGAGGGGCTGAAACATAGGGCGAGAAACAGAGGGGCTGAAACAGAGGCCGAGAAACAGTGGGGCTGAAACAGAGGGCGAGAAACAGAGGGGCTGAAACAGAGGGGCTGAAACAGAGGGGCTGAAACAGAGGACGAGAAACAGAGGGGCTGAATCAGAGGGGCTGAATCAGATGGGCTGAAACAGAGGGGCTGAAACAGAGGGCGAGAAACAAACGGGCAGAAACAGTGGGCGAGAAAAAGAGGGCGAGAAACAGAGGGGCTGAAACAGAGGGGCTGAAACAGACGGGCTGAAACAGAGAGCCTGAAACAGAGGGCGAGAAACAGAGGGGCTGAAAAAGAGGGCGAGAAACAGACGGGCTGAAACAGAGGGGCTGAAACAGAGGGGCTGAAACAGAGGGGCTGAAACAGAGGGGCTGAATTAGAGGGGCTGAAAGAGAGGGGCTGAATCAGAGGGGCTGAAACAGAGGGCGAGAAACAGAGGGGCTGAAACAGAGGGCGAGAAACAGAGAGGCTGAAACAGAGGGGCTGAAACCGAGGGCGAGAAACAGAGAGGCTGAAACAGAGGGCGAGAAACAGACGGGCTGAAACAGAGGGGCTGAAACAGAGGGGCTGAAACAGAGGGGCTGAATCAGAGGGGCTGAATCAGAGGGGCTGAAACAGAGGGGCTGAATCAGAGGGGCTGAAACAGAAGGCGAGAAACAGAGGGGCTGAAACAGAGGGCGAGAAATAGAGGGGATGAAACAGAGGGGCTGAAACAGAGGGCGAGAAACAAAGGGGCTGAAACAGAGGGCGAGAAACAGAGAGGCTGAAACAGAGGGCGAGAAACAGAGGGGCTGAAACAGAGGGCGAGAAACAGAGGGGCTGAAACAGAGGGCGAGAAACAGAGGGGCTGAAACAGAGCGGCTGAAACAGAGGGGCTGAAACAGAGGGCGAGAAACAGAGGGGCTGAAAAAGAGGGCGAGAAACAGAGGGGCTGAAACAGAGGGGCTGAAACAGAGGGGCTGAATCAGAGGGGCTGAAACAGAGAGTGAGAAACAGAGGGGCTGAAACAGAGGGCGAGAAACAGAGTGGCTGAAACAGAGGCCGAGAAACAGAGGGGCTGAAACAGAGGGGCTGAAACAGAGGGGCTGAATGAGTGGGGCTGAATCAGAGGGGCTGAATCAGAGGGGCTGAAACAGAGTGGCAGAAACAGAGTGGCAGAAACAGAGGCCGAGAAACAGAGGGGCTGAAACAGAGGCGCTGAAACAGAGGGGCTGAATGAGTGGGTCTGAATCAGAGGGGCTGAATCAGAGGGGCTGAAACAGAGTGGCTGAAACAGAGGGGCAGAAACAGAGGGGCTGGAACAGAGGGGGAGAAACAGAGGGGCTGAAACAGAGGGGCAGAATCAGAGGGGCTGAAACAGAGGGCGAGAAACAAAGGGGCTGAAACAGAGGGCGAGAAACAGAGGGGCAGAAACAGAGGGCGAGAAACAGAGGGGCTGAAACAGAGGGGCTGAAACAGAGGGCGAAAAACAGAGGGGCTGAAACAGAGGGCGAGAAACAGAGGGTGAGAAACAGAGGGCGAGAAACAGAGGGGATGAAACAGAGGGGTTGAAACAGAGGGGCTGAAACAGAGGGGCTGAAACAGAGGGGCTGAATCAGAGGGGCTGAAACAGAGGGGCTGAATCAGAGGGGCTGAAACAGAAGGCGAGAAACACAGGGGCTGAAACAGAGGGCGAGAAATAGAGGGGATGAAACAGAGGGGCTGAAACAGAGGGCGAGAAACAAAGGGGCTGAAACAGAGGGCGAGAAACAGTGGGGCTGAAACAGAGGGGCTGAAACAGAGGGGCTGAAACAGAGGGCGAGAAACAGAGGGGCTGAAACAGAGGGCGAGACACAGAGGAGCTGAAACAGAGGGGCTGAAACATAGGGCGAGAAACAGAGGGGCTGAAACAGAGGCCGAGAAACAGTGGGGCTGAAACAGAGGGCGAGAAACAGAGGGGCTGAAACAGAGGGGCTGAAACAGAGGGGCTGAAACAGAGGACGAGAAACAGAGGGGCTGAATCAGAGGGGCTGAATCAGATGGGCTGAAACAGAGGGGCTGAAACAGAGGGCGAGAAACAAACGGGCAGAAACAGTGGGCGAGAAAAAGAGGGCGAGAAACAGAGGGGCTGAAACAGAGGGGCTGAAACAGACGGGCTGAAACAGAGAGCCTGAAACAGAGGGCGAGAAACAGAGGGGCTGAAAAAGAGGGCGAGAAACAGACGGGCTGAAACAGAGGGGCTGAAACAGAGGGGCTGAAACAGAGGGGCTGAAACAGAGGGGCTGAATTAGAGGGGCTGAAAGAGAGGGGCTGAATCAGAGGGGCTGAAACAGAGGGCGAGAAACAGAGGGGCTGAAACAGAGGGCGAGAAACAGAGAGGCTGAAACAGAGGGGCTGAAACCGAGGGCGAGAAACAGAGAGGCTGAAACAGAGGGCGAGAAACAGATGGGCTGAAACAGAGGGCGAGAAACAGAGGGGCTGAAACAGAGGGCGAGATAGAGAGGGGCTGAAACAGAGGGGCTGAAACAGAGGGGCTGAAACAGAGGGCGCGAAACAGAGGGGCTGAAACAGAGTGCGAGAAACAGAGGGCGAGAAAAAGAGGGACTGAAACAGAGGGGTTTAGACACAGGGGCTGAAACAGAGGGAGAGAAACAGAGGGGCTGAAACAGAGGGCGAGAAACAGAGGGGCTGAAACAGAGTGCGAGAAAGAGAGGGGCTGAAACAGAGGGCGAGAAACAGACGGGCTGAAACAGAGGGGCTGAAACAGAGGGGCTGAAACAGAGGGGCTGAAACAGAGGGGCTGAATCAGAGGGGCTGAAAGAGAGGGGCTGAATCTGAGGGGCTGAAACAGAGGGCGAGAAACAGAGGGGCTGAATCAGAGGGCGAGAAACAGAGGGGCTGAAACAGAGGGGCTGAAACAGAGGGCGAGAAACAGAGAGGCTGAAACAGAGGGCGAGAAACAGATGGGCTGAAACAGATGGCGAGAAACAGAGAGGCTGAAACAGAGGGCGAGAAAGAGAGGGGCTGAAACAGAGGGGCTGAAACAGAGGGGCTGGAACAGAGGGCGAGAAACAGAGGGGCTGAAACAGAGGGCGAGAAACAGAAGGGCTGAAACAGAGGGCGAGAAAAAGAGGGACTGAAACAGAGGGGTTTAAACACAGGGGCTGAAACAGAGGGCGAAAAACAGAGGGGCTGAAACAGAGGGCGAGAAACAGAGGGGGTGAAACAGAGCGCGAGAAACAGAGGGGCTGAAACAGAGGGGCTGAAACAGAGGGGCTGAAACAGAGGGGCTGAAACAGAGGGCGAGAAATAGAGGGGCTGAAACAGAGGGCGAGAAACAGAGGGGCTGAAACACAGGGGCTGAAACAGAAGAGCTGAAACAGAGGGGCTGAAACAGATGGCGAGAAACAGAGGGGCTGAATCAGAGGGGCTGAATCAGAGGGGCTGAATCACAGGGGCTGAAACAGAGGGAGAGAAATAGAGGGCGAGAAACAGTGGGGCTGAAACACAGGGGCTGAAACAGAGGGGCTGATACAGAGGGCGAGAAACAGAGGGGCTGAAACAGAGGGCGAGAAACAGAGGGGCTGAAACAGAGGGGCTGAAACAGAGGGGCTGAAACAGAGGGGCTGAAACAGAGGGCGAGAAACAGAGAGGCTGAAACAGAGGGCGAGAAACAGAGGGGCTGAAACAGAGGGCGAGAAACAGAGGGGCTGAAACAGAGGGGCTGAAACAGAGGGGCTGAAACAGAGGGGCTGAAACACAGGGCGAGAAACAGAGGGGTTGAATCAGTGGGGCTGAATCAGAGGGGCTGAAACAGAGGGGCTGAAACAGAGGGGGAGTAACAGAGGGCGAGAAACAGAGGGCCTGAAACAGAGGGGCTGAAACAGAGGGGCTGAAACAGAAGGACCGAAACAGAGGGGCTGATACAGAGTGCGAGAAACAGAGGGGCTGAAACAGAGGGCGAGGAACAGAGGGGCTGAAACAGAGGGCGAGAAACAGAGGGGCTGAAACAGAGGGGCTGAAACAGAGGGGCGAAACATAGGGGCTGAAAGAGAGGGTGAGAAACAGAGAGGCTGAATCAGAGGGCGAGAAACAGAGGGGCTGAAACAGAGGGCGAGAAACAGTGGGGCTGAAACAGAGGGGCTGAAACAGAGGGGCTGAAGCAGAGGGGCTGAAACAGATGGCGAGAAACAGATGGGCTGAAACAGAGGGCGAGAAACAGAGGGGCTGAAACCGAGGGCGAGAAACAGAGGGACTGAAACAGAGGGGCTGAAACAGAGGGGCTGAAACAGAGGGGCTGAATCAGAGGGGCTGAAACAGAGGGTGAGAAACAGAGGGCCTGAAACAGAGTGGCTGAAACAGTGGGGCTGAAACAGAGGGCGAGAAACATAGGGGCTGAAACAGAGGGCGAGAATCAGAGGGTGAGAAACAGAGGGCGAGAAACAGAGGGGATGAAACAGAGCGGTTGAAACAGAGGGGCTGAAATAGAGGGGCTGAAACAGAGGGGCTGAATCAGAGGGGCTGAAACAGTGGGGCTGAATCAGAGGAGCTGAAACAGGGGGCGAGAAACAGAGGGGCTGAAACAGACGGCGAGAAACAGAGGGGCTGAAACAGAGGGTGAGAAACAGAGGGGCTGAAACAGAGGGGCTGAAACAGAGGGGATGAAACAGAGGGGCTGAAACAGAGGGCGAGAAACAGAGAGGCTGAAACAGAGGGCGAGAAACAGAGGGGCTGAAACTGAGGGCGAGAAACAGAGGGGCTGAAACAGAGCGGCTGAAACAGAGGGGCTGAAACAGAGGGCGAGAAACAGAGGCGCTGAAAAAGAGGGCGAGAAACAGAGGGGCAGAAACAGAGGGCGAGAAACAGAGGGGCTGAAACAGAGGGGCTGAAACAGAGGGCGAAAAACAGAGGGGCTGAAACAGAGGGCGAGAAACAGAGGGTGAGAAACAGAGGGCGAGAAACAGAGGGGATGAAACAGAGGGGCTGAAACAGAGGGGCTGAAACAGAGGGGCTGAAACAGAGGGGCTGAATCAGAGGGGCTGAAACAGAGGGGCTGAATCAGAGGGGCTGAAACAGAGGGGCTGAATCAGAGGGGCTGAAACAGAAGGCGAGAAACAGAGGGGCTGAAACAGAGGCCGAGGAACAGAGGGGCTGAAACAGAGGGGCTGAAACAGAGGGGCTGAATGAGTGGGGTTAAATCAGAGGGGCTGAATCAGAGGGGCTGAAACAGAGTGGCTGAAAGAGAGGGGCAGAAACAGAGGGGCTGGAACAGAGGGGGAGAAACAGAGGGGCTGAAACACAGGGGCTGAATCAGAGGGGCTGAAACAGAGGGCGAGAAACAGAGGGGCTGAAACAGAGGGCGAGAAACAGAGGGGCTGAAAAAGATGGCGAGAAACAGGGGGGCTGACACAGAGGGCGAGAAACAGAGGGGCTGAAACAGAGACGCTGAAACAGAGGGGCTGAATCAGAGGGGCTGATTCAGAGGGGCTGAAACAGAGGGGCTGAATCAGAGGGGCTGAAACAGAGAGCGAGAAACAGAGGGGCTGAAACAGAGGGCGAGAAACAGAGTGGCTGAAACAGACGGGCTGAAACAGAGGGGCTGAAAAAGAGGGCGAAATACAGAGGGGCTGAAACAGAGGCCGAGGAACAGAGGGGCTGAAACAGAGGGGCTGAAACAGAGGGGCTGAATGAGTGGGGCTGAATCAGAGGGGCTGAATCAGAGGGGCTGAAACAGAGTGGCTGAAAGAGAGGGGCAGAAACAGAGGGGCTGGAACAGAGGGGGAGAAACAGAGGGGCTGAAACAGAGGGGCTGAATCAGAGGGGCTGAAACAGAGGGCGAGAAACAGAGGGGCTGAAACAGAGGGCGAGAAACAGAGGGGCTGAAAAAGAGGGCGAGAAACAGGGGGGCTGACACAGAGGGGCTGAAACAGAGGGGCTGAATCAGAGGGGCTGATTCAGAGGGGCTGAAACAGAGGGGCTGAATCAGAGGGGCTGAATCAGAGGGGCTGAAACAGAGGGGCTGAATCAGAGGGGCTGAAACAGAAGGCGAGAAACAGAGGGGCTGAAACAGAGGGCGAGAAATAGAGGGGATGAAACAGTGGGGCTGAAACAGAGGGCGAGAAACAAAGGGGCTGAAACAGAGGGCGAGAAACAGAGAGGCTGAAACAGAGGGCGAGAAACAGAGGGGCTGAAACAGAGGGCGAGAAACAGAGAGGCTGAAACAGAGGGCGAGAAACAGAGGGGCTGAAACAGAGCGGCTGAAACAGAGGGGCTGAAACAGAGGGCGAGAAACAGAGGGGCTGAAAAAGAGGGCGAGAAACAGAGGGGCTGAAACAGAGGGGCTGAAACAGAGGGGCTGAATCAGAGGGGCTGAAACAGAGAGTGAGAAACAGAGGGGCTGAAACAGAGGGCGAGAAACAGAGTGGCTGAAACAGAGGCCGAGAAACAGAGGGGCTGAAACAGAGGGGCTGAAACAGAGGGGCTGAATGAGTGGGGCTGAATCAGTGGGGCTGAATCAGAGGGGCTGAAACAGAGTGGCAGAAACAGAGTGGCAGAAACAGAGGCCGAGAAACAGAGGGGCTGAAACAGAGGGGCTGAATGAGTGGGTCTGAATCAGAGGGGCTGAATCAGAGGGGCTGAAACAGAGTGGCTGAAACAGAGGGGCAGAAACAGAGGGGCTGGAACAGAGGGGGAGAAACAGAGGGGCTGAAACAGAGGGGCTGAATCAGAGGGGCTGAAACAGAGGGCGAGAAACAAAGGGGCTGAAACAGAGGGCGAGAAACAGAGGGGCAGAAACAGAGGGCGAGAAACAGAGGGGCTGAAACAGAGGGGCTGAAACAGAGGGCGAAAAACAGAGGGGCTGAAACAGAGGGCGAGAAACAGAGGGTGAGAAACAGAGGGCGAGAAACAGAGGGGATGAAACAGAGGGGTTGAAACAGAGGGGCTGAAACAGAGGGGCTGAAACAGAGGGGCTGAATCAGAGGGGCTGAAACAGAGGGGCTGAATCAGAGGGGCTGAAACAGAAGGCGAGAAACACAGGGGCTGAAACAGAGGGCGAGAAATAGAGGGGATGAAACAGAGGGGCTGAAACAGAGGGCGAGAAACAAAGGGGCTGAAACAGAGGGCGAGAAACAGTGGGGCTGAAACAGAGGGGCTGAAACAGAGGGGCTGAAACAGAGGGCGAGAAACAGAGGGGCTGAAACAGAGGGCGAGACACAGAGGAGCTGAAACAGAGGGGCTGAAACAGAGGGGCTGAAACAGAGGCCGAGAAACAGTGGGGCTGAAACAGAGGGCGAGAAACAGAGGGGCTGAAACAGAGGGGCTGAAACAGAGGGGCTGAAACAGAGGACGAGAAACAGAGGGGCTGAATCAGAGGGGCTGAATCAGATGGGCTGAAACAGAGGGGCTGAAACAGAGGGCGAGAAACAAACGGGCAGAAACAGTGGGCGAGAAAAAGAGGGCGAGAAACAGAGGGGCTGAAACAGAGGGGCTGAAACACACGGGCTGAAACAGAGAGCCTGAAACAGAGGGCGAGAAACAGAGGGGCTGAAAAAGAGGGCGAGAAACAGACTGGCTGAAACAGAGGGGCTGAAACAGAGGGGCTGAAACAGAGGGGCTGAAACAGAGGGGCTGAATTAGAGGGGCTGAAAGAGAGGGGCTGAATCAGAGGGGCTGAAACAGAGGGCGAGAAACAGAGGGGCTGAAACAGAGGGCGAGAAACAGAGGGGCTGAAACAGAGGGGCTGAAACCGAGGGCGAGAAACAGAGAGGCTGAAACAGAGGGCGAGAAACAGATGGGCTGAAACAGTCGGCGAGAAACAGAGGGGCTGAAACAGAGGGCGAGAAAGAGAGGGGCTGAAACAGAGGGGCTGAAACAGAGGGGCTGAAACAGAGGGCGCGAAACAGAGGGGCTGAAACAGAGTGCGAGAAACAGAGGGCGAGAAAAAGAGGGACTGAAACAGAGGGGTTTAGACACAGGGGCTGAAACAGAGGGAGAGAAACAGAGGGGCTGAAACAGAGGCCGAGAAACAGAGGGGCTGAAACAGAGGGCGAGAAAGAGAGGGGCTGAAACAGAGGGCGAGAAACAGACGGGCTGAAACAGAGGGCGAGAAACAGACGGGCTGAAACAGAGGGGCTGAAACAGAGGGGCTGAAACAGAGGGGCTGAATCAGAGGGGCTGAATCTGAGGGGCTGAATCTGAGGGGCTGAAACAGAGGGGCTGAAACAGAGGGGCTGAATCAGAGGGGCTGATTCAGAGTGGCTGAAACAGAGGGGCTGAAACAGAGGGCGAGAAACAGAGAGGCTGAAACAGAGGGCGAGAAACAGATGGGCTGAAACAGATTGCAAGAAACAGAGAGGCTGAAACAGAGGGCGAGAAAGAGAGGGGCTGAAACAGAGGGGCTGAAACAGAGGGGCTGGAACAGAGGGCGAGAAACAGAGGGGCTGAAACAGAGGGCGAGAAACAGAAGGGCTGAAACAGAGGGCGAGAAAAAGAGGGACTGAAACAGAGGGGTTTAAACACAGGGGCTGAAACAGAGGGCGAAAAACAGAGGGGCTGAAACAGAGGGCGAGAAACAGAGGGGGTGAAACAGAGCGCGAGAAACAGAGGGGCTGAAACAGAGGGGCTGAAACAGAGGGGCTGAAACAGAGGGGCTGAAACAGAGGGCGAGAAATAGAGGGGCTGAAACAGAGGGCGAGAAACAGAGGGGCTGAAACACAGGGGCTGAAACAGAAGAGCTGAAACAGAGGGGCTGAAACAGATGGCGAGAAACAGAGGGGATGAATCAGAGGGGCTGAATCAGAGGGGCTGAATCACAGGGGCTGAAACAGAGGGAGAGAAATAGAGGGCGAGAAACAGTGGGGCTGAAACACAGGGGCTGAAACAGAGGGGCTGATACAGAGGGCGAGAAACAGAGGGGCTGAAACAGAGGGCGAGAAACAGAGGGGCTGAAACAGAGGGGCTGAAACAGAGGGGCTGAAACAGAGGGGCTGAAACAGAGGGCGAGAAACAGAGAGGCTGAAACAGAGGGCGAGAAACAGAGGGGCTGAAACAGAGGGCGAGAAACAGAGGGGCTGAAACAGAGGGGCTGAAACAGAGGGGCTGAAACAGAGGGGCTGAAACACAGGGCGAGAAACAGAGGGGTTGAATCAGTGGGGCTGAATCAGAGGGGCTGAAACAGAGGGGCTGAAACAGAGGGGGAGTAACAGAGGGCGAGAAACAGAGGGCCTGAAACAGAGGGGCTGAAACAGAGAGGCTGAAACAGAAGGACCGAAACAGAGGGGCTGATACAGAGGGCGAGAAACAGAGGGGCTGAAACAGAGGGCGAGGAACAGAGGGGCTGAAACAGAGGGCGAGAAACAGAGGGGCTGAAACAGAGGGGCTGAAACAGAGGGGCGAAACATAGGGGCTGAAAGAGAGGGTGAGAAACAGAGAGGCTGAATCAGAGGGCGAGAAACAGAGGGGCTGAAACAGAGGGCGAGAAACAGAGGGGCTGAAACAGAGGGGCTGAAACAGAGGGGCTGAAGCAGAGGGGCTGAAACAGATGGCGAGAAACAGATGGGCTGAAACAGAGGGCGAGAAACAGAGGGGCTGAAACCGAGGGCGAGAAACAGAGGGACTGAAACAGAGGGGCTGAAACAGAGGGACTGAAACAGAGGGCGAGAAACAGAGGGGCTGAAACAGAGGGCGAGAAACAAAGGGGCTGAAACAGAAGGGCTGAATGAGTGGGGCTGAATCAGAGGGGCTGAATCAGAGGGGCTGAAACAGAGGGTGAGAAACAGAGGGCCTGAAACAGAGGGGCTGAAACAGTGGGGCTGAAACAGAGGGCGAGAAACATAGGGGCTGAAACAGAGGGCGAGAATCAGAGGGTGAGAAACAGAGGGCGAGAAACAGAGGGGATGAAACAGAGCGGCTGAAACAGAGGGGCTGAAATAGAGGGGCTGAAACAGAGGGGCTGAATCAGAGGGGCTGAAACAGTGGGGCTGAATCAGAGGAGCTGAAACAGGGGGCGAGAAACAGAGGGGCTGAAACAGACGGCGAGAAACAGAGGGGCTGAAACAGAGGGTGAGAAACAGAGGGGCTGAAACAGAGGGGCTGAAACAGAGGGGATGAAACAGAGGGGCTGAAACAGAGGGCGAGAAACAGAGAGGCTGAAACAGAGGGCGAGAAACAGAGGGGCTGAAACTGAGGGCGAGAAACAGAGGGGCTGAAACAGAGCGGCTGAAACAGAGGGGCTGAAACAGAGGGCGAGAAACAGAGGCGCTGAAAAAGAGGGCGAGAAACAGAGGGGCTGAAACAGAGGGGCTGAAACAGAGGGGCTGAATCAGAGGGGCTGATTCAGAGGTGCTGAAACAGAGGGGCTGAATCAGAGGGGCTGAAACAGTGGGCGAGAAACAGTGGGGCTGAAACAGAGGGCGAGAAACAGAGTGTCTGAAACAGACGGGCTGAAACAGAGGGGCTGAAAAAGAGGGCGAAAAACAGAGGGGCTGAAACAGAGGCCGAGAAACAGAGGGGCTGAAACAGAGGGGCTGAAACAGAGGGGCTGAATGAGTGGGGCTGAATCAGAGGGGCTGAATCAGAGGGGCTGAAACAGAGTGACTGAAAGAGAGGGGCAGAAACAGAGGGGCTGGAACAGAGGGGGAGAAACAGAGGGGCTGAAACAGAGGGGCTGAATCAGAGGGGCTGAAACAGAGGGCGAGAAACAGAGGGGCTGAAAAAGAGGGCGAGAAACAGAGGGGCTGAAACAGAGGGGCTGAAACAGAGGGGCTGAATCAGAGGGGCTGATTCAGAGTGGCTGAAACAGAGGGACTGAATCAGAGGGGCTGAAACAGAGGGGCTGAAACAGAGGGGCTGAAATATAGGGGCTGAAACAGAGGGGATGAAACAGAGGGGCTGAAACAGAGAGCGAGAAACAGAGAGGCTGAAACAGAGGGCGAGAAACAGAGGGGCTGAAACAGGGGGCGAGAAACAGAGGGGCTGAAACAGAGGGCGAGAAACAGAGGGGCTGAAACAGAGCGGCTGAAACAGAGGGGCTGAAACAGAGGGCGAGAAACAGAGGGGCTGAAAAAGAGGGCGAGAAACAGAGGGGCTGAAACAGAGGGGCTGAAACAGAGGGGCTGAATCAGAGGGGCTGATTCAGAGGGGCTGAAACACAGGGGCTGAATCAGAGGGGCTGAAACAGAGGGTGAGTAACAGAGGGGCTGAAACAGAGTGCGAGAAACAGAGTGGCTGAAACACAGGGGCTGAAACAGAGGGGCTGAAACAGAGGGGCTGAAACAGAGGGCGAGAAACAGAGGGGCTGAAACAGAGGGCGAGAAACAAAGGGGCTGAAACAGAAGGGCTGTATGAGTGGGGCTGAATCAGAGGGGCTGAATCAGAGGGGCTGAAACAGAGGGTGAGAAACAGAGGGGCTGAAACAGAGGGCGAGAAACAAAGGGGCTGAAACAGAAGGGCTGAATGAGTGGGGCTGAATCAGAGGGGCTGAATCAGAGGGGCTGAAACAGAGGGCGAGAATCAGAGGGTGAGAAACAGAGGGCGAGAAACAGAGGGGATGAAACAGAGCGGCTGAAACAGAGGGGCTGAAATAGAGGGGTTGAAACAGAGGGGCTGAATCAGAGGGGCTGAAACAGAGGGGCTGAATCAGAGGAGCTGAAACAGAGGGCGAGAAACAGAGGGGCTGAAACAGACGGCGAGAAACAGAGGGGCTGAAACAGAGGGCGAGAAACAGAGGGGCTGAAACAGAGGGGCTGAAACAGAGGGGATGAAACAGAGGGGCTGAAACAGAGGACGAGAAACAGAGAGGCTGAAACAGAGGGCGAGAAACAGAGGGGCTGAAACAGAGGGCGAGAAACAGAGGGGCTGAAACAGAGCTTCTGAAACAGAGGGGCTGAAACAGAGGGCGAGAAACAGAGGCGCTGAAAAAGAGGGCGAGAAACAGAGGGGCTGAAACAGAGGGGCTGAAACAGAGGGGCTGAATCAGAGGGGCTGAAACAGAGGGGCTGAATCAGAGGGGCTGAAACAGTGGGCGAGAAACAGTGGGGCTGAAACAGAGGGCGAGAAACAGAGTGTCTGAAACAGAGCGGCTGAAACAGAGGGGCTGAAACAGAGGGGCTGAATGAGTGGGGCTGAATCAGAGGGGCTGAATCAGAGGGGCTGAAACAGAGTTGCTGAAAGAGAGGGGCAGAAACAGAGGGGCTGGAACAGAGGGGGAGAAACAGAGGGGCTGAAACAGAGGGGCTGTATCAGAGGGGCTGAAACAGAGGGCGAGAAACAGAGGGGCTGAAACAGAGGGCGAGAAACAGAGGGGCTGAAAAAGAGGGCGAGAAACAGAGGGGCTGAAACAGAGCGGCTGAAACAGAAGGGCTGAATCAGAGGGGCTGATTCAGAGTGGCTGAAACAGAGGGGCTGAATCAGAGGGGCTGAAACAGAGGGGCTGAAACAGAGG
This sequence comes from Chiloscyllium punctatum, assembly GCF_047496795.1. Classification (NCBI taxonomy): domain Eukaryota; kingdom Metazoa; phylum Chordata; class Chondrichthyes; order Orectolobiformes; family Hemiscylliidae; genus Chiloscyllium; species Chiloscyllium punctatum. The sequence continues at coordinate 144,398,110 of NC_092742.1, forward strand.
GGCTGAAATAGAGGGGCTGAAACAGAGGGAATGAAACAGAGGGGCAGAAACAGAGAGCGAGAAACAGAGAGGCTGAAACAGAGGGCGAGAAACAGAGGGGCTGAAACAGGGGGCGAGAAACAGAGGGGCTGAAACAGAGGGCGAGAAACAGAGGGGCTGAAACAGAGCGGCTGAAACAGAGGGGCTGAAACAGAGGGCGAGAAACAGAGGGGCTGAAAAAGAGGGCGAGAAACAGAGGGGCTGAAACAGAGGGGCTGAAACAGTGGGGCTGAATCAGAGGGGCTGATTCAGAGGGGCTGAAACAGAGGGGCTGAATCAGAGGGGCTGAAACAGAGGGTGAGAAACAGAGGGGCTGAAACAGAGTGCGAGAAACAGAGTGGCTGAAACAGACGGGCTGAAACAGAGGGGCTGAAAAAGAGGGCGAGAAACAGAGGGGCTGAAACAGAGGGGCTGAAACAGAGGGGCTGAATCAGAGGGGCTGAATCAGAGGGGCTGAAACAGAGGGGCTGAAACAGAGAGCGAGAAACAAACGGGCTGAAACAGCGGGCGAGAAACAGAGGGCGAGACACAGAGGGGCTGAAACAGAGGGGCTGAAACAGACGGGCTGAAACAGAGAGCCTGAAACAGAGGGCGAGAAACAGAGGGGCTGAACCAGAGGGGCTGAAACAGAGGGGCTGAAACAGAGGGGCTGAAACAGAGGGGCTGAATCAGAGGGGCTGAAAGAGAGGGGCTGAATCAGAGGGGCTGAAACAGAGGGCGAGAAACAGAGGGGCTGAAACAGAGGGTGAGAAACAGAGGGGCTGAAACAGAGTCGAGAAACAGATGGGCTGAAACAGAGGGGCTGAAACAGAGGGGCTGAAACAGAGGGGCTGAAACAGACGGCGAGAAACAGAGGGGCTGAAACCGAGGGCGAGAAACAGAGGGGCTGAAACAGAGGGCGAGAAACAGAGGGGCTGAAACAGACGGGCTGAAACAGACGGGCTGAAACAGAGAGCCTGAAACAGAGGGCGAGAAACAGAGGGGCTGAAACAGACGGCGAGAAACAGAGGGGCTGAAACAGAGGGCGAGAAACAGAGAGGCTGAAACAGAGTCGAGAAACAGATGGGCTGAAACAGAGGGGCTGAAACAGAGGGGCTGAAACAGAGGGGCTGAAACAGACGGCGAGAAACAGAGGGGCTGAAACCGAGGGCGAGAAACAGAGGGGCTGAAACAGAGGGCGAGAAACAGAGGGGCTGAAACAGAGGGGCTGAAACAGACGGGCTGAAACAGAGAGCCTGAAACAGAGGGCGAGAAACAGAGGGGCTGAAACAGACGGCGAGAAACAGAGGGGCTGAAACCGAGGGCGAGAAACAGAGGGGCTGAAACAGAGGGCGAGAAACAGAGGGGCTGAAACAGAGGGGCTGAAACAGACGGGCTGAAACAGAGGGGCTGAAACAGAGAGGCTGAAACAGAGGGGCTGAAGCAGAGGGGCTGAATCAGAGGGGCTGAAAGAGAGGGGCTGAATCAGAGGGGCTGAAACAGAGGGCGAGAAACAGATGGGCTGAAACAGATGTCGAGAAACAGAGGGGCTGAAACAGAGCGGCTGAAACAGAGGGGCTGAAACAGAGGGCGAGAAACAGAGGCGCTGATAAAGAGGGCGAGAAACAGAGGGGCTGAAACAGAGGGGCTGAAACAGAGGGGCTGAATCAGAGGGGCTGATTCAGAGGGGCTGAAACAGAGGGGCTGAATCAGAGGGGCTGAAACAGAGAGCGAGAAACAGAGGGGCTGAAACAGAGGGCGAGAAACAGAGTGGCTGAAACAGATGGGCTGAAACAGAGGGGCTGAAAAAGAGGGCGAAAAACAGAGGGGCTGAGACAGAGGCCGAGGAACAGAGGGGCTGAAACAGAGGGGCTGAAACAGAGGGGCTGAATGAGTGGGGCTGAATCAGAGGGGCTGAATCAGAGGGGCTGAAACAGAGTGGCTGAAAGAGAGGGGCAGAAACAGAGGGGCTGGAACAGAGGGGGAGAAACAGAGGGGCTGAAACACAGGGGCAGAATCAGAGGGGCTGAAACAGAGGGCGAGAAACAGAGGGGCTGAAACAGAGGGCGAGAAACAGAGGGGCTGAAAAAGAGGGCGAGAAACAGGGGGGCTGACACAGAGGGGCTGAAACAGAGGGGCTGAATCAGAGGGGCTGATTCAGAGGGGCTGAAACAGAGGGGCTGAATCAGAGGGGCTGAAACAGAGGGGCTGAAACAGAGGGGCTGAAATAGAGGGGCTGAAACAGAGGGGAAGAAACAGAGGGGCTGAAACAGAGAGCGAGAAACAGAGAGGCTGAAACAGAGGGCGAGAAACAGAGGGGCTGAAACAGAGGGCGAGAAACAGTGGGGCTGAAACAGAGGGCGAGAAACAGAGGGGCTGAAACAGATCGGCTGAAACAGAGGGGCTGAAACAGAGGGCTAGAAACAGAGGGGCTGAAAAAGAGGGCAAGAAACAGAGGGGCTGAAACAGAGGGGCTGAAACAGAGGGGCTGAATCAGAGGGGCTGAAACAGAGAGTGAGAAACAGAGGGGCTGGAACAGAGGGCGAGAAACAGAGTGGCTGAAACAGAGGCCGAGAAACAGAGGGGCTGGAACAGACGGGCTGAATGAGTTGGGCTGAATCAGAGGGGCTGAATCAGAGGGGCTGAAACAGAGTGGCTGAAACAGAGGGGCTGAAACAGAGGCCAAGAAACAGAGGGGCTGAAACAGAGGGGCTGAAACAGAGGGGCTGAAACAGAGAGCGAGAAACAGAGAGGCTGAAACAGAGGGCGAGAAACAGAGGGGCTGAAACAGGGGGCGAGAAACAGAGGGGCTGAAACAGAGGGCGAGAAACAGAGGGGCTGAAACAGAGCGGCTGAAATAGAGGGGCTGAAACAGAGGGCGAGAAACAGAGGGGCTGAAAAAGAGGGCGAGAAACAGAGGGGCTGAAACAGAGGGGCTGAAACAGAGGGGCTGAATCAGAGGGGCTGATTCAGAGGGGCTGAAACACAGGGGCTGAATCAGAGGGGCTGAAACAGAGGGTGAGTAACAGAGGGGCTGAAACAGAGTGCGAGAAACAGAGTGGCTGAAACAAACGGGCTGAAACAGAGGGGCTGAAACAGAGGGGCTGAAACAGAGGGCGAGAAACAGAGGGGCTGAAACAGAGGGCGAGAAACAAAGGGGCTGAAACAGAAGGGCTGTATGAGTGGGGCTGAATCAGAGGGGCTGAATCAGAGGGGCTGAAACAGAGGGTGAGAAACAGAGGGGCCGAAACAGAGGGCGAGAAACAAAGGGGCTGAAACAGAAGGGCTGAATGAGTGGGGCTGAATCAGAGGGGCTGAATCAGAGGGGCTGAAACAGAGGGCGAGAATCAGAGGGTGAGAAACAGAGGGCGAGAAACAGAGGGGATGAAACAGAGCGGCTGAAACAGAGGGGCTGAAATAGAGGGGCTGAAACAGAGGGGCTGAATCAGAGGGGCTGAAACAGAGGGGCTGAATCAGAGGAGCTGAAACAGAGGGCGAGAAACAGAGGGGCTGAAACAGACGGCGAGAAACAGAGGGGCTGAAACAGAGGGCGAGAAACAGAGGGGCTGAAACAGAGGGGCTGAAACAGAGGGGATGAAACAGAGGGGCTGAAACAGAGGGCGAGAAACAGAGAGGCTGAAACAGAGGGCGAGAAACAGAGGGGCTGAAACAGAGGGCGAGAAACAGAGGGGCTGAAACAGAGCTTCTGAAACAGAGGGGCTGAAACAGAGGGCGAGAAACAGAGGCGCTGAAAAAGAGGGCGAGAAACAGAGGGGCTGAAACAGAGGGGCTGAAACAGAGGGGCTGAATCAGAGGGGCTGATTCAGAGGGGCTGAAACAGAGGGGCTGAATCAGAGGGGCTGAAACAGTGGGCGAGAAACAGTGGGGCTGAAACAGAGGGCGAGAAACAGAGTGTCTGAAACAGAGCGGCTGAAACAGAGGGGCTGAAACAGAGGGGCTGAATGAGTGGGGCTGAATCAGAGGGGCTGAATCAGAGGGGCTGAAACAGAGTTGCTGAAAGAGAGGGGCAGAAACAGAGGGGCTGGAACAGAGGGGGAGAAACAGAGGGGCTGAAACAGAGGGGCTGTATCAGAGGGGCTGAAACAGAGGGCGAGAAACAGAGGGGCTGAAACAGAGGGCGAGAAACAGAGGGGCTGAACCAGATCGGCTGAAACAGAGGGGCTGAAACAGAGGGCTAGAAACAGAGGGGCTGAAAAAGAGGGCAAGAAACAGAGGGGCTGAAACAGAGGGGCTGAAACAGAGGGGCTGAATCAGAGTGTCTGAAACAGAGAGTGAGAAACAGAGGGGCTGGAACAGAGGGCGAGAAACAGAGTGGCTGAAACAGAGGCCGAGAAACAGAGGGGCTGAAACAGACGGGCTGAATGAGTTGGGCTGAATCAGAGGGGCTGAATCAGAGGGGCTGAAACAGAGTGGCTGAAACAGAGGGGCAGAAACAGAGGCCAAGAAACAGAGGGGCTGAAACAGAGGGGCTGAAACAGAGGGGCTGAAACAGAGAGCGAGAAACAGAGAGGCTGAAACAGAGGGCGAGAAACAGAGGGGCTGAAACAGGGGGCGAGAAACAGAGGGTCTGAAACAGAGGGCGAGAAACAGAGGGGCTGAAACAGAGCGGCTGAAACAGAGGGGCTGAAACAGAGGGCGAGAAACAGAGGGGCTGAAAAAGAGGGCGAGAAACAGAGGGGCTGAAACAGAGGGGCTGAAACAGAGGGGCTGAATCAGAGGGGCTGATTCAGAGGGGCTGAAACACAGGGGCTGAATCAGAGGGGCTGAAACAGAGGGTGAGTAACAGAGGGGCTGAAACAGAGTGCGAGAAACAGAGTGGCTGAAACAAACGGGCTGAAACAGAGGGGCTGAAACAGAGGGGCTGAAACAGAGGGCGAGAAACAGAGGGGCTGAAACAGAGGGCGAGAAACAAAGGGGCTGAAACAGAAGGGCTGTATGAGTGGGGCTGAATCAGAGGGGCTGAATCAGAGGGGCTGAAACAGAGGGTGAGAAACAGAGGGGCTGAAACAGAGGGCGAGAAACAAAGGGGCTGAAACAGAAGGGCTGAATGAGTGGGGCTGAATCAGAGGGGCTGAATCAGAGGGGCTGAAACAGAGGGCGAGAATCAGAGGGTGAGAAACAGAGGGCGAGAAACAGAGGGGATGAAACAGAGCGGCTGAAACAGAGGGGCTGAAATAGAGGGGCTGAAACAGAGGGGCTGAATCAGAGGGGCTGAAACAGAGGGGCTGAATCAGAGGAGCTGAAACAGAGGGCGAGAAACAGAGGGGCTGAAACAGACGGCGAGAAACAGAGGGGCTGAAACAGAGGGCGAGAAACAGAGGGGCTGAAACAGAGGGGCTGAAACAGAGGGGATGAAACAGAGGGGCTGAAACAGAGGGCGAGAAACAGAGAGGCTGAAACAGAGGGCGAGAAACAGAGGGGCTGAAACAGAGGGCGAGAAACAGAGGGGCTGAAACAGAGCTTCTGAAACAGAGGGGCTGAAACAGAGGGCGAGAAACAGAGGCGCTGAAAAAGAGGGCGAGAAACAGAGGGGCTGAAACAGAGGGGCTGAAACAGAGGGGCTGAATCAGAGGGGCTGATTCAGAGGGGCTGAAACAGAGGGGCTGAATCAGAGGGGCTGAAACAGTGGGCGAGAAACAGTGGGGCTGAAACAGAGGGCGAGAAACAGAGTGTCTGAAACAGAGCGGCTGAAACAGAGGGGCTGAAACAGAGGGGCTGAATGAGTGGGGCTGAATCAGAGGGGCTGAATCAGAGGGGCTGAAACAGAGTTGCTGAAAGAGAGGGGCAGAAACAGAGGGGCTGGAACAGAGGGGGAGAAACAGAGGGGCTGAAACAGAGGGGCTGTATCAGAGGGGCTGAAACAGAGGGTGAGAAACAGAGGGGCTGAAACAGAGGGCGAGAAACAGAGGGGCTGAAAAAGAGGGCGAGAAACAGAGGGGCTGAAACAGAGCGGCTGAAACAGAAGGGCTGAATCAGAGGGGCTGATTCAGAGTGGCTGAAACAGAGGGGCTGAATCAGAGGGGCTGAAACAGAGGGGCTGAAACAGAGGGGCTGAAATAGAGGGGCTGAAACAGAGGGAATGAAACAGAGGGGCAGAAACAGAGAGCGAGAAACAGAGAGGCTGAAACAGAGGGCGAGAAACAGAGGGGCTGAAACAGGGGGCGAGAAACAGAGGGGCTGAAACAGAGGGCGAGAAACAGAGGGGCTGAAACAGAGCGGCTGAAACAGAGGGGCTGAAACAGAGGGCGAGAAACAGAGGGGCTGAAAAAGAGGGCGAGAAACAGAGGGGCTGAAACAGAGGGGCTGAAACAGAGGGGCTGAATCAGAGGGGCTGATTCAGAGGGGCTGAAACAGAGGGGCTGAATCAGAGGGGCTGAAACAGAGGGTGAGAAACAGAGGGGCTGAAACAGAGTGCGAGAAACAGAGTGGCTGAAACAGACGGGCTGAAACAGAGGGGCTGAAAAAGAGGGCGAGAAACAGAGGGGCTGAAACAGAGGGGCTGAAACAGAGGGGCTGAATCAGAGGGGCTGAATCGGAGGGGCTGAAACAGAGGGGCTGAAACAGAGAGCGAGAAACAAACGGGCTGAAACAGCGGGCGAGAAACAGAGGGCGAGACACAGAGGGGCTGAAACAGAGGGGCTGAAACAGACGGGCTGAAACAGAGAGCCTGAAACAGAGGGCGAGAAACAGAGGGGCTGAACCAGAGGGGCTGAAACAGAGGGGCTGAAACAGAGGGGCTGAAACAGAGGGGCTGAATCAGAGGGGCTGAAAGAGAGGGGCTGAATCAGAGGGGCTGAAACAGAGGGCGAGAAACAGAGGGGCTGAAACAGAGGGTGAGAAACAGAGGGGCTGAAACAGAGGGGCTGAAACAGAGGGCGAGAAACAGAGAGGCTGAAACAGAGTCGAGAAGCAGATGGGCTGAAACAGAGGGGCTGAAACAGAGGGGCTGAAACAGAGGGGCTGAAACAGACGGCGAGAAACAGAGGGGCTGAAACCGAGGGCGAGAAACAGAGGGGCTGAAACAGAGGGCGAGAAACAGAGGGGCTGAAACAGAGGGGCTGAAACAGACGGGCTGAAACAGAGAGCCTGAAACAGAGGGCGAGAAACAGAGGGGCTGAAACAGACGGCGAGAAACAGAGGGGCTGAAACCGAGGGCGAGAAACAGAGGGGCTGAAACAGAGGGCGAGAAACAGAGGGGCTGAAACAGAGGGGCTGAAACAGACGGGCTGAAACAGAGGGGCTGAAACAGAGAGGCTGAAACAGAGGGGCTGAAGCAGAGGGGCTGAATCAGAGGGGCTGAAAGAGAGGGGCTGAATCAGAGGGGCTGAAACAGAGGGCGAGTATCAGATGGGCTGAAACAGATGTCGAGAAACAGAGGGGCTGAAACAGAGCGGCTGAAACAGAGGGGCTGAAACAGAGGGCGAGAAACAGAGGGGCTGAAACAGAGGGGCTGTATCAGAGGGGCTGAAACAGAGGGTGATAAACAGAGGGGCTGAAACAGAGGGCGAGAAACAGAGGGGCTGAAAAAGAGGGCGAGACACAGAGGGGCTGAAACAGAGCGACTGAAACAGAAGGGCTGAATCAGAGGGGCTGATTCAGAGTGGCTGAAACAGAGGGGCTGAATCAGAGGGGCTGAAACAGAGGGGCTGAAACAGAGGGGCTGAAATAGAGGGGCTGAAACAGAGGGAATGAAACAGAGGGGCAGAAACAGAGAGCGAGAAACAGAGAGGCTGAAACAGAGGGCGAGAAACAGAGGGGCTGAAACAGGGGGCGAGAAACAGAGGGGCTGAAACAGAGGGCGAGAAACAGAGGGGCTGAAACAGAGCGGCTGAAACAGAGGGGCTGAAACAGAGGGCGAGAAACAGAGGGGCTGAAAAAGAGGGCGAGAAACAGAGGGGCTGAAACAGAGGGGCTGAAACAGAGGGGCTGAATCAGAGGGGCTGATTCAGAGGGGCTGAAACAGAGGGGCTGAATCAGAGGGGCTGAAACAGTGGGCGAGAAACAGTGGGGCTGAAACAGAGGGCGAGAAACAGAGTGTCTGAAACAGAGCGGCTGAAACAGAGGGGCTGAAACAGAGGGGCTGAATGAGTGGGGCTGAATCAGAGGGGCTGAATCAGAGGGGCTGAAACAGAGTTGCTGAAAGAGAGGGGCAGAAACAGAGGGGCTGGAACAGAGGGGGAGAAACAGAGGGGCTGAAACAGAGGGGCTGTATCAGAGGGGCTGAAACAGAGGGCGAGAAACAGAGGGGCTGAAACAGAGGGCGAGAAACAGAGGGGCTGAACCAGATCGGCTGAAACAGAGGGGCTGAAACAGAGGGCTAGAAACAGAGGGGCTGAAAAAGAGGGCAAGAAACAGAGGGGCTGAAACAGAGGGGCTGAAACAGAGGGGCTGAATCAGAGTGTCTGAAACAGAGAGTGAGAAACAGAGGGGCTGGAACAGAGGGCGAGAAACAGAGTGGCTGAAACAGAGGCCGAGAAACAGAGGGGCTGAAACAGACGGGCTGAATGAGTTGGGCTGAATCAGAGGGGCTGAATCAGAGGGGCTGAAACAGAGTGGCTGAAACAGAGGGGCAGAAACAGAGGCCAAGAAACAGAGGGGCTGAAACAGAGGGGCTGAAACAGAGGGGCTGAAACAGAGAGCGAGAAACAGAGAGGCTGAAACAGAGGGCGAGAAACAGAGGGGCTGAAACAGGGGGCGAGAAACAGAGGGTCTGAAACAGAGGGCGAGAAACAGAGGGGCTGAAACAGAGCGGCTGAAACAGAGGGGCTGAAACAGAGGGCGAGAAACAGAGGGGCTGAAAAAGAGGGCGAGAAACAGAGGGGCTGAAACAGAGGGGCTGAAACAGAGGGGCTGAATCAGAGGGGCTGATTCAGAGGGGCTGAAACACAGGGGCTGAATCAGAGGGGCTGAAACAGAGGGTGAGTAACAGAGGGGCTGAAACAGAGTGCGAGAAACAGAGTGGCTGAAACACAGGGGCTGAAACAGAGGGGCTGAAACAGAGGGGCTGAAACAGAGGGCGAGAAACAGAGGGGCTGAAACAGAGGGCGAGAAACAAAGGGGCTGAAACAGAAGGGCTGTATGAGTGGGGCTGAATCAGAGGGGCTGAATCAGAGGGGCTGAAACAGAGGGTGAGAAACAGAGGGGCTGAAACAGAGGGCGAGAAACAAAGGGGCTGAAACAGAAGGGCTGAATGAGTGGGGCTGAATCAGAGGGGCTGAATCAGAGGGGCTGAAACAGAGGGCGAGAATCAGAGGGTGAGAAACAGAGGGCGAGAAACAGAGGGGATGAAACAGAGCGGCTGAAACAGAGGGGCTGAAATAGAGGGGCTGAAACAGAGGGGCTGAATCAGAGGGGCTGAAACAGAGGGGCTGAATCAGAGGAGCTGAAACAGAGGGCGAGAAACAGAGGGGCTGAAACAGACGGCGAGAAACAGAGGGGCTGAAACAGAGGGCGAGAAACAGAGGGGCTGAAACAGAGGGGCTGAAACAGAGGGGATGAAACAGAGGGGCTGAAACAGAGGGCGAGAAACAGAGAGGCTGAAACAGAGGGCGAGAAACAGAGGGGCTGAAACAGAGGGCGAGAAACAGAGGGGCTGAAACAGAGCTTCTGAAACAGAGGGGCTGAAACAGAGGGCGAGAAACAGAGGCGCTGAAAAAGAGGGCGAGAAACAGAGGGGCTGAAACAGAGGGGCTGAAACAGAGGGGCTGAATCAGAGGGGCTGATTCAGAGGGGCTGAAACAGAGGGGCTGAATCAGAGGGGCTGAAACAGTGGGCGAGAAACAGTGGGGCTGAAACAGAGGGCGAGAAACAGAGTGTCTGAAACAGAGCGGCTGAAACAGAGGGGCTGAAACAGAGGGGCTGAATGAGTGGGGCTGAATCAGAGGGGCTGAATCAGAGGGGCTGAAACAGAGTTGCTGAAAGAGAGGGGCAGAAACAGAGGGGCTGGAACAGAGGGGGAGAAACAGAGGGGCTGAAACAGAGGGGCTGTATCAGAGGGGCTGAAACAGAGGGTGAGAAACAGAGGGGCTGAAACAGAGGGCGAGAAACAGAGGGGCTGAAAAAGAGGGCGAGAAACAGAGGGGCTGAAACAGAGCGGCTGAAACAGAAGGGCTGAATCAGAGGGGCTGATTCAGAGTGGCTGAAACAGAGGGGCTGAATCAGAGGGGCTGAAACAGAGGGGCTGAAACAGAGGGGCTGAAATAGAGGGGCTGAAACAGAGGGAATGAAACAGAGGGGCAGAAACAGAGAGCGAGAAACAGAGAGGCTGAAACAGAGGGCGAGAAACAGAGGGGCTGAAACAGGGGGCGAGAAACAGAGGGGCTGAAACAGAGGGCGAGAAACAGAGGGGCTGAAACAGAGCGGCTGAAACAGAGGGGCTGAAACAGAGGGCGAGAAACAGAGGGGCTGAAAAAGAGGGCGAGAAACAGAGGGGCTGAAACAGAGGGGCTGAAACAGAGGGGCTGAATCAGAGGGGCTGATTCAGAGGGGCTGAAACAGAGGGGCTGAATCAGAGGGGCTGAAACAGAGGGTGAGAAACAGAGGGGCTGAAACAGAGTGCGAGAAACAGAGTGGCTGAAACAGACGGGCTGAAACAGAGGGGCTGAAAAAGAGGGCGAGAAACAGAGGGGCTGAAACAGAGGGGCTGAAACAGAGGGGCTGAATCAGAGGGGCTGAATCAGAGGGGCTGAAACAGAGGGGCTGAAACAGAGAGCGAGAAACAAACGGGCTGAAACAGCGGGCGAGAAACAGAGGGCGAGACACAGAGGGGCTGAAACAGAGGGGCTGAAACAGACGGGCTGAAACAGAGAGCCTGAAACAGAGGGCGAGAAACAGAGGGGCTGAACCAGAGGGGCTGAAACAGAGGGGCTGAAACAGAGGGGCTGAAACAGAGGGGCTGAATCAGAGGGGCTGAAAGAGAGGGGCTGAATCAGAGGGGCTGAAACAGAGGGCGAGAAACAGAGGGGCTGAAACAGAGGGTGAGAAACAGAGGGGCTGAAACAGAGGGGCTGAAACAGAGGGCGAGAAACAGAGAGGCTGAAACAGAGTCGAGAAGCAGATGGGCTGAAACAGAGGGGCTGAAACAGAGGGGCTGAAACAGAGGGGCTGAAACAGACGGCGAGAAACAGAGGGGCTGAAACCGAGGGCGAGAAACAGAGGGGCTGAAACAGAGGGCGAGAAACAGAGGGGCTGAAACAGAGGGGCTGAAACAGACGGGCTGAAACAGAGAGCCTGAAACAGAGGGCGAGAAACAGAGGGGCTGAAACAGACGGCGAGAAACAGAGGGGCTGAAACCGAGGGCGAGAAACAGAGGGGCTGAAACAGAGGGCGAGAAACAGAGGGGCTGAAACAGAGGGGCTGAAACAGACGGGCTGAAACAGAGGGGCTGAAACAGAGAGGCTGAAACAGAGGGGCTGAAGCAGAGGGGCTGAATCAGAGGGGCTGAAAGAGAGGGGCTGAATCAGAGGGGCTGAAACAGAGGGCGAGAAACAGATGGGCTGAAACAGATGTCGAGAAACAGAGGGGCTGAAACAGAGCGGCTGAAACAGAGGGGCTGAAACAGAGGGCGAGAAACAGAGGGGCTGAAACAGAGGGGCTGTATCAGAGGGGCTGAAACAGAGGGTGATAAACAGAGGGGCTGAAACAGAGGGCGAGAAACAGAGGGGCTGAAAAAGAGGGCGAGACACAGAGGGGCTGAAACAGAGCGGCTGAAACAGAAGGGCTGAATCAGAGGGGCTGATTCAGAGTGGCTGAAACAGAGGGGCTGAATCAGAGGGGCTGAAACAGAGGGGCTGAAACAGAGGGGCTGAAATAGAGGGGCTGAAACAGAGGGAATGAAACAGAGGGGCAGAAACAGAGAGCGAGAAACAGAGAGGCTGAAACAGAGGGCGAGAAACAGAGGGGCTGAAACAGGGGGCGAGAAACAGAGGGGCTGAAACAGAGGGCGAGAAACAGAGGGGCTGAAACAGAGCGGCTGAAACAGAGGGGCTGAAACAGAGGGCGAGAAACAGAGGGGCTGAAAAAGAGGGCGAGAAACAGAGGGGCTGAAACAGAGGGGCTGAAACAGAGGGGCTGAATCAGAGGGGCTGATTCAGAGGGGCTGAAACAGAGGGGCTGTATCAGAGGGGCTGAAACAGAGGGTGAGAAACAGAGGGGCTGAAACAGAGTGCGAGAAACAGAGTGGCTGAAACAGACGGGCTGAAACAGAGGGGCTGAAAAAGAGGGCGAGAAACAGAGGGGCTGAAACAGAGGGGCTGAAACAGAGGGGCTGAATCAGAGGGGCTGAATCAGAGGGGCTGAAACAGAGGGGCTGAAACAGAGAGCGAGAAACAAACGGGCTGAAACAGCGGGCGAGAAACAGAGGGCGAGACACAGAGGGGCTGAAACAGAGGGGCTGAAACAGACGGGCTGAAACAGAGAGCCTGAAACAGAGGGCGAGAAACAGAGGGGCTGAACCAGAGGGGCTGAAACAGAGGGGCTGAAACAGAGGGGCTGAAACAGAGGGGCTGAATCAGAGGGGCTGAAAGAGAGGGGCTGAATCAGAGGGGCTGAAACAGAGGGCGAGAAACAGAGGGGCTGAAACAGAGGGTGAGAAACAGAGGGGCTGAAACAGAGGGGCTGAAACAGAGGGCGAGAAACAGAGAGGCTGAAACAGAGTCGAGAAGCAGATGGGCTGAAACAGAGGGGCTGAAACAGAGGGGCTGAAACAGAGGGGCTGAAACAGACGGCGAGAAACAGAGGGGCTGAAACCGAGGGCGAGAAACAGAGGGGCTGAAACAGAGGGCGAGAAACAGAGGGGCTGAAACAGAGGGGCTGAAACAGACGGGCTGAAACAGAGAGCCTGAAACAGAGGGCGAGAAACAGAGAGCGAGAAACAAACGGGCTGAAACAGCGGGCGAGAAACAGAGGGCGAGACACAGAGGGGCTGAAACAGAGGGGCTGAAACAGACGGGCTGAAACAGAGAGCCTGAAACAGAGGGCGAGAAACAGAGGGGCTGAACCAGAGGGGCTGAAACAGAGGGGCTGAAACAGAGGGGCTGAAACAGAGGGGCTGAATCAGAGGGGCTGAAAGAGAGGGGCTGAATCAGAGGGGCTGAAACAGAGGGCGAGAAACAGAGGGGCTGAAACAGAGGGTGAGAAACAGAGGGGCTGAAACAGAGGGGCTGAAACAGAGGGCGAGAAACAGAGAGGCTGAAACAGAGTCGAGAAGCAGATGGGCTGAAACAGAGGGGCTGAAACAGAGGGGCTGAAACAGAGGGGCTGAAACAGACGGCGAGAAACAGAGGGGCTGAAACCGAGGGCGAGAAACAGAGGGGCTGAAACAGAGGGCGAGAAACAGAGGGGCTGAAACAGAGGGGCTGAAACAGACGGGCTGAAACAGAGAGCCTGAAACAGAGGGCGAGAAACAGAGGGGCTGAAACAGACGGCGAGAAACAGAGGGGCTGAAACCGAGGGCGAGAAACAGAGGGGCTGAAACAGAGGGCGAGAAACAGAGGGGCTGAAACAGAGGGGCTGAAACAGACGGGCTGAAACAGAGGGGCTGGAACAGAGAGGCTGAAACAGAGGGGCTGAAGCAGAGGGGCTGAATCAGAGGGGCTGAAAGAGAGGGGCTGAATCAGAGGGGCTGAAACAGAGGGCGAGAAACAGATGGGCTGAAACAGATGTCGAGAAACAGAGGGGCTGAAACAGAGCGGCTGAAACAGAGGGGCTGAAACAGAGGGCGAGAAACAGAGGCGCTGATAAAGAGGGCGAGAAACAGAGGGGCTGAAACAGAGGGGCTGAAACAGAGGGGCTGAATCAGAGGGGCTGATTCAGAGGGGCTGAAACAGAGGGGCTGAATCAGAGGGGCTGAAACAGAGAGCGAGAAACAGAGGGGCTGAAACAGAGGGGGAGAAACAGAGTGGCTGAAACAGATGGGCTGAAACAGAGGGGCTGAAAAAGAGGGCGAAAAACAGAGGGGCTGAGACAGAGGCCGAGGAACAGAGGGGCTGAAACTGAGGGGCTGAAACAGAGGGGCTGAATGAGTGGGGCTGAATCAGAGGGGCTGAATCAGAGGGGCTGAAACAGAGTGGCTGAAAGAGAGGGGCAGAAACAGAGGGGCTGGAACAGAGGGGGAGAAACAGAGGGGCTGAAACACAGGGGCAGAATCAGAGGGGCTGAAACAGAGGGCGAGAAACAGAGGGGCTGAAACAGAGGGCGAGAAACAGAGGGGCTGAAAAAGAGGGCGAGAAACAGGGGGGCTGACACAGAGGGGCTGAAACAGAGGGGCTGAATCAGAGGGGCTGATTCAGAGGGGCTGAAACAGAGGGGCTGAATCAGAGGGGCTGAAACAGAGGGGCTGAAACAGAGGGGCTGAAATAGAGGGGCTGAAACAGAGGGGAAGAAACAGAGGGGCTGAAACAGAGAGCGAGAAACAGAGAGGCTGAAACAGAGGGCGAGAAACAGAGGGGCTGAAAAAGAGGGCAAGAAACAGAGGGGCTGAAACAGAGGGGCTGAAACAGAGGGGCTGAATCAGAGGGGCTGAAACAGAGAGTGAGAAACAGAGGGGCTGGAACAGAGGGCGAGAAACAGAGTGGCTGAAACAGAGGCCGAGAAACAGAGGGGCTGAAACAGACGGGCTGAATGAGTGGGGCTGAATCAGAGGGGCTGAATCAGAGGGGCTGAAACAGAGTGGCTGAAACAGAGGGGCAGAAACAGAGGCCAAGAAACAGAGGGGCTGAAACAGAGGGGCTGAAACAGAGGGGCTGAAACAGAGGGGCTGAAACAGAGGGGCTGAATCAGAGGGGCTGAAACAGAAGGCGAGAAACAGAGGGGCTGAAACAGAGGCCGAGGAACAGAGGGGCTGAAACAGAGGGGCTGAAACAGAGGGGCTGAATGAGTGGGGCTGAATCAGAGTTGCTGAATCAGAGGGGCTGAAACAGAGTGGCTGAAAGAGAGGGGCAGAAACAGAGGGCGAGAAACAGAGGGGCTGAAACAGAGGGCGAGAAACAGAGGGGCTGAATGAGTGGGGCTGAATCAGAGTTGCTGAATCAGAGGGGCTGAAACAGAGTGGCTGAAAGAGAGGGGCAGAAACAGAGGGGGAGAAACAGAGGGGCTGAAACACAGGGGCTGAATCAGAGGGGCTGAAACAGAGGGCGAGAAACAGAGGGGCTGAAACAGAGGGCGAGAAACAGAGGGGCTGAAAAAGAGGGCGAGAAACAGGGGGGCTGACACAGAGGGCGAGAAACAGAGGGGCTGAAACAGAGGGGCTGAAACAGAGGGGCTGAATCAGAGGGGCTGATTCAGAGGGGCTGAAACAGAGGGGCTGAATCAGAGGGGCTGAAACAGAGAGCGAGAAACAGAGGGGCTGAAACAGAGGGCGAGAAACAGAGTGGCTGAAACAGACGGGCTGAAACAGAGGGGCTGAAAAAGAGGGCGAAAAACAGAGGGGCTGAAACAGAGGCCGAGGAACAGAGGGGCTGAAACAGAGGGGCTGAAACAGAGGGGCTGAATGAGTGGGGCTGAATCAGAGGGGCTGAATCAGAGGGGCTGAAACAGAGTGGCTGAAAGAGAGGGTCAGAAACAGAGGGGCTGGAACAGAGGGGGAGAAACAGAGGGGCTGAAACACAGGGGCTGAATCAGAGTGGCTGAAACAGAGGGCGAGAAACAGAGGGGCTGAAACAGAGGGCGAGAAACAGAGGGGCTGAAAAAGAGGGCGAGAAACAGGGGGGCTGACACAGAGGGGCTGAAACAGAGGGGCTGAATCAGAGGGGCTGATTCAGAGGGGCTTAAACAGAGGGGCTGAATCAGAGGGGCTGAAACAGAGGGGCTGAAACATAGGGGCTGAAATAGAGGGGCTGAAACAGAGGGGAAGAAACAGAGGGGCTGAAACAGAGAGCGAGAAACAGAGAGGCTGAAACAGAGGGCGAGAAACAGAGGGGCTGAAACAGAGGGCGAGAAACAGAGAGGCTGAAACAGAGGGCGAGAAACAGAGGGGCTGAAACAGAGCGGCTGAAACAGAGGGGCTGAAACAGAGGGCGAGAAACAGAGGGGCTGAAAAAGAGGGCGAGAAACAGAGGGGCTGAAACAGAGGGGCTGAATCAGAGGGGCTGAAACAGAGAGTGAGAAACAGAGGGGCTGAAACAGAGGGCGAGAAACAGAGTGGCTGAAACAGAGGCCGAGAAACAGAGGGGCTGAAACAGAGGGGCTGAAACAGAGGGGCTGAATGAGTGGGGCTGAATCAGAAGGGCTGAATCAGAGGGGCTGAAACAGAGTGGCTGAAACAGAGGGGCAGAAACAGAGGCCGAGAAACAGAGGGGCTGAAACAGAGGCGCTGAAACAGAGGGGCTGAATGAGTGGGGCTGAATCAGAGGGGCTGAATCAGAGGGGCTGAAACAGAGTGGCTGAAACAGAGGGGCAGAAACAGAGGGGCTGGAACAGAGGGGGAGAAACAGAGGGGCTGAAACAGAGGGGCTGAATCAGAGGGGCTGAAAGAGAGGGCGAGAAACAAAGGGGCTGAAACAGAGGGCGAGAAACAGAGGGGCAGAAACAGAGGGCGAGAAACAGAGGGGCTGAAACAGAGGGGCTGAAACAGAGGGCGAAAAACAGAGGGGCTGAAACAGAGGGCGAGAAACAGAGGGTGAGAAACAGAGGGCGAGAAACAGAGGGGATGAAACAGAGAGGCAGAAACAGAGGGGCTGAAACAGAGGGGCTGAAACAGAGGGGCTGAATCAGAGGGGCTGAAACAGAGGGGCTGAATCAGAGGGGCTGAAACAGAAGGCGAGAAACAGAGGGGCTGAAACAGAGGGCGAGAAATAGAGGGGATGAAACAGAGGGGCTGAAACAGAGGGCGAGAAACAAAGGGGCTGAAACAGAGGGCGAGAAACAGTGGGGCTGAAACAGAGGGGCTGAAACAGAGGGGCTGAAACAGAGGGCGAGAAACAGAGGGGCTGAAACAGAGGGCGAGACACAGAGGAGCTGAAACAGAGGGGCTGAAATAGAGGGGCTGAAACATAGGGCGAGAAACAGAGGGGCTGAAACAGAGGCCGTGAAACAGTGTGGCTGAAACAGAGGGCGAGAAACAGAGGGGCTGAAACAGAGGGGCTGAATCAGAGGAGCTGAAACAGAGGGCGAGAAACAGAGGGGCTGAAACAGACTGCGAGAAACAGAGGGGCTGAATCAGAGGGGCTGAATCAGAGGGGCTGAAACAGAAGGGCTGAAACAGAGGGGATGAAACAGAGGGGCTGAAACAGAGGGCGAGAAACAGAGAGGCTGAAACAGAGGGCGAGAAACAGAGGGGCTGAAACAGAGGGCGAGAAACAGAGGGGCTGAAACAGAGCGGCTGAAACAGAGGGGCTGAAACAGAGGGCGAGAAACAGTGGGGCTGAAACAGAGGGGCTGAAACAGAGGGGCTGAAACAGAGGGCGAGAAACAGAGGGGCTGAAACAGAGGGCGAGACACAGAGGAGCTGAATCAGTGGGGCTGAAACAGAGGGGCTGAAACATAGGGCGAGAAACAGAGGGGCTGAAACAGAGGCCGAGAAACAGTGTGGCTGAAACAGAGGGCGAGAAACAGAGGGGCTGAAACAGTGGGGCTGAATCAGAGGAGCTGAAACAGAGGGCGAGAAACAGAGGGGCTGAAACAGACTGCGAGAAACAGAGGGGCTGAAACAGAGGGCGAGAAACAGAGGGGCTGAAACAGAGGGGCTGAAACAGAGGGGATGAAACAGAGGGGCTGAAACAGAGGGCGAGAAACAGAGAGGCTGAAACAGAGGGCGAGAAACAGAGGGGCTGAAACAGAGGGCGAGAAACAGAGGGGCTGAAACAGAGGGGCTGAAACAGAGGGGCTGAATCAGATGGGCTGATTCAGAGGGGCTGAAACAGAGGGTCTGAATCAGAGGGGCTGAAACAGTGGGCGAGAAACAGTGGGGCTGAAACAGAGGGCGAGAAACAGAGTGTCTGAAACAGACGGGCTGAAACAGACGGGCTGAAAAAGAGGGCGAAAAACAGAGGGGCTGAAACAGAGGCCGAGAAACAGAGGGGCTGAAACAGAGGGGCTGAAACAGAGGGGCTGAATGTGTGGGGTTGAATCAGAGGGGCTGAATCAGAGGGGCTGAAACAGAGTGGCTGAAAGAGAGGGGCAGAAACAGAGGGGCTGGAACAGAGGGGGAGAAACAGAGGGGCTGAAACAGAGGGGCTGAATCAGAGGGGCTGAAACAGAGGGCGAGAAACAGAGGGGCTGAAAAAGAGGGCGAGAAACAGAGGGGCTGAAACAGAGGGGCTGAAACAGAGGGGCTGAATCAGAGGGGCTGATTCAGAGTGGCTGAAACAGAGGGGCTGAATCAGAGGGGCTGAAACAGAGGGGCTGAAACAGAGGGGCTGAAATAGAGGGGCTGAAACAGAGGGGATGAAACAGAGGGGCTGAAACAGAGAGCGAGAAACAGAGAGGCTGAAACAGAGGGCGAGAAACAGAGTGTCTGAAACAGACGGGCTGAAACAGAGGGGCTGAAAAAGAGGGCGAAAAACAGAGGGGCTGAAACAGAGGCCGAGAAACAGAGGGGCTGAAACAGAGGGGCTGAAACAGAGGGGCTGAATGAGTGGGGCTGAATCAGAGGGGCTGAATCAGAGTGGCTGAAACAGAGTGGCTGAAAGAGAGGGGCAGAAACAGAGGGGCTGGAACAGAGGGGGAGAAACTGAGGGGCTGAAACAGAGGGGCTGAATCAGAGGGGCTGAAACAGAGGGCGAGAAACAGAGGGGCTGAAAAAGAGGGCGAGAAACAGAGGGGCTGAAACAGAGGGGCTGAAACAGAGGGGCTGAATCAGAGGGGCTGATTCAGAGTGGCTGAAACAGAGGGGCTGAAAAAGAGGGCGAAAAACAGAGGGGCTGAAACAGAGGGGCTGAAATAGAGGGGCTGAAACAGAGGGGATGAAACAGAGGGGCTGAAACAGAGAGCGAGAAACAGAGAGGCTGAAACAGAGGGCGAGAAACAGAGGGG
Organism: Chiloscyllium punctatum; assembly: GCF_047496795.1. Taxonomy (NCBI): domain Eukaryota; kingdom Metazoa; phylum Chordata; class Chondrichthyes; order Orectolobiformes; family Hemiscylliidae; genus Chiloscyllium; species Chiloscyllium punctatum. The sequence continues at coordinate 144,417,118 of NC_092742.1, forward strand.
CTGAAACAGGGGGCGAGAAACAGAGGGGCTGAAACAGAGGGCGAGAAACAGAGGGGCTGAAACAGAGCGGCTGAAACAGAGGGGCTGAAACAGAGGGCGAGAAACAGAGGGGCTGAAAAAGAGGGCGAGAAACAGAGGGGCTGAAACAGAGGGGCTGAAACAGAGGGGCTGAATCAGAGGGGCTGATTCAGAGGGGCTGAAACAGAGGGGCTGAATCAGAGGGGCTGAAACAGAGGGTTAGTAACAGAGGGGCTGAAACAGAGTGCGAGAAACAGAGTGGCTGAAACAAACGGGCTGAAACAGATGGGCTGAAACAGAGGGGCTGAAACAGAGGGCGAGAAACAGAGGGGCTGAAACAGAGGGCGAGAAACAAAGGGGCTGAAACAGAAGGGCTGAATGAGTGGGGCTGAATCAGAGGGGCTGAATCAGAGGGGCTGAAACAGAGGGTGAGAAACAGAGGGGCTGAAACAGAGGGGCTGAAACAGAGGGGCTGAAACATAGGGCGAGAAACATAGGGGCTGAAACAGAGGGCGAGAATCAGAGTGTGAGAAACAGAGGGCGAGAAACAGAGGGGATGAAACAGAGCGGCTGAAACAGAGGGGCTGAAATAGAGGGGCTGAAAGAGAGGGGCTGAATCAGAGGGGCTGAAACAGAGGGGCTGAATCAGAGGAGCTGAAACAGAGGGCGAGAAACAGAGGGGCTGAAACAGACGGCGAGAAACAGAGGGGCTGAAACAGAGGGCGAGAAACAGAGGGGCTGAAACAGAGGGGCTGAAACAGAGGGGATGAAACAGAGGGGCTGAAACAGAGGGCGAGAAACAGAGAGGCTGAAACAGAGGGCGAGAAACAGAGGGGCTGAAACAGAGGGCGAGAAACAGAGGGGCTGAAACAGAGCTTCTGAAATAGAGGGGCTGAAACAGAGGGCGAGAAACAGAGGCGCTGAAAAAGAGGGCGAGAAACAGAGGGGCTGATACAGAGGGGCTGAAACAGAGGGGCTGAATCAGAGGGGCTGATTCAGAGGGGCTGAAACAGAGGGGCTGAATCAGAGGGGCTGAAACAGTGGGCGAGAAACAGTGGGGCTGAAACAGAGGGCGAGAAACAGAGTGTCTGAAACAGAGCGGCTGAAACAGAGGGGCTGAAACAGAAGGGCTGAATGAGTGGGGCTGAATCAGAGGGGCTGAATCAGAGGGGCTGAAACAGAGTGGCTGAAAGAGAGGGGCAGAAACAGAGGGGCTGGAACAGAGGGGGAGAAACAGAGGGGCTGAAACAGAGGGGCTGAATCAGAGGGGCTGAAACAGCGGGGCTGAAACAGAGGGGCTGAAACAGAGGGGCTGAAACAGAGGGGCTGAATCAGAGGGGCTGAAAGAGAGGGGCTGCATCAGAGGGGCTGAAACAGAGGGCGAGAAATAGAGGGGCTGAAACAGAGGGTGAGAAACAGAGGGGCTGAAACAGAGGGGCTGAAACAGAGGGCGAGAAACAGATGGGCTGAAACAGAGGGCGAGAAACAGAGGGGCTGAAACAGAGGGCGAGAAAGAGACGGGCTGAAACAGAAGGGCTGAAACAGATGGGCTGAAACAGAGGGGCTGAAACAGAGGGCGAGAAACAGGGGGGCTGAAACCGAGGGCGAGAAACAGAGGGGCTGAATCAGAGGGGCTGAATCAGAGGGGCTGAAACAGAGTGGCTGGAACAGAGGGGGAGAAACAGAGGGGCTGAAACAGAGGGGCTGAATCAGAGGGGCTGAAACAGAGTGCGAGAAACAGAGGGGCGGAAACAGAGGGCGAGAAACAGTGGGGCAGAAACAGAGGGCGAGAAACAGAGGGGCTGAAACAGAGGGGCTGAAACAGAGGGCGAGAAGCAGAGGGCGAGAAACAGAGGGCGAGAAACAGAGGGGATGAAACAGAGGGGCTGAAACAGAGGGGCTGAAACAGAGGGGCTGAAACAGAGGGGCTGAATCAGAGGGGCTGAAACAGAGGGGCTGAATCAGAGGGGCTGAAACAGAAGGCGAGAAACAGAGGGGCTGAAATAAAGGGCGAGAAACAGTGGGGCTGAAACAGAGGGGCTGAAACAGAGGGCGAGAAACAAAGGGGCTGAAACAGAGGGCGAGAAACAGAGGGGCTGTAACAGAGGGCGAGAAACAGAGGAGCTGAAACAGAGGGGCTGAAACAGAGGGGCTGAAACAGAGTGCGAGAAACAGAGGGGCTGAAACAGCTGGGCTGAAACAGAGGGGCTGAAACAGAGGGGCTGAAACAGAGGGGCTGAATCAGAGGGGCTGAAAGAGAGGGGCTGCATCAGAGGGGCTGAAACAGAGGGCGAGAAATAGAGGGGCTGAAACAGAGGGTGAGAAACAGAGGGGCTGAAACAGAGGGGCTGAAACAGAGGGCGAGAAACAGATGGGCTGAAACAGAGGGCGAGAAACAGAGGGGCTGAAACAGAGGGCGAGAAAGAGACGGGCTGAAACAGAAGGGCTGAAACAGATGGGCTGAAACAGAGGGGCTGAAACAGAGGGCGAGAAACAGGGGGTCTGAAACCGAGGGCGAGAAACAGAGGGGCTGAAACAGAGGGCGAGAAACAAAGGGGCTGAAACAGAGGGGCTGAAACAGACGGGTTGAAACAGAGGGGCTGAAACAGAGAGGCTGAAACAGAGGGGCTGAAACAGAGGGGCTGAATCAGAGGGGCTGAAAGAGAGGGGCTGAAACAGTGGGGCTGAAACAGAGGGCGAGAAACATAGGGGCTGAAACAGAGGGCGAGAATCAGAGGGTGAGAAACAGAGGGCGATAAACAGAGGGGATGAAACAGAGCGGCTGAAACAGTGGGGCTGAAATAGAGGGGCTGAAACAGAGGGGCTGAATCAGAGGGGCTGAAACAGTGGGGCTGAATCAGAGGAGCTGAAACAGAGGGCGAGAAACAGAGGGGCTGAAACAGACGGCGAGAAACAGAGGGGCTGAAACAGAGGGCGAGAAACAGAGGGGCTGAAACAGAGGGCGAGAAACAGAGAGGCTGAAACAGAGGGCGAGAAACAGAGAGGCTGAAACAGAGGGCGAGAAACAGAGGGGCTGAAACAGAGGGCGAGAAACAGAGAGGCTGAAACAGAGCGGCTGAAACAGAGGGGCTGAAACAGAGGGCGAGAAACAGAGGCGCTGAAAAAGAGGGCGAGAAACAGAGGGGCTGAAACAGAGGGGCTGAAACAGAGGGGTTGAATCAGAGGGGCTGATTCAGAGGGGCTGAAACAGAGGGGCTGAATCAGAGGGGCTGAAACAGAGGGCGAGAAACAGTGGGGCTGAAAAAGAGGGCGAGAAACAGAGGGGCTGAAACAGAGGGGCTGAATCAGAGGGGCTGAATCAGAGGGGCTGATTCAGAGTGGCTGAAACAGAGGGGCTGAATCAGAGGGGCTGAAACAGAGGGGCTGAAACAGAGGGGCTGAAATAGAGGGGCTGAAACAGAGGGGATGAAACAGAGGGGCTGAAACAGAGAGCGAGAAACAGAGAGGCTGAAACAGAGGGCGAGAAACAGAGGGGCTGAAACAGGGGGCGAGAAACAGAGGGGCTGAAACAGAGGGCGAGAAACAGAGGGGCTGAAACAGAGCGGCTGAAACAGAGGGGCTGAAACAGAGGGCGAGAAACAGAGGGGCTGAAAAAGAGGGCGAGAAACAGAGGGGCTGAAACAGAGGGGCTGAAACAGAGGGGCTGAATCAGAGGGGCTGATTCAGAGGGGCTGAAACAGAGGGGCTGAATCAGAGGGGCTGAAACAGAGGGTTAGTAACAGAGGGGCTGAAACAGAGTGCGAGAAACAGAGTGGCTGAAACAAACGGGCTGAAACAGATGGGCTGAAACAGAGGGGCTGAAACAGAGGGCGAGAAACAGAGGGGCTGAAACAGAGGGCGAGAAACAAAGGGGCTGAAACAGAAGGGCTGAATGAGTGGGGCTGAATCAGAGGGGCTGAATCAGAGGGGCTGAAACAGAGGGTGAGAAACTGAGGGGCTGAAACAGAGGGGCTGAAACAGAGGGGCTGAAACATAGGGCGAGAAACATAGGGGCTGAAACAGAGGGCGAGAATCAGAGGGTGAGAAACAGAGGGCGAGAAACAGAGGGGATGAAACAGAGCGGCTGAAACAGAGGGGCTGAAATATAGGGGCTGAAACAGAGGGGCTGAATCAGAGGGGCTGAAACAGAGGGGCTGAATCAGAGGAGCTGAAACAGAGGGCGAGAAACAGAGGGGCTGAAACAGACGGCGAGAAACAGAGGGGCTGAAACAGAGGGCGAGAAACAGAGGGGCTGAAACAGAGGGGCTGAAAGAGAGGGGATGAAACAGAGGGGCTGAAACAGAGGGCGAGAAACAGAGAGGCTGAAACAGAGGGCGAGAAACAGAGGGGCTGAAACAGAGGGCGAGAAACAGAGGGGCTGAAAAAGAGGGCGAGAAACAGAGGGGCTGAAACAGAGGGGCTGAAACAGAGGGGCTGAATCAGAGGGGCTGATTCAGAGGGGCTGAAACAGAGGGTCTGAATCAGAGGGGCTGAAACAGTGGGCGAGAAACAGTGGGGCTGTAACAGAGGGCGAGAAACAGAGTGTCTGAAACAGACAGGCTGAAACAGAGGGGCTGAAAAAGAGGGCGAAAAACAGAGGGGCTGAAACAGAGGCCGAGAAACAGAGGGGCTGAAACAGAGGGGCTGAAACAGAGGGGCTGAATGAGTGGGGCTGAATCAGAGGGGCTGAATCAGAGGGGCTGAAACAGAGTGGCTGAAAGAGAGGGGCAGAAACAGAGGGGCTGGAACAGAGGGGGAGAAACAGAGGGGCTGAAACAGAGGGGCTGAATCAGAGGGGCTGAAACAGAGGGCGAGAAACAGAGGGGCTGAAAAAGAGGGCGAGAAACAGAAGGGCTGAAACAGAGGGGCTGAAACAGAGGGGCTGAATCAGAGGGGCTGATTCAGAGTGGCTGAAACAGAGGGGCTGAATCAGAGGGGCTGAAACAGAGGGGCTGAAACAGAGGGGCTGAAATAGAGGGGCTGAAACAGAGGGGATGAAACAGAGGTGCTGAAACAGAGAGCGAGAAACAGAGAGGCTGAAACAGAGGGCGAGAAACAGAGGGGCTGAAACAGGGGGCGAGAAACAGAGGGGCTGAAACAGAGGGCGAGAAACAGAGGGGCTGAAACAGAGCGGCTGAAACAGAGGGGCTGAAACAGAGGGCGAGAAACAGAGGGGCTGAAAAAGAGGGCGAGAAACAGAGGGGCTGAAACAGACGGGCTGAAACAGAGGGCGAGAAACAGAGGGGCTGATTCAGAGGGGCTGAAACAGAGGGGCTGAATCAGAGGGGCTGAAACAGAGGGTTAGTAACAGAGGGGCTGAAACAGAGTGCGAGAAACAGAGTGGCTGAAACAAACGGGCTGAAACAGATGGGCTGAAACAGAGGGGCTGAAACAGAGGGCGAGAAACAGAGGGGCTGAAACAGAGGGCGAGAAACAAAGGGGCTGAAACAGAAGGGCTGAATGAGTGGGGCTGAATCAGAGGGGCTGAATCAGAGGGGCTGAAACAGAGGGTGAGAAACAGAGGGGCTGAAACAGAGGGGCTGAAACAGAGGGGCTGAATCATAGGGCGAGAAACATAGGGGCTGAAACAGAGGGCGAGTATCAGAGGGTGAGAAACAGAGGGCGAGAAACAGAGGGGATGAAACAGAGCGGCTGAAACAGAGGGGCTGAAATAGAGGGGCTGAAACAGAGGGGCTGAATCAGAGGGTCTGAAACAGAGGGGCTGAATCAGAGGAGCTGAAACAGAGGGCGAGAAACAGAGGGGCTGAAACAGACGGCGAGAAACAGAGGGGCTGAAACAGAGGGCGAGAAACAGAGGGGCTGAAACAGAGGGGCTGAAACAGAGGGGATGAAACAGAGGGGCTGAAACAGAGGGCGAGAAACAGAGAGGCTGAAACAGAGGGCGAGAAACAGAAGGGCTGAAACAGAGGGCGAGAAACAGAGGGGCTGAAACAGAGCTTCTGAAATAGAGGGGCTGAAACAGAGGGCGAGAAACAGAGGCGCTGAAAAAGAGGGCGAGAAACAGAGGGGCTGATACAGAGGGGCTGAAACAGAGGGGCTGAATCAGAGGGGCTGATTCAGAGGGGCTGAAACAGAGGGGCTGAATCAGAGGGGCTGAAACAGTGGGCGAGAAACAGTGGGGCTGAAACAGAGGGCGAGAAACAGAGTTTCTGAAACAGAGCGGCTGAAACAGAGGGGCTGAAACAGAGGGGCTGAATGAGTGGGGCTGAATCAGAGGGGCTGAATCAGAGGGGCTGAAACAGAGGGTGAGAAACAGAGGGGCTGAAACAGAGGGTCTGAATCAGAGGGGCTGAAACAGTGGGCGAGAAACAGTGGGGTTGTAACAGAGGGCGAGAAACAGAGTGTCTGAAACAGACGGGCTGAAACAGAGGGGCTGAAAAAGAGGGCGAAAAACAGAGGGGCTGAAACAGAGGCCGAGAAACAGAGGGGCTGAAACAGAGGGGCTGAAACAGAGGGGCTGAATGAGTGGGGCTGAATCAGAGGGGCTGAATCAGAGGGGCTGGAACAGAGTGGCTGAAAGAGAGGGGCAGAAACAGAGGGGCTGGAACAGAGGGGGAGAAACAGAGGGGCTGAAACAGAGGGGCTGAATCAGAGGGGCTGAAACAGAGGGCGAGAAACAGAGGGGCTGAAAAAGAGGGCGAGAAACAGAGGGGCTGAAACAGAGGGGCTGAAACAGAGGGGCTGAATCAGAGGGGCTGATTCAGAGTGGCTGAAACAGAGGGGCTGAATCAGAGGGGCTGAAACAGAGGGGCTGAAACAGAGGGGCTGAAATAGAGGGGCTGAAACAGAGGGGATGAAACAGAGGGGCTGAAACAGAGAGCGAGAAACAGAGAGGCTGAAACAGAGGGCGGGAAACAGAGGGGCTGAAACAGGGGGCGAGAAACAGAGGGGCTGAAACAGAGGGCGAGAAACAGAGGGGCTGAAACAGAGCGGCTGAAACAGAGGGGCTGAAACAGAGGGCGAGAAACAGAGGGGCTGAAAAAGAGGGCGAGAAACAGAGGGGCTGAAACAGAGAGGCTGAAACAGAGGGGCTGAATCAGAGGGGCTGATTCAGAGGGGCTGAAACAGAGGGGCTGAATCAGAGGGTCTGAAACAGAGGGTTAGTAACAGAGGGGCTGAAACAGAGTGCGAGAAACAGAGTGGCTGAAACAAACGGGCTGAAACAGATCGGCTGAAACAGAGGGGCTGAAACAGAGGGCGAGAAACAGAGGGGCTGAAACAGAGGGGCTGAAATAGAGGGGCTGAAACAGAGGGGCTGAATCAGAGGGGCTGAAACAGTGGGGCTGAATCAGAGGAGCTGAAACAGAGGGCGAGAAACAGAGGGGCTGAACAGACGGCGAGAAACAGAGGGGCTGAAACAGAGGGCGAGGAACAGAGGGGCTGAAACAGAGGGGCTGAAACAAAGGGGATGAAACAGAGGGGCTGAAACAGAGGGCGAGAAACAGAGAGGCTGAAACAGAGGGCGAGAAACAGAGGGGCTGAAACAGAGGGCGAGAAACAGAGGGGCTGAAACAGAGCGGCTGAAACAGAGGGGCTGAAACAGAGGGCGAGAAACAGAGGCGCTGAAAAAGAGGGCGAGAAACAGAGGGGCTGAAACAGAGGGGCTGAAACAGAGGGGCTGAATCAGAGGGGCTGATTCAGAGGGGCTGAAACAGAGGGGCTGAATCAGAGGGGCTGAAACAGTGGGCGAGAAACAGTGGGGCTGAAACAGAGGGCGAGAAACAGAGTGTCTGAAACAGACGGGCTGAAACAGAGGGGCTGAAAAAGAGGGCGAAAAACAGAGGGGCTGAAACAGAGGCCGAGAAACAGAGGGGCTGAAACAGAGGGGCTGAAACAGAGGGGCTGAATGAGTGGGGCTGAATCAGAGGGGCTGAATCAGAGGGGCTGAAACAGAGGGGCTGAAACAGTGGGGCTGAAACAGAGGGCGAGAAACATAGGGGCTGATACAGAGGGCGAGAATCAGAGGGTGAGAAACAGAGGGCGAGAAACAGAGGGGATGAAACAGAGCGACTGAAACAGAGGGGCTGAAATAGAGGGGCTGAAACAGAGGGGCTGAATCAAAGGGGCTGAAACAGTGGGGCTGAATCAGAGGAGCTGAAACAGAGGGCGAGAAACAGAGGGGCTGAAACAGACGGCGAGAAACAGAGGGGCTGAAACAGAGGGCGAGAAACAGAGGGGCTGAAACAGAGGGGCTGAAAGAGAGGGGATGAAACAGAGGGGCTGAAACAGAGGGCGAGAAACAGAGAGGCTGAAACAGAGGGCGAGAAACAGAGGGGCTGAAACAGAGGGCGAGAAACAGAGGGGCTGAAACAGAGCGGCTGAAACAGAGGGGCTGAAACAGAGGGCGAGAAACAGAGGCGCTGAAAAAGAGGGCGAGAAACAGAGGGGCTGAAACAGAGGGGCTGAAACAGAGGGGCTGAATCAGATGGGCTGATTCAGAGGGGCTGAAACAGAGGGTCTGAATCAGAGGGGCTGAAACAGTGGGCGAGAAACAGTGGGGCTGAAACAGAGGGCGAGAAACAGAGTGTCTGAAACAGACGGGCTGAAACAGAGGGGCTGAAAAAGAGGGCGAAAAACAGAGGGGCTGAAACAGAGGCCGAGAAACAGAGGGGCTGAAACAGAGGGGCTGAAACAGAGGGGCTGAATGAGTGGGGCTGAATCAGAGGAGCTGAATCAGAGGGGCTGAAACAGAGTGGCTGAAAGAGAGGGGCAGAAACAGAGGGGCTGGAACAGAGGGGGAGAATCAGAGGGGCTGAAACAGAGGGGCTGAATCAGAGGGGCTGAAACAGAGGGCGAGAAACAGAGGGGCTGAAAAAGAGGGCGAGAAACAGAGGGGCTGAAACAGAGGGGCTGAAACAGAGGGGCTGAATCAGAGGGGCTGATTCAGAGTGGCTGAAACAGAGGGGCTGAATCAGAGGGGCTGAAACAGAGGGGCTGAAACAGAGGGGCTGAAATAGAGGGGCTGAAACAGAGGGGATGAAACAGAGGGGCTGAAACAGAGAGCGAGAAACAGAGAGGCTGAAACAGAGGGCGAGAAACAGAGGGGCTGAAACAGGGGGCGAGAAACAGAGGGGCTGAAACAGAGGGCGAGAAACAGAGGGGCTGAAACAGAGCGGCTGAAACAGAGGGGCTGAAACAGAGGGCGAGAAACAGAGGGGCTGAAAAAGAGGGCGAGAAACAGAGGGGCTGAAACAGAGGGGCTGAAACAGAGGGGCTGAATCAGAGGGGCTGATTCAGAGGGGCTGAAACAGAGGGGCTGAATCAGAGGGGCTGAAACAGAGGGTTAGTAACAGAGGGGCTGAAACAGAGTGCGAGAAACAGAGTGGCTGAAACAAACGGGCTGAAACAGATGGGCTGAAACAGAGGGGCTGAAACAGAGGGCGAGAAACAGAGGGGCTGAAACAGAGGGCGAGAAACAAAGGGGCTGAAACAAAAGGGCTGAATGAGTGGGGCTGAATCAGAGGGGCTGAATCAGAGGGGCTGAAACAGAGGGTGAGAAACAGAGGGGCTGAAACAGAGGGGCTGAAACAGAGGGGCTGAAACATAGGGCGAGAAACATAGGGGCTGAAACAGAGGGCGAGAATCAGAGGGCGAGAAACAGAGGGGATGAAACAGAGCGGCTGAAACAGAGGGGCTGAATCAGAGGAGCTGAAACAGAGGGCGAGAAACAGAGGGGCTGAAACAGACGGCGAGAAACAGAGGGGCTGAAACAGAGGGCGAGAAACAGAGGGGCTGAAACAGAGGGGCTGAAACCAAGGGGATGAAACAGAGGGGCTGAAACAGAGGGCGAGAAACAGAGAGGCTGAAACAGAGGGCGAGAAACAGAGGGGCTGAAACAGAGGGCGAGAAACAGAGAGGCTGAAAAAGAGGGCGAGAAACAGAGGGGCTGAAACAGAGGGGCTGAAACAGAGGGGCTGAATCAGAGGGGCTGATTCAGAGGGGCTGAAACAGAGGGTCTGAATCAGAGGGGCTGAAACAGTGGGCGAGAAACAGTGGGGCTGTAACAGAGGGCGAGAAACAGAGTGTCTGAAACAGACGGGCTGAAACAGAGGGGCTGAAAAAGAGGGCGAAAAACAGAGGGGCTGAAACAGAGGCCGAGAAACAGAGGGGCTGAAACAGAGGGGCTGAAACAGAGGGGCTGAATGAGTGGGGCTGAATCAGAGTGGCTGAATCAGAGGGGCTGAAACAGAGTGGCTGAAAGAGAGGGGCAGAAACAGAGGGGCTGGAACAGAGGGGGAGAAACAGAGGGGCTGAAACAGAGGGGCTGAATCAGAGGGGCTGAAACAGAGGGCGAGAAACAGAGGGGCTGAAAAAGAGGGCGAGAAACAGAGGGGCTGAAACAGAGGGGCTGAAACAGAGTGGCTGAATCAGAGGGGCTGATTCAGAGTGGCTGAAACAGAGGGGCTGAATCAGAGGGGCTGAAACAGAGGGGATGAAACAGAGGGGCTGAAACAGAGAGCGAGAAACAGAGAGGCTGAAACAGAGGGCGAGAAACAGAGGGGCTGAAACAGGGGGCGAGAAACAGAGGGGCTGAAACAGAGGGCGAGAAACAGAGGGGCTGAAACAGAGCGGCTGAAACAGAGGGGCTGAAACAGAGGGCGAGAAACAGAGGGGTTGAAAAAGAGGGCGAGAAACAGAGGGGTTGAAACAGAGAGGCTGAAACAGAGGGGCTGAATCAGAGGGGCTGATTCAGAGGGGCTGAAACAGAGGGGCTGAATCAGAGGGGCTGAAACAGAGGGTTAGTAACAGAGGGGCTGAAACAGAGTGCGAGAAACAGAGTGGCTGAAACAAACGGGCTGAAACAGATGGGCTGAAACAGAGGGGCTGAAACAGAGGGCGAGAAACAGAGGGGCTGAAACAGAGGGCGAGAAACAAAGGGGCTGAAACAGAAGGGCTGAATGAGTGGGGCTGAATCAGAGGGGCTGAATCAGAGGGGCTGAAACAGAGGGTGAGAAACAGAGGGGCTGAAACAGAGGGGCTGAAACAGAGGGGCTGAAACATAGGGCGAGAAACATAGGGGCTGAAACAGAGGGCGAGAATCAGAGGGTGAGAAACAGAGGGCGAGAAACAGAGGGGATGAAACAGAGCGACTGAAACAGAGGGGCTGAATGAGTGGGGCTGAATCAGAGGGGCTGAATCAGAGGGGCTGAAACAGAGGGGCTGAAACAGTGGGGCTGAAACAGAGGGCGAGAAACATAGGGGCTGAAACAGAGGGCGAGAATCAGAGGGTGAGAAACAGAGGGCGAGAAACAGAGGGGATGAAACAGAGCGACTGAAACAGAGTGGCTGAAATAGAGGGGCTGAAACAGAGGGGCTGAATCAGAGGGGCTGAAACAGTGGGGCTGAATCAGAGGAGCTGAAACAGAGGGCGAGAAACAGAGGGGCTGAAACAGACGGCGAGAAACAGAGGGGCTGAAACAGAGGGCGAGAAACAGAGGGGCTGAAACAGAGGGGCTGAAACAAAGGGGATGAAACAGAGGGGCTGAAACAGAGGGCGAGAAAAAGAGAGGCTGAAACAGAGGGCGAGAAACAGAGGGGCTGAAACAGAGGGCGAGAAACAGAGGGGATGAAACAGAGCGGCTGAAACAGAGGGGCTGAAACAGAGGGCGAGAAACAGAGGCGCTGAAAAAGAGGGCGAGAAACAGAGGGGCTGAAACAGAGGGGCTGAAACAGAGGGGCTGAATCAGAGGGGCTGATTCAGAGGGGCTGAAACAGAGGGTCTGAATCAGAGGGGCTGAAACAGTGGGCGAGAAACAGTGGGGCTGAAACAGAGGGCGAGAAACAGAGTGTCTGAAACAGACGGGCTGAAACAGAGGGGCTGAAAAAGAGGGCGAAAAACAGAGGGGCTGAAACAGAGGCCGAGAAACAGAGGGGCTGAAACAGAGGGGCTGAAACAGAGGGGCTGAATGAGTGGGGCTGAATCAGAGGGGCTGAATCAGAGGGGCTGAAACAGAGTGGCTGAAAGAGAGGGGCAGAAACAGAGGGGCTGGAACAGAGGGGGAGAAACAGAGGGGCTGAAACAGAGGGGCTGAATCAGAGGGGCTGAAACAGAGGGCGAGAAACAGAGGGGCTGAAAAAGAGGGCGAGAAACAGAGGGGCTGAAACAGAGGGGCTGAAACAGAGGGGCTGAATCAGAGGGGCTGATTCAGAGTGGCTGAAACAGAGGGGCTGAATCAGAGGGGCTGAAACAGAGGGGCTGAAACAGAGGGGCTGAAATAGAGGGGCTGAAACAGAGGGGATGAAACAGAGGGGCTGAAACAGAGAGCGAGAAACAGAGAGGCTGAAACAGAGGGCGAGAAACAGAGGGGCTGAAACAGGGGGCGAGAAACAGAGGGGCTGAAACAGAGGGCGAGAAACAGAGGGGCTGAAACAGTGCGGCTGAAACAGAGGGGCTGAAACAGAGGGCGAGAAACAGAGGGGCTGAAAAAGAGGGCGAGAAACAGAGGGGCTGAAACAGAGGGGCTGAAACAGAGGGGCTGAATCAGAGGGGCTGATTCAGAGGGGCTGAAACAGAGGGGCTGAATCAGAGGGACTGAAACAGAGGGTTAGTAACAGAGGGGCTGAAACAGAGTGCGAGAAACAGAGTGGCTGAAACAAACGGGCTGAAACAGATGGGCTGAAACAGAGGGGCTGAAACAGAGGGCGAGAAACAGAGGGGCTGAAACAGAGGGCGAGAAACAAAGGGGCTGAAACAAAAGGGCTGAATGAGTGGGGCTGAATCAGAGGGGCTGAATCAGAGGGGCTGAAACAGAGGGTGAGAAACAGAGGGGCTGAAACAGAGGGGCTGAAACAGAGGGGCTGAAACATAGGGCGAGAAACATAGGGGCTGAAACAGAGGGCGAGAATCAGAGGGTGAGAAACAGAGGGCGAGAAACAGAGGGGATGAAACAGAGCGGCTGAAACAGAGGGGCTGAATCAGAGGAGCTGAAACAGAGGGCGAGAAACAGAGGGGCTGAAACAGACGGCGAGAAACAGAGGGGCTGAAACAGAGGGCGAGAAACAGAGGGGCTGAAACAGAGGGGCTGAAACAGAGGGGATGAAACAGAGGGGCTGAAACAGAGGGCGAGAAACAGAGAGGCTGAAACAGAGGGCGAGAAACAGAGGGGCTGAAACAGAGGGCGGGAAACAGAGGGGCTGAAAAAGAGGGCGAGAAACAGAGGGGCTGAAACAGAGGGGCTGAAACAGAGGGGCTGAATCAGAGGGGCTGATTCAGAGGGGCTGAAACAGAGGGTCTGAATCAGAGGGGCTGAAACAGTGGGCGAGAAACAGTGGGGCTGTAACAGAGGGCGAGAAACAGAGTGTCTGAAACAGACGGGCTGAAACAGAGGGGCTGAAAAAGAGGGCGAAAAACAGAGGGGCTGAAACAGAGGCCGAGAAACAGAGGGGCTGAAACAGAGGGGCTGAAACAGAGGGGCTGAATGAGTGGGGCTGAATCAGAGTGGCTGAATCAGAGGGGCTGAAACAGAGTGGCTGAAAGAGAGGGGCAGAAACAGAGGGTCTGGAACAGAGGGGGAGAAACAGAGGGGCTGAAACAGAGGGGCTGAATCAGAGGGGCTGAAACAGAGGGCGAGAAACAGAGGGGCTGAAAAAGAGGGCGAGAAACAGAGGGGCTGAAACAGAGGGGCTGAAACAGAGGGGCTGAATCAGAGGGGCTGATTCAGAGTGGCTGAAACAGAGGGGCTGAATCAGAGGGGCTGAAACAGAGGGGCTGAAACAGAGGGGCTGAAATAGAGGGGCTGAAACAGAGGGGATGAAACAGAGGGGCTGAAACAGAGAGCGAGAAACAGAGAGGCTGAAACAGAGGGCGAGAAACAGAGGGGCTGAAACAGGGGGCGAGAAACAGAGGGGCTGAAACAGAGGGCGAGAAACAGAGGGGCTGAAACAGAGCGGCTGAAACAGAGGGGCTGAAACAGAGGGCGAGAAACAGAGGGGCTGAAAAAGAGGGCGAGAAACAGAGGGGTTGAAACAGAGAGGCTGAAACAGAGGGGCTGAATCAGAGGGGCTGATTCAGAGGGGCTGAAACAGAGGGGCTGAATCAGAGGGGCTGAAACAGAGGGTTAGTAACAGAGGGGCTGAAACAGAGTGCGAGAAACAGAGTGCTGAAACAAACGGGCTGAAACAGATGGGCTGAAACAGAGGGGCTGAAACAGAGGGCGAGAAACAGAGGGGCTGAAACAGAGGGCGAGAAACAAAGGGGCTGAAACAGAAGGGCTGAATGAGTGGGGCTGAATCAGAGGGGCTGAATCAGAGGGGCTGAAACAGAGGGTGAGAAACAGAGGGGCTGAAACAGAGGGGCTGAAACAGAGGGGCTGAAACATAGGGCGAGAAACATAGGGGCTGAAACAGAGGGCGAGAATCAGAGGGTGAGAAACAGAGGGCGAGAAACAGAGGGGATGAAACAGAGCGGCTGAAACAGAGGGGCTGAAATAGAGGGGCTGAAACAGAGGGGCTGAATCAGAGGGGCTGAAACAGAGGGGCTGAATCAGAGGAGCTGAAACAGAGGGCGAGAAACAGAGGGGCTGAAACAGACGGCGAGAAACAGAGGGGCTGAAACAGAGGGCGAGAAACAGAGGGGCTGAAACAGAGGGGCTGAAAGAGAGGGGATGAAACAGAGGGGCTGAAACAGAGGGCGAGAAACAGAGAGGCTGAAACAGAGGGCGAGAAACAGAGGGGCTGAAACAGAGGGCGAGAAACAGAGGGGCTGAAACAGAGCTTCTGAAATAGAGGGGCTGAAACAGAGGGCGAGAAACAGAGGCGCTGAAAAAGAGGGCGAGAAACAGAGGGGCTGATACAGAGGGGCTGAAACAGAGGGGCTGAATCAGAGGGGCTGATTCAGAGGGGCTGAAACAGAGGGGCTGAATCAGAGGGGCTGAAACAGTGGGCGAGAAACAGTGGGGCTGAAACAGAGGGCGAGAAACAGAGTTTCTGAAACAGAGCGGCTGAAACAGAGGGGCTGAAACAGAGGGGCTGAATGAGTGGGGCTGAATCAGAGGGGCTGAATCAGAGGGGCTGAAACAGAGGGTGAGAAACAGAGGGGCTGAAACAGAGGGGCTGAAACAGAGGGGCTGAAACATAGGGCGAGAAACATAGGGGCTGAAACAGAGGGCGAGAATCAGAGGGTGAGAAACAGAGGGCGAGAAACAGAGGGGATGAAACAGAGCGGCTGAAACAGAGGGGCTGAAATAGAGGGGCTGAAACAGAGGGGCTGAATCAGAGAGGCTGAAACAGAGGGGCTGAATCAGAGGAGCTGAAACAGAGGGCGAGAAACAGAGGGGCTGAAACAGACGGCGAGAAACAGAGGGGCTGAAACAGAGGGCGAGAAACAGAGGGGCTGAAACAGAGTGGCTGAAACAGAGGGGATGAAACAGAGGGGCTGAAACAGAGGGCGAAAAAACATAGAGGCTGAAACAGAGGGCGAGAAACAGAGGGGCTGAAACAGAGGGCGAGAAACAGAGGGGCTGAAAAAGAGGGCGAGAAACAGAGGGGCTGAAACAGAGGGCGAGAAACAGAGGGGCTGAAACAGAGCTTCTGAAATAGAGGGGCTGAAACAGAGGGCGAGAAACAGAGGCGCTGAAAAAGAGGGCGAGAAACAGAGGGGCTGATACAGAGGGGCTGAAACAGAGGGGCTGAATCAGAGGGGCTGATTCAGAGGGGCTGAAACAGAGGGGCTGAATCAGAGGGGCTGAAACAGTGGGCGAGAAACAGTGGGGCTGAAACAGAGGGCGAGAAACAGAGTTTCTGAAACAGAGCGGCTGAAACAGAGGGGCTGAAACAGAGGGGCTGAATGAGTGGGGCTGAATCAGAGGGGCTGAATCAGAGGGGCTGAAACAGGGGGCGAGAAACAGAGGGGCTGAAACAGAGGGGCTGAAACAGAGGGGCTGAAACATAGGGCGAGAAACATAGGGGCTGAAACAGAGGGCGAGAATCAGAGGGTGAGAAACAGAGGGCGAGAAACAGAGGGGATGAAACAGAGCGGCTGAAACAGAGGGGCTGAAATAGAGGGGCTGAAACAGAGGGGCTGAATCAGAGGGGCTGAAACAGAGGGGCTGAATCAGAGGAGCTGAAACAGAGGGCGAGAAACAGAGGGGCTGAAACAGACGGCGAGAAACAGAGGGGCTGAAACAGAGGGCGAGAAACAGAGGGGCTGAAACAGAGTGGCTGAAACAGAGGGGATGAAACAGAGGGGCTGAAACAGAGGGCGAAAAAACATAGAGGCTGAAACAGAGGGCGAGAAACAGAGGGGCTGAAACAGAGGGCGAGAAACAGAGGGGCTGAAAAAGAGGGCGAGAAACAGAGGGGCTGAAACAGAGGGGCTGAAACAGAGGGGCTGAATCAGAGGGGCTGAATCAGAGGGGCTGAAACAGAGGGTCTGAATCAGAGGGGCTGAAACAGAGCGGCTGAATCAGAGGGGCTGATTCAGAGGGGCTGAAACAGAGGTTCTGAATCAGAGGGGCTGAAACAGTGGGCGAGAAACAGTGGGGCTGTAACAGAGGGCGAGAAACAGAGTGTCTGAAACAGACGGGCTGAAACAGAGGGGCTGAAAAAGAGGGCGAAAAACAGAGGGGCTGAAACAGAGGCCGAGAAACAGAGGGGCTGAAACAGAGGGGCTGAAACAGAGGGGCTGAATGAGTGGGGCTGAATCAGAGGCACTGAATCAGAGGGGCTGAAACAGAGTGGCTGAAAGAGAGGGGCAGAAACAGAGGGGCTGGAACAGAGGGGGAGAAACAGAGGGGCTGAAACAGAGGGGCTGAATCAGAGGGGCTGAAACAGAGGGCGAGAAATAGAGGGGCTGAAAAAGAGGGCGAGAAACAGAGGGGCTGAAACAGAGGGGCTGAAACAGAGGGGCTGAATCAGAGGGGCTGATTCAGAGTGGCTGAAACAGAGGGGCTGAATCAGAGGGGCTGAAACAGAGGGGCTGAAACAGAGGGGCTGAAATAGAGGGGCTGAAACAGAGGGGATGAAACAGAGGGGCTGAAACAGAGAGCGAGAAACAGAGAGGCTGAAACAGAGGGCGAGAAACAGAGGGGCTGAAACAGGGGGCGAGAAACAGAGGGGCTGAAACAGAGGGCGAGAAACAGAGGGGCTGAAACAGAGCGGCTGAAACAGAGGGGCTGAAACAGAGGGCGAGAAACAGAGGGGCTGAAAAAGAGGGCGAGAAACAGAGGGGCTGAAACAGAGAGGCTGAAACACAGGGGCTGAATCAGAGGGGCTGATTCAGAGGGGCTGAAACAGAGGGGCTGAATCAGAGAGGCTGAAACAGAGGGTTAGTAACAGAGGGGCTGAAACAGAGTGCGAGAAACAGAGTGGCTGAAACAAACGGGCTGAAACAGATGGGCTGAAACAGAGGTGCTGAAACAGAGGGCGAGAAACAGAGGGGCTGAAACAGAGGGCGAGAAACAAAGGGGCTGAAACAGAAGGGCTGAATGAGTGGGGCTGAATCAGAGGGGCTGAATCAGAGGGGCTGAAACAGAGGGTGAGAAACAGAGGGGCTGAAACAGAGGGGCTGAAACAGAGGGGCTGAAACATAGGGCGAGAAACATAGGGGCTGAAACAGAGGGCGAGAATCAGAGGGTGAGAAACAGAGGGCGAGAAACAGAGGGGATGAAACAGAGCGGCTGATACAGAGGGGCTGAAATAGAGGGGCTGAAACAGAGGGGCTGAATCAGAGGGGCTGAAACAGAGGGGCTGAATCAGAGGAGCTGAAACAGAGGGCGAGAAACAGAGGGGCTGAAACAGACGGCGAGAAACAGAGGGGCTGAAACAGAGGGCGAGAAACAGAGGGGCTGAAACAGAGGGGCTGAAAGAGAGGGGATGAAACAGAGGGGCTGAAACAGAGGGCGAGAAACAGAGAGGCTGAAACAGAGGGCGAGAAACAGAGGGGCTGAAACAGAGGGCGAGAAACAGAGGGGCTGAAACAGAGCTTCTGAAATAGAGGGGCTGAAACAGAGGGCGAGAAACAGAGGCGCTGAAAAAGAGGGCGAGAAACAGAGGGGCTGATACAGAGGGGCTGAAACAGAGGGGCTGAATCAGAGGGGCTGATTCAGAGGGGCTGAAACAGAGGGGCTGAATCAGAGGGGCTGAAACAGTGGGCGAGAAACAGTGGGGCTGAAACAGAGGGCGAGAAACAGAGTTTCTGAAACAGAGCGGCTGAAACAGAGTGGCTGAAACAGAGGGGCTGAATGAGTGGGGCTGAATCAGAGGGGCTGAATCAGAGGGGCTGAAACAGAGTGGCTGAAAGAGAGGGGCAGAAACAGAGGGGCTGGAACAGAGGGGGAGAAACAGAGGGGCTGAAACAGAGGGGCTGAATCAGAGGGGCTGAAACAGAGGGCGAGAAACAGAGGGGCTGAAACAGAGGGCGAGAAACAGAGGGGCTGAAAAATAGGGCGAGAAACAGAGGGGCTGAAACAGAGGGCGAGAAACAGAGGGGCTGTAACAGAGGGCGAGAAACAGAGGAGCTGAAACAGAGGGGCTGAAACAGAGGGGCTGAAACATAGGGCGAGAAACAGAGGGGCTGAAACAGCGGGGCTGAAACAGAGGGGCTTAAACAGAGGGGCTGAAACAGAGGGGCTGAATCAGAGGGGCTGAAAGAGAGGGGCTGCATCAGAGGGGCTGAAACAGAGGGCGAGAAACAGAGGGGCTGAAACAGAGGGTGAGAAACAGAGGGGCTGAAACAGAGGGGCTGAAAGAGAGGGCGAGAAACAGAGAGGCTGAAACAGAGGGCGAGAAACAGAGGGGCTGAAACAGAGGGCGAGAAAGAGACGGGCTGAAACCGAAGGGCTGAAACAGATGGGCTGAAACAGAGGGGCTGAAACAGAGGGCGAGAAACAGGGGGGCTGAAACCGAGGGCGAGAAACAGAGGGGCTGAAACAGAGGGCGAGAAACAAAGGGGCTGAAACAGAGGGGCTGAAACAGACGGGCTGAAACAGAGAGCCTGAAACAGAGGGCGAGAAACAGAGGGGCTGAAACAGAGGGCGAGAAACAGAGGGGCTGAAACAGAGGGCGAGAAACAGAGGGGCTGAAACAGAGGGGCTGAAACAGAGGGGCTGAAACAGAGAGGCTGAAACAGAGGGGCTGAAACAGAGGGGCTGAATCAGAGGGGCTGAAAGAGAGGGGCTGAAACAGAGGAGCTGAAACAGAGGGCGAGAAACAGAGGGGCTGAAAAGGACGGCGAGAAACAGAGGGGCTGAAACAGAGGGCGAGAAACAGAGGGGCTGAAACAGAGGGGCTGAAAGAGAGGGGATGAAACAGAGGGGCTGAAACAGAGGGCGAGAAACAGAGAGGCTGAAACAGAGGGCGAGAAACAGAGGGGCTGAAACAGAGGGCGAGAAACAGAGGGGCTGAAACAGAGCTTCTGAAATAGAGGGGCTGAAACAGAGGGCGAGAAACAGAGGCGCTGAAAAAGAGGGCGAGAAACAGAGGGGCTGATACAGAGGGGCTGAAACAGAGGGGCTGAATCAGCAGGGCTGATTCAGAGGGGCTGAAACAGAGGGGCTGAATCAGAGGGGCTGAAACAGTGGGCGAGAAACAGTGGGGCTGAAACAGAGGGCGAGAAACAGAGTGTCAGAAACAGAGCGGCTGAAACAGAGGGGCTGAAACAGAGGGGCTGAATGAGTGGGGCTGAATCAGAGGGGCTGAATCAGAGGGGCTGAAACAGAGTGGCTGAAAGAGAGGGGCAGAAACAGAGGGGCTGGAACAGAGGGGGAGAAACAGAGGGGCTGAAACAGAGGGGCTGAATCAGAGGGGCTGAAACAGAGGGCGAGAAACAGAGGGGCTGAAACAGAGCTTCTGAAACAGAGGGGCTGAAACAGAGGGCGAGAAACAGAGGGGCTGAAACAGAGCGGCTGAAACAGAAGGGCTGAATCAGAGGGGCTGATTCAGAGTGGCTGAAACAGAGGGGCTGAATCAGAGGGGCTGAAACAGAGGGGCTGAAACAGAGGGGCTGAAATAGAGGGGCTGAAACAGAGGGGATGAAACAGAGGGGCTGAAACAGAGAGCGAGAAACAGAGAGGCTGAAACAGAGGGCGAGAAACAGAGGGGCTGAAACAGGGGGCGAGAAACAGAGGGGCTGAAACAGAGGGCGAGAAACAGAGGGGCTGAAACAGAGCGGCTGAAACAGAGGGGCTGAAACAGAGGGCGAGAAACAGAGGGGCTGAAAAAGAGGGCGAGAAACAGAGGGGCTGAAATAGAGGCCTGAAACAGAGGGGCTGAATCAGAGGGGCTGAAACAGAGGGTGAGAAACAGAGGGGCTGAAACAGAGTGCGAGAAACAGAGTGGCTGAAACAGACGGGCTGAAACAGAAAGGCCGAAAAAGAGGGCGAAAAACAGAGGGGCTGAAACAGAGGCCGAGAAACAGAGGGGCTGAAACAGAGGGGCTGATACAGAGGGGCTGGAACAGAGGGGGAGAAACAGAGGGGCTGAAACAGAGGGGCTGAATCAGAGGGGCTGAAACAGAGTGCGAGAAACAGAGGGGCGGAAACAGAGGGCGAGAAACAGTGCGGCAGAAACAGAGGGCGAGAAACAGAGGGGCTGAAACAGAGGGGCTGAAACAGAGGGCGAAAAACAGAGGGGCTGAAACAGAGGGCGAGAAACAGAGGGCGAGAAACAGAGGGCGAGAAACAGAGGGGCTGAAACAGAGGGGCTGAAACAGAGGGGCTGAATCAGAGGGGCTGAAACAGAGGGGCTGAATCAGAGGGGCTGAAACAGAAGGCGAGAAACAGAGGGGCTGAAACAGAGGGCGAGAAACAGTGGGGGTGAAACAGAGGGGCTGAAACAGAGGGCGAGAAACTAAGGGGCTGAAACAGAGGGCGAGGAACAGAGGGGCTGTAACAGAGGGCGAGAAACAGAGGAGCTGAAACAGAGGGGCTGAAACAGAGGGGCTGAAACATAGGGCGAGAAACAGAGGGGCTGAAACAGCGGGGCTGAAACAGAGGGGCTGAAACAGAGGGGCTGAAACAGAGGGGCTGAATCAGAGGGGCTGAAAGAGAGGGGCTGCATCAGAGGGGCTGAAACAGAGGGCGAGAAATAGAGTGGCTGAAACAGAGGGTGAGAAACAGAGGGGCTGAAACAGACGGGCTGAAACAGAGGGCGAGAAACAGATGGGCTGAAACAGAGGGCGAGAAACAGAGGGGCTGAAACAGAGGGCGAGAAAGAGACGGGCTGAAACAGAAGGGCTGAAACAGATGGGCTGAAACAGAGGGGCTGAAACAGAGGGCGAGAAACAGGGGGGCTGAAACCGAGGGCGAGAAACAGAGGGGCTGAAACAGAGGGCGAGAAACAAAGGGGCTGAAACAGAGGGGCTGAAACAGACGGGCTGAAACAGAGAGCCTGAAACAGAGGGCGAGAAACAGAGGGGCTGAAACAGAGGGCGAGAAACAGACGGGCTGAAACAGAGGGGCTGAAACAGAGAGGCTGAAACAGAGGGGCTGAAACAGAGGGGCTGAATCAGAGGGGCTGAAAGAGAGGGGCTGAAACAGTGGGGCTGAAACAGAGGGCGAGAAACATAGGGGCTGAAACAGAGGGCGAGAATCAGAGGGTGAGAAACAGAGGGCGAGAAACAGAGGGGATGAAACAGATCGGCTGAAACAGAGGGGCTGAAATAGAGGGGCTGAAACAGAGGGGCTGAATCAGAGGGGCTGAAACAGTGGGGCTGAATCAGAGGAGCTGAAACAGAGGGCGAGAAACAGAGGGGCTGAAACAGACGGCGAGAAACAGAGGGGCTGAAACAGAGGGGCTGAAACAAAGGGGATGAAACAGAGGGGCTGAAACAGAGGGGCTGAAAGAGAGTGCGAGAAACAGAGAGGCTGAAACAGAGGGCGAGAAACAGATGGGCTGAAACAGAGGGCGAGAAACAGAGGGGCTGAAACAGAGGGCGAGAAAGAGACGGGCTGAAACAGAAGGGCTGAAACAGATGGGCTGAAACAGAGGGGCTGAAACAGAGGGCGAGAAACAGGGGGGCTGAAACCGAGGGCGAGAAACAGAGGGGCTGAAACAGAGGGCGAGAAACAAAGGGGCTGAAACAGAGGGGCTGAAACAGACGGGCTGAAACAGAGAGCCTGAAACAGAGGGCGAGAAACAGAGGGGCTGAAACAGAGGGCGAGAAACAGACGGGCTGAAACAGAGGGGCTGAAACAGAGAGGCTGAAACAGAGGGGCTGAAACAGAGGGGCTGAAACAGAGGGGCTGAATCAGAGGGGCTGAAACAGAGGGGCTGAATCAGAGGAGCTGAAACAGAGGGCGAGAAACAGAGGGGCTGAAACAGACGGCGAGAAACAGAGGGGCTGAAACAGAGGGCGAGAAACAGAGGGGCTGAAACAGAGGGGCTGAAACAGAGGGGATGAAACAGAGGGGCTGAAACAGAGGGCGAGAAACAGAGAGGCTGAAACAGAGGGCGAGAAACAGAGGGGCTGAAACAGAGGGCGAGAAACAGAGGGGCTGAAACAGAGCTTCTGAAATAGAGGGGCTGAAACAGAGGGCGAGAAACAGAGGCGCTGAAAAAGAGGGCGAGAAACAGAGGGGCTGATACAGAGGAGCTGAAACAGAGGGGCTGAATCAGAGGGGCTGATTCAGAGGGGCTGAAACAGAGGGGCTGAATCAGAGGGGCTGAAACAGTGGGCGAGAAACAGTGGGGCTGAAACAGAGGGCGAGAAACAGAGTTTCTGAAACAGAGCGGCTGAAACAGAGGGGCTGAAACAGAGGGGCTGAATGAGTGGGGCTGAATCAGAGGGGCTGAATCAGAGGTGCTGAAACAGAGCGGCTGAAACAGAGGGGCTGAAACAGAGGGCGAGAAACAGAGGGGCTGAAAAAGAGGGCGAGAAACAGAGGGGCTGAAACAGAGGCCTGAAACAGAGGGGCTGAATCAGAGGGGCTGATTCAGAGGGGCTGAAACAGAGGGGCTGAATCAGAGGGGCTGAAACAGAGGGTGAGAAACATAGGGGCTGAAACAGAGTGCGAGAAACAGAGTGGCAGAAACAGACGGGCTGAAACAGAAAGGCTGAAAAAGAGGGCGAAAAACAGAGGGGCTGAAACAGAGGCCGAGAAACAGAGGGGCTGAAACAGAGGGGCTGATACAGAGGGGCTGAATGAGTGGGGCTGAATCAGAGGGGCTGAATCAGAGGGGCGGAAACAGAGGGGGAGAAACAGAGGGGCTGAAACAGAGGGGCTGAATCAGAGGGGCTGAAACAGAGTGCGAGAAACAGAGGGGCGGAAACAGAGGGCGAGAAACAGTGGGGCAGAAACAGAGGGCGAGAAACAGAGGGGCTGAAACAGAGGGGCTGAAACAGAGGGCGAAAAACAGAGGGGCTGAAACAGAGGGCGAGAAACAGAGGGCGAGAAACAGAGGGCGAGAAACAGAGGGGATGAAACAGAGGGGCTGAAACAGAGGGGCTGAAACAGAGGGGCTGAAACAGAGGGGCAGAATCAGAGGGGCTGAAACAGAGGGGCTGAATCAGAGGGGCTGAAACAGAAGGCGAGAAACAGAGGGGCTGAAACAGAGGGCGAGAAACAGTGGGGCTGAAACAGAGGGGCTGAAACAGAGGGCGAGAAACAAAGGGGCTGAAACAGAGGGCGAGAAACAGAGGGGCTGTAACAGAGGGCGAGAAACAGAGGAGCTGAAACAGAGGGGCTGAAACATAGGGTGAGAAACAGAGGGGCTGAAACAGCGGGGCTGAAACAGAGGGGCTGAAACAGAGGGGCTGAAACAGAGGGGCTGAATCAGAGGGGCTGAAAGAGAGGGGCTGCATCAGAGGGGCTGAAACAGAGGGCGAGAAACAGAGGGGCTGAAACAGAGGGTGAGAAACAGAGGGGCTGAAACAGAGGGGCTGAAAGAGAGGGCGAGAAACAGAGAGGCTGAAACAGAGGGCGAGAAACAGATGGGCTGAAACAGAGGGCGAGAAACAGAGGGGCTGAAACAGAGGGCGAGAAACAGAGGGGCTGAAACAGAGGGCGAGAAAGAGACGGGCTGAAACAGAAGGGCTGAAACAGATGGGCTGAAACAGAGGGGTTGAAACAGAGGGCGAGAAACAGGGGGGCTGAAACCGAGGGCGAGAAACAGAGGGGCTGAAACAGAGGGCGAGAAACAAAGGGGCTGAAACAGAGGGGCTGAAACAGACGGGCTGAAACAGAGAGCCTGAAACAGAGGGCGAGAAACAGAGGGGCTGAAACAGAGGGCGAGAAACAGACGGGCTGAAACAGAGGGGCTGAAACAGAGAGGCTGAAACAGAGGGGCTGAAACAGAGGGGCTGAATCAGAGGGGCTGAAAGAGAGGGGCTGAAACAGAGGAGCTGAAACAGAGGGCGAGAAACAGAGGGGCTGAAACAGACGGCGAGAAACAGAGGGGCTGAAACAGAGGGCGAGAAACAGAGGGGCTGAAACAGAGGGGCTGAAACAGAGGGGATGAAACAGAGGGGCTGAAACAGAGGGCGAGAAACAGAGAGGCTGAAACAGAGGGCGAGAAACAGAGGGGCTGAAACAGAGGGCGAGAAACAGAGGGGCTGAAACAGAGCTTCTGAAATAGAGGGGCTGAAACAGAGGGCGAGAAACAGAGGCGCTGAAAAAGAGGGCGAGAAACAAAGGGGCTGATACAGAGGGGCTGAAACAGAGGGGCTGAATCAGCAGGGCTGATTCAGAGGGGCTGAAACAGAGGGGCTGAATCAGAGGGGCTGAAACAGTGGGCGAGAAACAGTGGGGCTGAAACAGAGGGCGAGAAACAGAGTTTCTGAAACAGAGCGGCTGAAACAGAGGGGCTGAAACAGAGGGGCTGAATGAGTGGGGCTGAATCAGAGGGGCTGAATCAGAGGTGCTGAAACAGAGCGGCTGAAACAGAGGGGCTGAAACAGAGGGCGAGAAACAGAGGGGCTGAAAAAGAGGGCGAGAAACAGAGGGGCTGAAACAGAGGCCTGAAACAGAGGGGCTGAATCAGAGGGGCTGATTCAGAGGGGCTGAAACAGAGGGGCTGAATCAGAGGGGCTGAAACAGAGGGTGAGAAACATAGGGGCTGAAACAGAGTGCGAGAAACAGAGTGGCAGAAACAGACGGGCTGAAACAGAAAGGCTGAAAAAGAGGGCGAAAAACAGAGGGGCTGAAACAGAGGCCGAGAAACAGAGGGGCTGAAACAGAGGGGCTGATACAGAGGGGCTGAATGAGTGGGGCTGAATCAGAGGGGCTGAATCAGAGGGGCGGAAACAGAGGGGGAGAAACAGAGGGGCTGAAACAGAGGGGCTGAATCAGAGGGGCTGAAACAGAGTGCGAGAAACAGAGGGGCGGAAACAGAGGGCGAGAAACAGTGGGGCAGAAACAGAGGGCGAGAAACAGAGGGGCTGAAACAGAGGGGCTGAAACAGAGGGCGAAAAACAGAGGGGCTGAAACAGAGGGCGAGAAACAGAGGGCGAGAAACAGAGGGCGAGAAACAGAGGGGATGAAACAGAGGGGCTGAAACAGAGGGGCTGAAACAGAGGGGCTGAAACAGAGGGGCTGAATCAGAGGGGCTGAAACAGAGGGGCTGAATCAGAGGGGCTGAAACAGAAGGCGAGAAACAGAGGGGCTGAAACAGAGGGCGAGAAACAGTGGGGCTGAAACAGAGGGGCTGAAACAGAGGGCGAGAAACAAAGGGGCTGAAACAGAGGGCGAGAAACAGAGGGGCTGTAACAGAGGGCGAGAAACAGAGGAGCTGAAACAGAGGGGCTGAAACATAGGGTGAGAAACAGAGGGGCTGAAACAGCGGGGCTGAAACAGAGGGGCTGAAACAGAGGGGCTGAAACAGAGGGGCTGAATCAGAGGGGCTGAAAGAGAGGGGCTGCATCAGAGGGGCTGAAACAGAGGGCGAGAAACAGAGGGGCTGAAACAGAGGGTGAGAAACAGAGGGGCTGAAACAGAGGGGCTGAAAGAGAGGGCGAGAAACAGAGAGGCTGAAACAGAGGGCGAGAAACAGATGGGCTGAAACAGAGGGCGAGAAACAGAGGGGCTGAAACAGAGGGCGAGAAACAGAGGGGCTGAAACAGAGGGCGAGAAAGAGACGGGCTGAAACAGAAGGGCTGAAACAGATGGGCTGAAACAGAGGGGTTGAAACAGAGGGCGAGAAACAGGGGGGCTGAAACCGAGGGCGAGAAACAGAGGGGCTGAAACAGAGGGCGAGAAACAAAGGGGCTGAAACAGAGGGGCTGAAACAGACGGGCTGAAACAGAGAGCCTGAAACAGAGGGCGAGAAACAGAGGGGCTGAAACAGAGGGCGAGAAACAGACGGGCTGAAACAGAGGGGCTGAAACAGAGAGGCTGAAACAGAGGGGCTGAAACAGAGGGGCTGAATCAGAGGGGCTGAAAGAGAGGGGCTGAAACAGAGGAGCTGAAACAGAGGGCGAGAAACAGAGGGGCTGAAACAGACGGCGAGAAACAGAGGGGCTGAAACAGAGGGCGAGAAACAGAGGGGCTGAAACAGAGGGGCTGAAACAGAGGGGATGAAACAGAGGGGCTGAAACAGAGGGCGAGAAACAGAGAGGCTGAAACAGAGGGCGAGAAACAGAGGGGCTGAAACAGAGGGCGAGAAACAGAGGGGCTGAAACAGAGCTTCTGAAATAGAGGGGCTGAAACAGAGGGCGAGAAACAGAGGCGCTGAAAAAGAGGGCGAGAAACAAAGGGGCTGATACAGAGGGGCTGAAACAGAGGGGCTGAATCAGCAGGGCTGATTCAGAGGGGCTGAAACAGAGGGGCTGAATCAGAGGGGCTGAATCAGAGGGGCTGAAAGAGAGGGGCTGAAACAGAGGAGCTGAAACAGAGGGCGAGAAACAGAGGGGCTGAAACAGAGGGGCTGAATCAGAGGGGCTGAAACAGAGTGCGAGAAACAGAGGGGCGGAAACAGAGGGCGAGAAACAGTGGGGCAGAAACAGAGGGCGAGAAACAGAGGGGCTGAAACAGAGGGGCTGAAACAGAGGGCGAAAAACAGAGGGGCTGAAACAGAGGGCGAGAAACAGAGGGCGAGAAACAGAGGGCGAGAAACAGAGGGGATGAAACAGAGGGGCTGAAACAGAGGGGCTGAATCAGAGGGGCTGAAACAGAGGGGCTGAAACAGAGGGGCTGAAATAGAGGGGCTGAAACAGAGGGGATGAAACAGAGGGGCTGAAACAGAGAGCGAGAAACAGAGAGGCTGAAACAGAGGGCGAGAAACAGAGGGGCTGAAACAGGGGGCGAGAAACAGAGGGGCTGAAACAGAGGGCGAGAAACAGAGGGGCTGAAACAGAGCGGCTGAAACAGAGGGGCTGAAACAGAGGGCGAGAAACAGAGGGGCTGAAAAAGAGGGCGAGAAACAGAGGGGCTGAAATAGAGGCCTGAAACAGAGGGGCTGAATCAGAGGGGCTGATTCAGAGGGGCTGAAACAGAGGGGCTGAATCAGAGGGGCTGAAACAGAGGGTGAGAAACAGAGGGGCTGAAACAGAGTGCGAGAAACAGAGTGGCTGAAACAGACGGGCTGAAACAGAAAGGCCGAAAAAGAGGGCGAAAAACAGAGGGGCTGAAACAGAGGCCGAGAAACAGAGGGGCTGAAACAGAGGGGCTGATACAGAGGGGCTGGAACAGAGGGGGAGAAACAGAGGGGCTGAAACAGAGGGGCTGAATCAGAGGGGCTGAAACAGAGTGCGAGAAACAGAGGGGCGGAAACAGAGGGCGAGAAACAGTGCGGCAGAAACAGAGGGCGAGAAACAGAGGGGCTGAAACAGAGGGGCTGAAACAGAGGGCGAAAAACAGAGGGGCTGAAACAGAGGGCGAGAAACAGAGGGCGAGAAACAGAGGGCGAGAAACAGAGGGGCTGAAACAGAGGGGCTGAAACAGAGGGGCTGAATCAGAGGGGCTGAAACAGAGGGGCTGAATCAGAGGGGCTGAAACAGAAGGCGAGAAACAGAGGGGCTGAAACAGAGGGCGAGAAACAGTGGGGCTGAAACAGAGGGGCTGAAACAGAGGGCGAGAAACAAAGGGGCTGAAACAGAGGGCGAGGAACAGAGGGGCTGTAACAGAGGGCGAGAAACAGAGGAGCTGAAACAGAGGGGCTGAAACAGAGGGGCTGAAACATAGGGCGAGAAACAGAGGGGCTGAAACAGCGGGGCTGAAACAGAGGGGCTGAAACAGAGGGGCTGAAACAGAGGGGCTGAATCAGAGGGGCTGAAAGAGAGGGGCTGCATCAGAGGGGCTGAAACAGAGGGCGAGAAATAGAGTGGCTGAAACAGAGGGTGAGAAACAGAGGGGCTGAAACAGACGGGCTGAAACAGAGGGCGAGAAACAGATGGGCTGAAACAGAGGGCGAGAAACAGAGGGGCTGAAACAGAGGGCGAGAAAGAGACGGGCTGAAACAGAAGGGCTGAAACAGATGGGCTGAAACAGAGGGGCTGAAACAGAGGGCGAGAAACAGGGGGGCTGAAACCGAGGGCGAGAAACAGAGGGGCTGAAACAGAGGGCGAGAAACAAAGGGGCTGAAACAGAGGGGCTGAAACAGACGGGCTGAAACAGAGAGCCTGAAACAGAGGGCGAGAAACAGAGGGGCTGAAACAGAGGGCGAGAAACAGACGGGCTGAAACAGAGGGGCTGAAACAGAGAGGCTGAAACAGAGGGGCTGAAACAGAGGGGCTGAATCAGAGGGGCTGAAAGAGAGGGGCTGAAACAGTGGGGCTGAAACAGAGGGCGAGAAACATAGGGGCTGAAACAGAGGGCGAGAATCAGAGGGTGAGAAACAGAGGGCGAGAAACAGAGGGGATGAAACAGATCGGCTGAAACAGAGGGGCTGAAATAGAGGGGCTGAAACAGAGGGGCTGAATCAGAGGGGCTGAAACAGTGGGGCTGAATCAGAGGAGCTGAAACAGAGGGCGAGAAACAGAGGGGCTGAAACAGACGGCGAGAAACAGAGGGGCTGAAACAGAGGGGCTGAAACAAAGGGGATGAAACAGAGGGGCTGAAACAGAGGGGCTGAAAGAGAGTGCGAGAAACAGAGAGGCTGAAACAGAGGGCGAGAAACAGATGGGCTGAAACAGAGGGCGAGAAACAGAGGGGCTGAAACAGAGGGCGAGAAAGAGACGGGCTGAAACAGAAGGGCTGAAACAGATGGGCTGAAACAGAGGGGCTGAAACAGAGGGCGAGAAACAGGGGGGCTGAAACCGAGGGCGAGAAACAGAGGGGCTGAAACAGAGGGCGAGAAACAAAGGGGCTGAAACAGAGGGGCTGAAACAGAGGGGCTGAAACAGAGAGCCTGAAACAGAGGGCGAGAAACAGAGGGGCTGAAACAGAGGGCGAGAAACAGACGGGCTGAAACAGAGGGGCTGAAACAGAGAGGCTGAAACAGAGGGGCTGAAACAGAGGGGCTGAAACAGAGGGGCTGAATCAGAGGGGCTGAAACAGAGGGGCTGAATCAGAGGAGCTGAAACAGAGGGCGAGAAACAGAGGGGCTGAAACAGACGGCGAGAAACAGAGGGGCTGAAACAGAGGGCGAGAAACAGAGGGGCTGAAACAGAGGGGCTGAAACAGAGGGGATGAAACAGAGGGGCTGAAACAGAGGGCGAGAAACAGAGAGGCTGAAACAGAGGGCGAGAAACAGAGGGGCTGAAACAGAGGGCGAGAAACAGAGGGGCTGAAACAGAGCTTCTGAAATAGAGGGGCTGAAACAGAGGGCGAGAAACAGAGGCGCTGAAAAAGAGGGCGAGAAACAGAGGGGCTGATACAGAGGGGCTGAAACAGAGGGGCTGAATCAGAGGGGCTGATTCAGAGGGGCTGAAACAGAGGGGCTGAATCAGAGGGGCTGAAACAGTGGGCGAGAAACAGTGGGGCTGAAACAGAGGGCGAGAAACAGAGTTTCTGAAACAGAGCGGCTGAAACAGAGGGGCTGAAACAGAGGGGCTGAATGAGTGGGGCTGAATCAGAGGGGCTGAATCAGAGGTGCTGAAACAGAGCGGCTGAAACAGAGGGGCTGAAACAGAGGGCGAGAAACAGAGGGGCTGAAAAAGAGGGCGAGAAACAGAGGGGCTGAAACAGAGGCCTGAAACAGAGGGGCTGAATCAGAGGGGCTGATTCAGAGGGGCTGAAACAGAGGGGCTGAATCAGAGGGGCTGAAACAGAGGGTGAGAAACATAGGGGCTGAAACAGAGTGCGAGAAACAGAGTGGCAGAAACAGACGGGCTGAAACAGAAAGGCTGAAAAAGAGGGCGAAAAACAGAGGGGCTGAAACAGAGGCCGAGAAACAGAGGGGCTGAAACAGAGGGGCTGATACAGAGGGGCTGAATGAGTGGGGCTGAATCAGAGGGGCTGAATCAGAGGGGCGGAAACAGAGGGGGAGAAACAGAGGGGCTGAAACAGAGGGGCTGAATCAGAGGGGCTGAAACAGAGTGCGAGAAACAGAGGGGCGGAAACAGAGGGCGAGAAACAGTGGGGCAGAAACAGAGGGCGAGAAACAGAGGGGCTGAAACAGAGGGGCTGAAACAGAGGGCGAAAAACAGAGGGGCTGAAACAGAGGGCGAGAAACAGAGGGCGAGAAACAGAGGGCGAGAAACAGAGGGGATGAAACAGAGGGGCTGAAACAGAGGGGCTGAAACAGAGGGGCTGAAACAGAGGGGCTGAATCAGAGGGGCTGAAACAGAGGGGCTGAATCAGAGGGGCTGAAACAGAAGGCGAGAAACAGAGGGGCTGAAACAGAGGGCGAGAAACAGTGGGGCTGAAACAGAGGGGCTGAAACAGAGGGCGAGAAACAAAGGGGCTGAAACAGAGGGCGAGAAACAGAGGGGCTGTAACAGAGGGCGAGAAACAGAGGAGCTGAAACAGAGGGGCTGAAACATAGGGTGAGAAACAGAGGGGCTGAAACAGCGGGGCTGAAACAGAGGGGCTGAAACAGAGGGGCTGAAACAGAGGGGCTGAATCAGAGGGCGAGAAACAGAGAGGCTGAAACAGAGGGCGAGAAACAGAGGGGCTGAAACAGAGGGCGAGAAACAGAGGGGCTGAAACAGAGCTTCTGAAATAGAGGGGCTGAAACAGAGGGCGAGAAACAGAGGCGCTGAAAAAGAGGGCGAGAAACAAAGGGGCTGATACAGAGGGGCTGAAACAGAGGGGCTGAATCAGCAGGGCTGATTCAGAGGGGCTGAAACAGAGGGGCTGAATCAGAGGGGCTGAATCAGAGGGGCTGAAAGAGAGGGGCTGAAACAGAGGAGCTGAAACAGAGGGCGAGAAACAGAGGGGCTGAAACAGAGGGGCTGAATCAGAGGGGCTGAAACAGAGTGCGAGAAACAGAGGGGCGGAAACAGAGGGCGAGAAACAGTGGGGCAGAAACAGAGGGCGAGAAACAGAGGGGCTGAAACAGAGGGGCTGAAACAGAGGGCGAAAAACAGAGGGGCTGAAACAGAGGGCGAGAAACAGAGGGCGAGAAACAGAGGGCGAGAAACAGAGGGGATGAAACAGAGGGGCTGAAACAGAGGGGCTGAATCAGAGGGGCTGAAACAGAGGGGCTGAAACAGAGGGGCTGAAATAGAGGGGCTGAAACAGAGGGGATGAAACAGAGGGGCTGAAACAGAGAGCGAGAAACAGAGAGGCTGAAACAGAGGGCGAGAAACAGAGGGGCTGAAACAGGGGGCGAGAAACAGAGGGGCTGAAACAGAGGGCGAGAAACAGAGGGGCTGAAACAGAGCGGCTGAAACAGAGGGGCTGAAACAGAGGGCGAGAAACAGAGGGGCTGAAAAAGAGGGCGAGAAACAGAGGGGCTGAAATAGAGGCCTGAAACAGAGGGGCTGAATCAGAGGGGCTGATTCAGAGGGGCTGAAACAGAGGGGCTGAATCAGAGGGGCTGAAACAGAGGGTGAGAAACAGAGGGGCTGAAACAGAGTGCGAGAAACAGAGTGGCTGAAACAGACGGGCTGAAACAGAAAGGCCGAAAAAGAGGGCGAAAAACAGAGGGGCTGAAACAGAGGCCGAGAAACAGAGGGGCTGAAACAGAGGGGCTGATACAGAGGGGCTGGAACAGAGGGGGAGAAACAGAGGGGCTGAAACAGAGGGGCTGAATCAGAGGGGCTGAAACAGAGTGCGAGAAACAGAGGGGCGGAAACAGAGGGCGAGAAACAGTGCGGCAGAAACAGAGGGCGAGAAACAGAGGGGCTGAAACAGAGGGGCTGAAACAGAGGGCGAAAAACAGAGGGGCTGAAACAGAGGGCGAGAAACAGAGGGCGAGAAACAGAGGGCGAGAAACAGAGGGGCTGAAACAGAGGGGCTGAAACAGAGGGGCTGAATCAGAGGGGCTGAAACAGAGGGGCTGAATCAGAGGGGCTGAAACAGAAGGCGAGAAACAGAGGGGCTGAAACAGAGGGCGAGAAACAGTGGGGCTGAAACAGAGGGGCTGAAACAGAGGGCGAGAAACAAAGGGGCTGAAACAGAGGGCGAGGAACAGAGGGGCTGTAACAGAGGGCGAGAAACAGAGGAGCTGAAACAGAGGGGCTGAAACAGAGGGGCTGAAACATAGGGCGAGAAACAGAGGGGCTGAAACAGCGGGGCTGAAACAGAGGGGCTGAAACAGAGGGGCTGAAACAGAGGGGCTGAATCAGAGGGGCTGAAAGAGAGGGGCTGCATCAGAGGGGCTGAAACAGAGGGCGAGAAATAGAGTGGCTGAAACAGAGGGTGAGAAACAGAGGGGCTGAAACAGACGGGCTGAAACAGAGGGCGAGAAACAGATGGGCTGAAACAGAGGGCGAGAAACAGAGGGGCTGAAACAGAGGGCGAGAAAGAGACGGGCTGAAACAGAAGGGCTGAAACAGATGGGCTGAAACAGAGGGGCTGAAACAGAGGGCGAGAAACAGGGGGGCTGAAACCGAGGGCGAGAAACAGAGGGGCTGAAACAGAGGGCGAGAAACAAAGGGGCTGAAACAGAGGGGCTGAAACAGACGGGCTGAAACAGAGAGCCTGAAACAGAGGGCGAGAAACAGAGGGGCTGAAACAGAGGGCGAGAAACAGACGGGCTGAAACAGAGGGGCTGAAACAGAGAGGCTGAAACAGAGGGGCTGAAACAGAGGGGCTGAATCAGAGGGGCTGAA
This sequence comes from Chiloscyllium punctatum, assembly GCF_047496795.1. Classification (NCBI taxonomy): domain Eukaryota; kingdom Metazoa; phylum Chordata; class Chondrichthyes; order Orectolobiformes; family Hemiscylliidae; genus Chiloscyllium; species Chiloscyllium punctatum. The sequence continues at coordinate 144,450,185 of NC_092742.1, forward strand.
AGAGAGGGGCTGAAACAGTGGGGCTGAAACAGAGGGCGAGAAACATAGGGGCTGAAACAGAGGGCGAGAATCAGAGGGTGAGAAACAGAGGGCGAGAAACAGAGGGGATGAAACAGATCGGCTGAAACAGAGGGGCTGAAATAGAGGGGCTGAAACAGAGGGGCTGAATCAGAGGGGCTGAAACAGTGGGGCTGAATCAGAGGAGCTGAAACAGAGGGCGAGAAACAGAGGGGCTGAAACAGACGGCGAGAAACAGAGGGGCTGAAACAGAGGGGCTGAAACAAAGGGGATGAAACAGAGGGGCTGAAACAGAGGGGCTGAAAGAGAGTGCGAGAAACAGAGAGGCTGAAACAGAGGGCGAGAAACAGATGGGCTGAAACAGAGGGCGAGAAACAGAGGGGCTGAAACAGAGGGCGAGAAAGAGACGGGCTGAAACAGAAGGGCTGAAACAGATGGGCTGAAACAGAGGGGCTGAAACAGAGGGCGAGAAACAGGGGGGCTGAAACCGAGGGCGAGAAACAGAGGGGCTGAAACAGAGGGCGAGAAACAAAGGGGCTGAAACAGAGGGGCTGAAACAGACGGGCTGAAACAGAGAGCCTGAAACAGAGGGCGAGAAACAGAGGGGCTGAAACAGAGGGCGAGAAACAGACGGGCTGAAACAGAGGGGCTGAAACAGAGAGGCTGAAACAGAGGGGCTGAAACAGAGGGGCTGAAACAGAGGGGCTGAATCAGAGGGGCTGAAACAGAGGGGCTGAATCAGAGGAGCTGAAACAGAGGGCGAGAAACAGAGGGGCTGAAACAGACGGCGAGAAACAGAGGGGCTGAAACAGAGGGCGAGAAACAGAGGGGCTGAAACAGAGGGGCTGAAACAGAGGGGATGAAACAGAGGGGCTGAAACAGAGGGCGAGAAACAGAGAGGCTGAAACAGAGGGCGAGAAACAGAGGGGCTGAAACAGAGGGCGAGAAACAGAGGGGCTGAAACAGAGCTTCTGAAATAGAGGGGCTGAAACAGAGGGCGAGAAACAGAGGCGCTGAAAAAGAGGGCGAGAAACAGAGGGGCTGATACAGAGGGGCTGAAACAGAGGGGCTGAATCAGAGGGGCTGATTCAGAGGGGCTGAAACAGAGGGGCTGAATCAGAGGGGCTGAAACAGTGGGCGAGAAACAGTGGGGCTGAAACAGAGGGCGAGAAACAGAGTTTCTGAAACAGAGCGGCTGAAACAGAGGGGCTGAAACAGAGGGGCTGAATGAGTGGGGCTGAATCAGAGGGGCTGAATCAGAGGTGCTGAAACAGAGCGGCTGAAACAGAGGGGCTGAAACAGAGGGCGAGAAACAGAGGGGCTGAAAAAGAGGGCGAGAAACAGAGGGGCTGAAACAGAGGCCTGAAACAGAGGGGCTGAATCAGAGGGGCTGATTCAGAGGGGCTGAAACAGAGGGGCTGAATCAGAGGGGCTGAAACAGAGGGTGAGAAACATAGGGGCTGAAACAGAGTGCGAGAAACAGAGTGGCAGAAACAGACGGGCTGAAACAGAAAGGCTGAAAAAGAGGGCGAAAAACAGAGGGGCTGAAACAGAGGCCGAGAAACAGAGGGGCTGATACAGAGGGGCTGAATGAGTGGGGCTGAATCAGAGGGGCTGAATCAGAGGGGCGGAAACAGAGGGGGAGAAACAGAGGGGCTGAAACAGAGGGGCTGAATCAGAGGGGCTGAAACAGAGTGCGAGAAACAGAGGGGCGGAAACAGAGGGCGAGAAACAGTGGGGCAGAAACAGAGGGCGAGAAACAGAGGGGCTGAAACAGAGGGGCTGAAACAGAGGGCGAAAAACAGAGGGGCTGAAACAGAGGGCGAGAAACAGAGGGCGAGAAACAGAGGGCGAGAAACAGAGGGGATGAAACAGAGGGGCTGAAACAGAGGGGCTGAAACAGAGGGGCTGAAACAGAGGGGCTGAATCAGAGGGGCTGAAACAGAGGGGCTGAATCAGAGGGGCTGAAACAGAAGGCGAGAAACAGAGGGGCTGAAACAGAGGGCGAGAAACAGTGGGGCTGAAACAGAGGGGCTGAAACAGAGGGCGAGAAACAAAGGGGCTGAAACAGAGGGCGAGAAACAGAGGGGCTGTAACAGAGGGCGAGAAACAGAGGAGCTGAAACAGAGGGGCTGAAACATAGGGTGAGAAACAGAGGGGCTGAAACAGCGGGGCTGAAACAGAGGGGCTGAAACAGAGGGGCTGAAACAGAGGGGCTGAATCAGAGGGGCTGAAAGAGAGGGGCTGCATCAGAGGGGCTGAAACAGAGGGCGAGAAACAGAGGGGCTGAAACAGAGGGTGAGAAACAGAGGGGCTGAAACAGAGGGGCTGAAAGAGAGGGCGAGAAACAGAGAGGCTGAAACAGAGGGCGAGAAACAGATGGGCTGAAACAGAGGGCGAGAAACAGAGGGGCTGAAACAGAGGGCGAGAAACAGAGGGGCTGAAACAGAGGGCGAGAAAGAGACGGGCTGAAACAGAAGGGCTGAAACAGATGGGCTGAAACAGAGGGGTTGAAACAGAGGGCGAGAAACAGGGGGGCTGAAACCGAGGGCGAGAAACAGAGGGGCTGAAACAGAGGGCGAGAAACAAAGGGGCTGAAACAGAGGGGCTGAAACAGACGGGCTGAAACAGAGAGCCTGAAACAGAGGGCGAGAAACAGAGGGGCTGAAACAGAGGGCGAGAAACAGACGGGCTGAAACAGAGGGGCTGAAACAGAGAGGCTGAAACAGAGGGGCTGAAACAGAGGGGCTGAATCAGAGGGGCTGAAAGAGAGGGGCTGAAACAGAGGAGCTGAAACAGAGGGCGAGAAACAGAGGGGCTGAAACAGACGGCGAGAAACAGAGGGGCTGAAACAGAGGGCGAGAAACAGAGGGGCTGAAACAGAGGGGCTGAAACAGAGGGGATGAAACAGAGGGGCTGAAACAGAGGGCGAGAAACAGAGAGGCTGAAACAGAGGGCGAGAAACAGAGTGGCTGAAACAGAGGGCGAGAAACAGAGGGGCTGAAACAGAGCTTCTGAAATAGAGGGGCTGAAACAGAGGGCGAGAAACAGAGGCGCTGAAAAAGAGGGCGAGAAACAAAGGGGCTGATACAGAGGGGCTGAAACAGAGGGGCTGAATCAGCAGGGCTGATTCAGAGGGGCTGAAACAGAGGGGCTGAATCAGAGGGGCTGAAACAGTGGGCGAGAAACAGTGGGGCTGAAACAGAGGGCGAGAAACAGAGTTTCTGAAACAGAACGGCTGAAACAGAGGGGCTGAAACAGAGGGGCTGAATGAGTGGGGCTGAATCAGAGGGGCTGAATCAGAGGGGCTGAAACAGAGTGGCTGAAAGAGAGGGGCAGAAACAGAGGGGCTGGAACAGAGGGGGAGAAACAGAGGGGCTGAAACAGAGGGGCTGAATCAGAGGGGCTGAAACAGAGGGCGAGAAACAGAGGGGCTGAAACAGAGCTTCTGAAACAGAGGGGCTGAAACAGAGGGCGAGAAACAGAGGGGCTGAAACAGAGCGGCTGAAACAGAAGGGCTGAATCAGAGGGGCTGATTCAGAGTGGCTGAAACAGAGGGGCTGAATCAGAGGGGCTGAAACAGAGGGGCTGAAACAGAGGGGCTGAAATAGAGGGGCTGAAACAGAGGGGATGAAACAGAGGGGCTGAAACAGAGAGCGAGAAACAGAGAGGCTGAAACAGAGGGCGAGAAACAGAGGGGCTGAAACAGGGGGCGAGAAACAGAGGGGCTGAAACAGAGGGCGAGAAACAGAGGGGCTGAAACAGAGCGGCTGAAACAGAGGGGCTGAAACAGAGGGCGAGAAACAGAGGGGCTGAAAAAGAGGGCGAGAAACAGAGGGGCTGAAATAGAGTCCTGAAACAGAGGGGCTGAATCAGAGGGGCTGATTCAGAGGGGCTGAAACAGAGGGGCTGAATCAGAGGGGCTGAAACAGAGGGTGAGAAACAGAGGGGCTGAAACAGAGTGCGAGAAACAGAGTGGCTGAAACAGACGGGCTGAAACAGAAAGGCTGAAAAAGAGGGCGAAAAACAGAGGGGCTGAAACAGAGGCCGAGAAACAGAGGGGCTGAAACAGAGGGGCTGATACAGAGGGGCTGGAACAGAGGGGGAGAAACAGAGGGGCTGAAACAGAGGGGCTGAATCAGAGGGGCTGAAACAGAGTGCGAGAAACAGAGGGGCGGAAACAGAGGGCGAGAAACAGTGCGGCAGAAACAGAGGGCGAGAAACAGAGGGGCTGAAACAGAGGGGCTGAAACAGAGGGCGAAAAACAGAGGGGCTGAAACAGAGGGCGAGAAACAGAGGGCGAGAAACAGAGGGGCTGAAACAGAGGGGCTGAAACTGAGGGGCTGAATCAGAGGGGCTGAAACAGAGGGGCTGAATCAGAGGGGCTGAAACAGAAGGCGAGAAACAGAGGGGCTGAAACAGAGGGCGAGAAACAGTGGGGCTGAAACAGAGGGGCTGAAACAGAGGGCGAGAAACAAAGGGGCTGAAACAGAGGGCGAGAAACAGAGGGGCTGTAACAGAGGGCGAGAAACAGAGGAGCTGAAACAGAGGGGCTGAAACAGAGGGGCTGAAACATAGGGCGAGAAACAGAGGGGCTGAAACAGCGGGGCTGAAACAGAGGGGCTGAAACAGAGGGGCTGAAACAGAGGGGCTGAATCAGAGGGGCTGAAAGAGAGGGGCTGCATCAGAGGGGCTGAAACAGAGGGCGAGAAATAGAGGGGCTGAAACAGAGGGTGAGAAACAGAGGGGCTGGAACAGACGGGCTGAAACAGAGGGCGAGAAACAGATGGGCTGAAACAGAGGGCGAGAAACAGAGGGGCTGAAACAGAGGGCGAGAAAGAGACGGGCTGAAACAGAAGGGCTGAAACAGATGGGCTGAAACAGAGGGGCTGAAACAGAGGGCGAGAAACAGGGGGGCTGAAACCGAGGGCGAGAAACAGAGGGGCTGAAACAGAGGGCGAGAAACAAAGGGGCTGAAACAGAGGGGCTGAAACAGACGGGCTGAAACAGAGAGCCTGAAACAGAGGGCGAGAAACAGAGGGGCTGAAACAGAGGGCGAGAAACAGACGGGCTGAAACAGAGGGGCTGAAACAGAGGGGCTGAAACAGAGGGGATGAAACAGAGGGGCTGAATCAGAGGGGCTGAAAGAGAGGGGCTGAAACAGTGGGGCTGAAACAGAGGGCGAGAAACATAGGGGCTGAAACAGAGGGCGAGAATCAGAGGGTGAGAAACAGAGGGCGAGAAACAGAGGGGATGAAACAGAGCGGCTGAAACAGAGGGGCTGAAATAGAGGGGCTGAAACAGAGGGGCTGAATCAGAGGGGCTGAAACAGTGGGGCTGAATCAGAGGAGCTGAAACAGAGGGCGAGAAACAGAGGGGCTGAAACAGACGGCGAGATACAGAGGGGCTGAAACAGAGGGCGAGAAACAGAGGGGCTGAAACAGAGGGGCTGAAACAAAGGGGATGAAACAGAGGGGCTGAAACAGAGGGGCTGAAAGAGAGGGCGAGAAGCAGAGAGGCGGAAACAGAGGGCGAGAAACAGATGGGCTGAAACAGAGGGCGAGAAACAGAGGGGCTGAAACAGAGGGCGAGAAAGAGACGGGCTGAAACAGAAGGGCTGAAACAGATGGGCTGAAACAGAGGGGCTGAAACAGAGGGCGAGAAACAGGGGGGCTGAAACCGAGGGCGAGAAACAGAGGGGCTGAAACAGAGGGCGAGAAACAAAGGGGCTGAAACAGAGGGGCTGAAACAGACGGGCTGAAACAGAGAGCCTGAAACAGAGGGCGAGAAACAGAGGGGCTGAAACAGAGGGCGAGAAACAGACGGGCTGAAACAGAGGGGCTGAAACAGAGAGGCTGAAACAGAGGGGCTGAAACAGAGGGGCTGAATCAGAGGGGCTGAAAGAGAGGGGCTGAAACAGAGGAGCTGAAACAGAGGGCGAGAAACAGAGGGGCTGAAACAGACGGCGAGAAACAGAGGGGCTGAAACAGAGGGCGAGAAACAGAGGGGCTGAAACAGAGGGGCTGAAACAGAGGGGATGAAACAGAGGGGCTGAAACAGAGGGCGAGAAACAGAGAGGCTGAAACAGAGGGCGAGAAACAGAGGGGCTGAAACAGAGGGGATGAAACAGAGGGGCTGAAACAGAGGGCGAGAAACAGAGAGGCTGAAACAGAGGGCGAGAAACAGAGGGGCTGAAACAGAGGGCGAGAAACAGAGGGGCTGAAACAGAGCTTCTGAAATAGAGGGGCTGAAACAGAGGGCGAGAAACAGAGGCGCTGAAAACGAGGGCGAGAAACAGAGGGGCTGATTCAGAGGGGCTGAAACAGAGGGGCTGAATCAGAGGGGCTGAAACAGTGGGCGAGAAACAGTGGGGCTGAAACAGAGGGCGAGAAACAGAGTGTCTGAAACAGAGCGGCTGAAACAGAGGGGCTGAAACAGAGGGGTTGAATGAGTGGGGCTGAATCAGAGGGGCTGAATCAGAGGGGCTGAAACAGAGTGGCTGAAAGAGAGGGGCAGAAACAGAGGGGCTGGAACAGAGGGGGAGAAACAGAGGGGCTGAAACAGAGGGGCTGAATCAGAGGGGCTGAAACAGAGGGCGAGAAACAGAGGGGCTGAAACAGAGCTTCTGAAACAGAGGGGCTGAAACAGAGGGCGAGAAACAGAGGGGCTGAAACAGAGCGGCTGAAACAGAAGGGCTGAATCAGAGGGGCTGATTCAGAGTGGCTGAAACAGAGGGGCTGAATCAGAGGGGCTGAAACAGAGGGGCTGAAACAGAGGGGCTGAAATAGAGGGGCTGAAACAGAGGGGATGAAACAGAGGGGCTGAAACAGAGAGCGAGAAACAGAGAGGCTGAAACAGAGGGCGAGAAACAGAGGGGCTGAAACAGGGGGCGAGAAACAGCGGGGCTGAAACACAGGGCGAGAAACAGAGGGGCTGAAACAGAGCGGCTGAAACAGAGGGGCTGAAACAGAGGGCGAGAAACAGAGGGGCTGAAAAAGAGGGCGAGAAACAGAGGGGCTGAAATAGAGGCCTGAAACAGAGGGGCTGAATCAGAGGGGCTGATTCAGAGGGGCTGAAACAGAGGGGCTGAATCAGAGGGGCTGAAACAGAGGGTGAGAAACAGAGGGGCTGAAACAGAGTGCGAGAAACAGAGTGGCTGAAACAGACGGGCTGAAACAGAGGCCGAGAAACAGAGGGGCTGAAACAGAGGGGCTGATACAGAGGGGCTGGAACAGAGGGGGAGAAACAGAGGGGCTGAAACAGAGGGGCTGAATCAGAGGGGCTGAAACAGAGTGCGAGAAACAGAGGGGCGGAAACAGAGGGCGAGAAACAGTGCGGCAGAAACAGAGGGCGAGAAACAGAGGGGCTGAAACAGAGGGGCTGAAACAGAGGGCGAAAAACAGAGGGGCTGAAACAGAGGGCGAGAAACAGAGGGCGAGAAACAGAGGGCGAGAAACAGAGGGGCTGAAACAGAGGGGCTGAAACAGAGGGGCTGAATCAGAGGGGCTGAAACAGAGGGGCTGAATCAGTGGGGCTGAAACAGAAGGCGAGAAACAGAGGGGCTGAAACAGAGGGCGAGAAACAGTGGGGATGAATCAGAGGGGCTGAAACAGAGGGCGAGAAACAAAGGGGCTGTAACAGAGGGCGAGAAACAGAGGAGCTGAAACAGAGGGGCTGAAACAGAGGGGCTGAAACAGAGGGGCTGAAACATAGGGCGAGAAACAGAGGGGCTGAAACAGCGGGGCTGAAACAGAGGGGCTGAAACAGAGGGGCTGAAACAGAGGGGCTGAATCAGAGGGGCTGAAAGAGAGGGGCTGCATCAGAGGGGCTGAAACAGAGGGCGAGAAATAGAGTGGCTGAAACAGAGGGTGAGAAACAGAGGGGCTGAAACAGACGGGCTGAAACAGAGGGCGAGAAACAGATGGGCTGAAACAGAGGGCGAGAAACAGAGGGGCTGAAACAGAGGGCGAGAAAGAGACGGGCTGAAACAGAAGGGCTGAAACAGATGGGCTGAAACAGAGGGGCTGAAACAGAGGGCGAGAAACAGGGGGGCTGAAACCGAGGGCGAGAAACAGAGGGGCTGAAACAGAGGGCGAGAAACAAAGGGGCTGAAACAGAGGGGCTGAAACAGACGGGCTGAAACAGAGAGCCTGAAACAGAGGGCGAGAAACAGAGGGGCTGAAACAGAGGGCGAGAAACAGACGGGCTGAAACAGAGGGGCTGAAACAGAGAGGCTGAAACAGAGGGGCTGAAACAGAGGGGCTGAATCAGAGGGGCTGAAAGAGAGGGGCTGAAACAGTGGGGCTGAAACAGAGGGCGAGAAACATAGGGGCTGAAACAGAGGGCGAGAATCAGAGGGTGAGAAACAGAGGGCGAGAAACAGAGGGGATGAAACAGAGCGGCTGAAACAGAGGGGCTGAAATAGAGGGGCTGAAACAGAGGGGCTGAATCAGAGGGGCTGAAACAGTGGGGCTGAATCAGAGGAGCTGAAACAGAGGGCGAGAAACAGAGGGGCTGAAACAGACGGCGAGAAACAGAGGGGCTGAAACAGAGGGCGAGAAACAGAGGGGCTGAAACAGAGGGGCTGAAACAAAGGGGATGAAACAGAGGGGCTGAAACAGAGGGCGAGAAACAGAGAGGCTGAAACAGAGGGCGAGAAACAGAGGGGCTGAAACAGAGGGCGAGAAACAGAGGGGCTGAAACAGAGCGGCTGAAACAGAGGGGCTGAAACAGAGGGCGAGAAACAGAGGCGCTGAAAAAGAGGGCGAGAAACAGAGGGGCTGAAACAGAGGGGCTGAAACAGAGGGGCTGAATCAGAGGGGCTGATTCAGAGGGGCTGAAACAGAGGGGCTGAATCAGAGGGGCTGAAACAGTGGGCGAGAAACAGTGGGGCTGAAACAGAGGGCGAGAAACAGAGTGTCTGAAACAGACGGGCTGAAACAGAGGGGCTGAAAAAGAGGGCGAAAAACAGAGGGGCTGAAACAGAGGCCGAGAAACAGAGGGGCTGAAACAGAGGGGCTGAAACAGAGGGGCTGAATGAGTGGGGCTGAATCAGAGGGGCTGAATCAGAGGGGCTGAAACAGAGGGGCTGAAACAGTGGGGCTGAAACAGAGGGCGAGAAACATAGGGGCTGAAACAGAGGGCGAGAATCAGAGGGTGAGAAACAGAGGGCGAGAAACAGAGGGGATGAAACAGAGCGACTGAAACAGAGGGGCTGAAATAGAGGGGCTGAAACACAGGGGCTGAATCAGAGGGGCTGAAACAGAGGGGCTGAATCAGAGGAGCTGAAACAGAGGGCGAGAAACAGAGGGGCTGAAACAGACGGCGAGAAACAGAGGGGCTGAAACAGAGGGCGAGAAACAGAGGGTCTGAAACAGAGGGGCTGAAACAGAGGGGATGAAACAGAGGGGCTGAAACAGAGGGCGAGAAACAGAGAGGCTGAAACAGAGGGCGAGAAACAGAGGGGCTGAAACAGAGGGCGAGAAACAGAGGGGCTGAAAAAGAGGGCGAGAAACAGAGGGGCTGAAACAGAGGGGCTGAAACAGAGGGGCTGAATCAGAGGGGCTGATTCAGAGGGGCTGATACAGAGGGTCTGAATCAGAGGGGCTGAAACAGTGGGCGAGAAACAGTGGGGCTGAAACAGAGGGCGAGAAACAGAGTGTCTGAAACAGACGGGCTGAAACAGAGGGGCTGAAAAAGAGGGCGAAAAACAGAGAGGCTGAAACAGAGGCCGAGAAACAGAGGGGCTGAAACAGAGGGGCTGAAACAGAGGGGCTGAATGAGTGGGGCTGAATCAGAGGGGCTGAATCAGAGGGGCTGAAACAGAGTGGCTGAAAGAGAGGGGCAGAAACAGAGGGGCTGGAACAGAGGGGGAGAAACAGAGGGGCTGAAACAGAGGGGCTGAATCAGAGGGGCTGAAACAGAGGGCGAGAAACAGAGGGGCTGAAAAAGAGGGCGAGAAACAGAGGGGCTGAAACAGAGGGGCTGAAACAGAGGGGCTGAATCAGAGGGGCTGATTCAGAGTTGGCTGAAACAGAGGGGCTGAATCAGAGGGGCTGAAACAGAGGGGCTGAAACAGAGGGGCTGAAATAGAGGGGCTGAAACAGAGGGGATGAAACAGAGGGGCTGAAACAGAGAGCGAGAAACAGAGAGGCTGAAACAGAGGGCGAGAAACAGAGGGGCTGAAACAGGGGGCGAGAAACAGAGGGGCTGAAACAGAGGGCGAGAAACAGAGGGGCTGAAACAGAGCGGCTGAAACAGAGGGGCTGAAACAGAGGGCGAGAAACAGAGGGGCTGAAAAAGAGGGCGAGAAACAGAGGGGCTGAAACAGAGGGGCTGAAACAGAGGGGCTGAATCAGAGGGGCTGATTCAGAGGGGCTGAAACAGAGGGGCTGAATCAGAGGGGCTGAAACAGAGGGTTAGTAACAGAGGGGCTGAAACAGAGTGCGAGAAACAGAGTGGCTGAAACAAACGGGCTGAAACAGATGGGCTGCAACAGAGGGGCTGAAACAGAGGGCGAGAAACAGAGGGGCTGAAACAGAGGGCGAGAAACAAAGGGGCTGAAACAGAAGGGCTGAATGAGTGGGGCTGAATCAGAGGGGCTGAATCAGAGGGGCTGAAACAGAGGGTGAGAAACAGAGGGGCTGAAACAGAGGGGCTGAAACAGAGGGGCTGAAACATAGGGCGAGAAACATAGGGGCTGAAACAGAGGGCGAGAAACAGAGGGGATGAAACAGAGCGGCTGAAACAGAGGGGCTGAAATAGAGGGGCTGAAACAGAGGGGCTGAATCAGAGGGGCTGAAACAGTGGGGCTGAATCAGAGGAGCTGAAACAGAGGGCGAGAAACAGAGGGGCTGAAACAGACGGCGAGAAACAGAGGGGCTGAAACAGAGGGCGAGAAACAGAGGGGCTGAAACAGAGGGGCTGAAACAGAGGGGATGAAACAGAGGGGCTGAAACAGAGGGCGAGAAACAGAGAGGCTGAAACAGAGGGCGAGAAACAGAGGGGCTGAAACAGAGGGCGAGAAACAGAGGGGCTGAAACAGAGCTTCTGAAACAGAGGGGCTGAAACAGAGGGCGAGAAACAGAGGCGCTGAAAACGAGGGCGAGAAACAGAGTGGCGGAAACAGAGGGCGAGAAACAGTGGGGCAGAAACAGAGGGGCTGAAACAGAGGGGCTGAAACAGAGGGGCTGAATCAGAGGGGCTGAAACAGAGGGGCTGAATCAGAGGGGCTGAAACAGAAGGCGAGAAACAGAGGGGCTGAAACAGAGGGCGAGAAACAGTGGGGCTGAAACAGAGGGGCTGAAACAGAGGGCGAGAAACAAAGGGGCTGAAACAGAGGGCGAGAAACAGAGGGGCTGTAACAGAGGGCGAGAAACAGAGGAGCTGAAACAGAGGGGCTGAAACAGAGGGGCTGAAACATAGGGCGAGAAACAGAGGGGCTGAAACAGCGGGGCTGAAACAGAGGGGCTGAAACAGAGGGGCTGAAACAGAGGGGCTGAATCAGAGGGGCTGAAAGAGAGGGGCTGCATCAGAGGGGCTGAAACAGAGGGCGAGAAACAGAGGGGCTGAAACAGAGGGTGAGAAACAGAGGGGCTGAAACAGAGGGGCTGAAAGAGAGGGCGAGAAACAGAGAGGCTGAAACAGAGGGCGAGAAACAGATGGGCTGAAACAGAAGGCGAGAAACAGAGGGGCTGAAACAGAGGGCGAGAAAGAGACGGGCTGAAACAGAAGGGCTGAAACAGATGGGCTGAAACAGAGGGGCTGAAACAGAGGGCGAGAAACAGGGGGGCTGAAACTGAGGGCGAGAAACAGAGGGGCTGAAACAGAGGGCGAGAAACAGAGGGGCTGAAACAGAGGGCGAGAAACAGACGGGCTGAAACAGAGGGGCTGAAACAGAGATGCTGAAACAGAGGGGCTGAAACAGAGGGGCTGAATCAGAGGGGCTGAAAGAGAGGGGCTGAAACAGTGGGGCTGAAACAGAGGGCGAGAAACATAGGTGCTGAAACAGAGGGCGAGAATCAGAGGGTGAGAAACAGAGGGCGAGAAACAGAGGGGATGAAACAGAGCGGCTGAAACAGAGGGGCTGAAATAGAGGGGCTGAAACAGAGGGGCTGAATCAGAGGGGCTGAAACAGTGGGGCTGAATCAGAGGAGCTGAAACAGAGGGCGAGAAACAGAGGGGCTGAAACAGAGGGGCTGAAACAAAGGGGATGAAACAGAGGGGCTGAAACAGAGGGCGAGAAACAGAGAGGCTGAAACAGAGGGCGAGAAACAGAGGGGCTGAAACAGAGGGCGAGATACAGAGGGGATGAAACAGAGCGGCTGAAACAGAGGGGCTGAAACAGAGGGCGAGAAACAGAGGCGCTGAAAAAGAGGGCGAGAAACAGAGGGGCTGAAACAGAGGGGCTGAAACAGAGGGGCTGAATCAGAGGGGCTGATTCAGAGGGGCTGAAAAAGAGGGGCTGAATCAGAGGGGTTGAAACAGTGGGCGAGAAACAGTGGGGCTGAAACAGAGGGCGAGAAACAGAGTGTCTGAAACAGACGGGCTGAAACAGAGGGGCTGAAAAAGAGGGCGAAAAACAGAGGGGCTGAAACAGAGGCCGAGAAACAGAAGGGCTGAAACAGAGGGGCTGAAACAGAGGGGCTGAATGAGTGGGGCTGAATCAGAGGGGCTGAATCAGAGGGGCTGAAACAGAGTGGCTGAAAGAGAGGGGCAGAAACAGAGGGGCTGGAACAGAGGGGGAGAAACAGAGGGGCTGAAACAGAGGGGCTGAAACAGAGGGGCTGAAACAGATGGCGAGAAACAGAGGGGCTGAAAAAGAGGTCGAGAAACAGAGAGGCTGAAACAGAGGGGCTCAAACAGAGGGGCTGAATCAGAGGGGCTGATTCAGAGTGGCTGAAACAGAGGGGCTGAATCAGAGGGGCTGAAACAGAGGGGCTGAAACAGAGGGGCTGAAATAGAGGGGCTGAAACAGAGGGGATGAAACAGAGGGGCTGAAACAGAGAGCGAGAAACAGAGAGGCTGAAACAGAGGGCGAGAAACAGAGGGGCTGAAACAGGGGGCGAGAAACAGAGGGGCTGAAACAGAGGGCGAGAAACAGAGGGGCTGAAACAGAGCGGCTGAAACAGAGGGGCTGAAACAGAGGGCGAGAAACAGAGGGGCTGAAAAAGAGGGCGAGAAACAGAGGGGCTGAAACAGAGGGGCTGAAACAGAGGGGCTGAATCAGAGGGGCTGATTCAGAGGGGCTGAAACAGAGGGGCTGAATCAGAGGGGCTGAAACAGAGGGTGAGTAACAGAGGGGCTGAAACAGAGTGCGAGAAACAGAGTGGCTGAAACAAACGGGCTGAAACAGAGGGGCTGAAACAGAGGGCGAGAAACAGAGGGGCTGAAACAGAGGGCGAGAAACAAAGGGGCTGAAACAGAAGGGCTGAATGAGTGGGGCTGAATCAGAGGGGCTGAAACAGAGGGGCTGAAACATAGGGCGAGAAACATAGGGGCTGAAACAGAGGGCGAGAATCAGAGGGTGAGAAACAGAGGGCGAGAAACAGAGGGGATGAAACAGAGCGGCTGAAACAGAGGGGCTGAAATAGAGGGGCTGAAACAGAGGGGCTGAATCAGAGGGGCTGAAACAGAGGGGCTGAATCAGAGGAGCTGAAACAGAGGGCGAGAAACAGAGGGGCTGAAACAGATGGCGAGAAACAGAGGGGCTGAAACAGAGGGCGAGAAACAGAGGGGCTGAAACAGAGGGGCTGAAACAGAGGGGATGAAACAGAGGGGCTGAAACAGAGGGCGAGAAACAGAGAGGCTGAAACAGAGGGCGAGAAACAGAGGGGCTGAAACAGAGGGCGAGAAACAGAGGGGCTGAAACAGAGCTTCTGAAACAGAGGGGCTGAAACAGAGGGCGAGAAACAGAGGCGCTGAAAAAGAGGGCGAGAAACAGAGGGGCTGAAACAGAGGGGCTGAAACAGAGGGGCTGAATCAGAGGGGCTGATTCAGAGGGGCTGAAACAGAGGGGCTGAATCAGAGGGGCTGAAACAGTGGGCGAGAAACAGTGGGGCTGAAACAGAGGGCGAGAAACAGAGTGTCTGAAACAGAGCGGCTGAAACAGAGGGGCTGAAACAGAGGGGCTGAATGAGTGGGGCTGAATCAGAGGGGCTGAATCAGAGGGGCTGAAACAGAGTGGCTGAAAGAGAGGGGCAGAAACAGAGGGGCTGGAACAGAGGGGGAGAAACAGAGCGGCTGAAACAGAGGGGCTGAATCAGAGGGGCTGAAACAGAGGGCGAGAAACAGAGGGGCTGAAAAAGAGGGCGAGAAACAGAGAGGCTGAAACAGAGGGGCTGAAACAGAGGGGCTGAATCAGAGGGGCTGATTCAGAGTGGCTGAAACAGAGGGGCTGAATCAGAGGGGCTGAAACAGAGGGGCTGAAACAGAGGGGCTGAAATAGAGGGGCTGAAACAGAGGGGATGAAACAGAGGGGCTGAAACAGAGAGCGAGAAACAGAGAGGCTGAAACAGAGGGCGAGAAACAGAGGGGCTGAAACAGGGGGCGAGAAACAGAGGGGCTGAAACAGAGGGCGAGAAACAGAGGGGCTGAAACAGAGCGGCTGAAACAGAGGGGCTGAAACAGAGGGCGAGAAACAGAGGGGCTGAAAAAGAGGGCGAGAAACAGAGGGGCTGAAACAGAGGGGCTGAAACAGAGGGGCTGAATCAGAGGGGCTGATTCAGAGGGGCTGAAACAGAGGGGCTGAATCAGAGGGGCTGAAACAGAGGGTGAGTAACAGAGGGGCTGAAACAGAGTGCGAGAAACAGAGTGGCTGAAACAAACGGGCTGAAACAGAGGGGCTGAAACAGAGGGCGAGAAACAGAGGGGCTGAAACAGAGGGCGAGAAACAAAGGGGCTGAAACAGAAGGGCTGAATGAGTGGGGCTGAATCAGAGGGGCTGAAACAGAGGGGCTGAAACATAGGGCGAGAAACATAGGGGCTGAAACAGAGGGCGAGAATCAGAGGGTGAGAAACAGAGGGCGAGAAACAGAGGGGATGAAACAGAGCGGCTGAATCAGAGGGGCTGAAACAGATGGGCTGAATCAGAGGAGCTGAAACAGAGGGCGAGAAACAGAGGGGCTGAAACAGATGGCGAGAAACAGAGGGCCTGAAACAGAGGGCGAGAACCAGAGGGGCTGAAACAGAGGGGCTGAAACAGAGGGGATGAAACAGAGGGGCTGAAACAGAGGGCGAGAAACAGAGAGGCTGAAACAGAGGGCGAGAAACAGAGGGGCTGAAACAGAGGGCGAGAAACAGAGGGGCTGAAACAGAGCTTCTGAAATAGAGGGGCTGAAACAGAGGGCGAGAAACAGAGGCGCTGAAAAAGAGGGCGAGAAACAGAGGGGCTGAAACAGAGGGGCTGAAACAGAGGGGCTGAATCAGAGGGGCTGATTCAGAGGGGCTGAAACAGAGGGGCTGAATCAGAGGGGCTGAAACAGTGGGCGAGAAACAGTGGGGCTGAAACAGAGGGCGAGAAACAGAGTGTCTGAAACAGAGCGGCTGAAACAGAGGGGCTGAAACAGAGGGGCTGAATGAGTGGGGCTGAATCAGAGGGGCTGAATCAGAGGGGCTGAAACAGAGTGGCTGAAAGAGAGGGGCAGAAACAGAGGGGCTGGAACAGAGGGGGAGAAACAGAGGGGCTGAAACAGAGGGGCTGAATCAGAGGGGCTGAAACAGAGGGCGAGAAACAGAGGGGCTGAAACAGAGGTCGAGAAACAGAGGGGCTGAAACAAACGGGCTGAAACAGAGGGGCTGAAACAGAGGGCGAGAAACAGAGGGGCTGAAACAGAGGGCGAGAAAGAAAGGGGCTGAAACAGAAGGGCTGAATGAGTGGGGCTGAATCAGAGGGGCTGAAACAGAGGGGCTGAAACATAGGGCGAGAAACATAGGGGCTGAAACAGAGGGCGAGAATCAGAGGGTGAGAAACAGAGGGCGAGAAACAGAGGGGATGAAACAGAGCGGCTGAATCAGAGGGGCTGAAACAGATGGGCTGAATCAGAGGAGCTGAAACAGAGGGCGAGAAACAGAGGGGCTGAAACAGATGGCGAGAAACAGAGGGCCTGAAACAGAGGGCGAGAAACAGAGGGGCTGAAACAGAGGGGCTGAAACAGAGGGGATGAAACAGAGGGGCTGAAACAGAGGGCGAGAAACAGAGAGGCTGAAACAGAGGGCGAGAAACAGAGGGGCTGAAACAGAGGGCGAGAAACAGAGGGGCTGAAACAGAGCTTCTGAAATAGAGGGGCTGAAACAGAGGGCGAGAAACAGAGGCGCTGAAAAAGAGGGCGAGAAACAGAGGGGCTGAAACAGAGGGGCTGAAACAGAGGGGCTGAATCAGAGGGGCTGATTCAGAGGGGCTGAAACAGAGGGGCTGAATCAGAGGGGCTGAAACAGTGGGCGAGAAACAGTGGGGCTGAAACAGAGGGCGAGAAACAGAGTGTCTGAAACAGAGCGGCTGAAACAGAGGGGCTGAAACAGAGGGGCTGAATGAGTGGGGCTGAATCAGAGGGGCTGAATCAGAGGGGCTGAAACAGAGTGGCTGAAAGAGAGGGGCAGAAACAGAGGGGCTGGAACAGAGGGGGAGAAACAGAGGGGCTGAAACAGAGGGGCTGAATCAGAGGGGCTGAAACAGAGGGCGAGAAACAGAGGGGCTGAAACAGAGGTCGAGAAACAGAGGGGCTGAAAAAGAGGGCGAGAAACAGAGGGGCTGAAACAGAGCGGCTGAAACAGAAGGGCTGAATCAGAGGGGCTGATTCAGAGTGGCTGAAACAGAGGGGCTGAATCAGAGGGGCTGAAACAGAGGGGCTGAAACAGAGGGGCTGAAATAGAGGGGCTGAAACAGAGGGGATGAAACAGAGGGGCAGAAACAGAGAGCGAGAAACAGAGAGGCTGAAACAGAGGGCGAGACACAGAGGGGCTGAAACAGGGGGCGAGAAACAGAGGGGCTGAAACAGAGGGCGAGAAACAGAGGGGCTGAAACAGAGCGGTTGAAACAGAGGGGCTGAAACAGAGGGCGAGAAACAGAGGCGCTGAAAAAGAGGGCGAGAAACAGAGGGGCTGAAACAGAGGGGCTGAAACAGAGGGGCTGAATCAGAGGGGCTGATTCAGAGGGGCTGAAACAGAGGGGCTGAATCAGAGGGGCTGAAACAGAGGGTGAGAAACAGAGGGGCTGAAACAGAGTGCGAGAAACAGAGTGGCTGAAACAGACAGGCTGAAACAGAGGGGCTGAAAAAGAGGGCGAAAAACAGAGGGGCTGAAACAGAGGCCGAGAAACAGAGGGGCTGAAACAGAGGGGCTGATACAGAGGGGCTGAATGAGTGGGGCTGAATCAGAGGGGCTGAATCAGAGGGGCTGAAACAGAGTGGCTGGAACAGAGGGGGAGAAACAGAGGGGCTGAAACAGAGGGGCTGAATCAGAGGGGCTGAAACAGAGTGCGAGAAACAGAGGGGCGGAAACAGAGGGCGAGAAACAGAGGGGTAGAAACAGAGGGCGAGAAACAGAGGGGCTGAAACAGAGGGGCTGAAACAGAGGGCGAAAAACAGAGGGGCTGAAACAGAGGGGATGAAACAGAGGGCGAGAAACAGAGGGCGAGAAACAGAGGGGATGAAACAGAGGGGCTGAAACAGAGGGGCTGAAACAGAGGGGCTGAAAGAGAGGGGCTGAATCAGAGCGGCTGAAACAGAGGGGCTGAATCAGAGGGGCTGAAACAGAAGGCGAGAAACAGAGGGGCTGAAACAGAGGGCGAGAAACAGTGGGGCTGAAACAGAGGGGCTGAAACAGAGGGCGAGAAACAAAGGGGCTGAAACAGAGGTCGAGAAACAGAGGGGCTGTAACAGAGGGCGAGAAACAGAGGAGCTGAAACAGAGGGGCTGAAACAGAGGGGCTGAAACATAGGGCGAGAAACAGAGGGGCTGAAACAGCGGGGCTGAAACAGAGGGGCTGAAACAGAGGGGCTGAAACAGAGGGGCTGAATCAGAGGGGCTGAAAGAGAGGGGCTGAATCAGAGGGGCTGAAACAGAGGGCGAGAAACAGAGGGGCTGAAACAGAGGGTGAGAAACAGAGGGGCTGAAACAGAGGGGCTGAAACAGAGGGCGAGAAACAGAGAGGCTGAAACAGAGGGCGAGAAACAGATGGGCAGAAACAGAGGGCGAGAAACAGAGGGGCTGAAACAGAGGGCGAGAAAGAGACGGGCTGAAACAGAAGGGCTGAAACAGAGGGGCTGAAACAGAGGGGCTGAAACAGAGGGCGAGAAACAGAGGGGCTGAAACCGAGGGCGAGAAACAGAGGGGCTGAAACAGAGGGCGAGAAACAAAGGGGCTGAAACAGAGGGGCTGAAACAGACGGGCTGAAACAGAGAGCCTGAAACAGAGGGCGAGAAACAGAGGGGCTGAAACAGAGGGCGAGAAACAGACGGGCTGAAACAGAGGGGCTGAAACAGAGAGGCTGAAACAGAGGGGCTGAAACAGAGGGGCTGAATCAGAGGGGCTGAAAGAGAGGGGCTGAATCAGAGGGGCTGAAACAGAGGGCGAGAAACAGAGGTGCTGAAACAGAGGGCGAGAAACAGGGGGGCTGAAACAGAGGGGCTGAAACAGAGGGCGAGAAACAGAGAGGCTGAATCAGAGGGCGAGAAACAGATGGGCTGAAACAGATGGCGAGAAACAGAGGGGCTGAAACAGAGCGGCTGAAACAGAGGGGCTGAAACAGAGGGCGAGAAACAGAGGCGCTGATAAAGAGGGCGAGAAACAGAGGGGCTGAAACAGAGGGGCTGAAACAGAGGGGCTGAATCAGAGGGGCTCATTCAGAGGGGCTGAAACAGAGGGGCTGAATCAGAGGGGCTGAAACAGAGAGCGAGAAACAGAGGGGCTGAAACAGAGGGCGAGAAACAGAGTGGCTGAAACAGACGGGCTGAAACTGAGGGGCTGAAAAAGAGGGCGAAAAACAGAGGGGCTGAAACAGAGGCCGAGAAACAGAGGGGCTGAAACAGAGGGGCTGAAACAGAGGGTCTGAATGAGTGGGGCTGAATCAGAGGGGCTGAATCAGAGGGGCTGAAACAGAGTGGCTGAAAGAGAGGGGAAGAAACAGAGGGGCTGGAACAGAGGGGGAGAAACAGAGGGGCTGAAACACAGGGGCTGAGTTAGAGGGGCTGAAACAGAGGGCGAGAAACAGAGGGGCTGAAACAGAGGGCGAGAAACAGAGGGGCTGAAAAAGAGGGCGAGAAACAGGGGGGCTGACACAGAGGGGCTGAAACAGAGGGGCTGAATCAGAGGGGCTGATTCAGAGGGGCTGAAACAGAGGGGCTGAATCAGAGGGGCTGAAACAGAGGGGCTGAAACAGAGGGGCTGAAATAGAGGGGCTGAAACAGAGGGGAAGAAACAGAGGGGCTGAAACAGAGAGCGAGAAACAGAGAGGCTGAAACAGAGGGCGAGAAACAGAGGGGCTGAAACAGAGGGCGAGAAACAGAGGGGCTGAAACAGAGGGCGAGAAACAGAGGGGCTGAAACAGAGCGTCTGAAACAGAGGGGCTGAAACAGAGGGCGAGAAACAGAGGGGCTGAAAAAGAGGGCGAGAAACAGAGGGGCTGAAACAGAGGGGCTGAAACAGAGGGGCTGAATCAGAGGGGCTGAAACAGAGAGTGAGAAACAGAGGGGCTGAAACAGAGGGCGAGAATCAGAGTGGCTGAAACAGACGGGCTGAAACACAGGGGCTGAAAAAGAGGGCGACAAACAGAGGGGCAGAAACAGAGGCCGAGAAACAGAGGGGCTGAAACAGAGGGGCTGAAACAGAGGGGCTGAATGAGTGGGTCTGAATCAGAGGGGCTGAATCAGAGGGGCTGAAACAGAGTGGCTGAAACAGAGGGGCAGAAACAGAGGGGCTGGAACAGAGGGGGAGAAACAGAGGGGCTGAAAGAGAGGGGCTGAATCAGAGGGGCTGAAACAGAGGGCGAGAAACAGAGGGGCTGAAACAGAGGGCGAGAAACAGCGGGGCAGAAACAGAGGGCGAGAAACAGAGGGGCTGAAACAGAGGGGCTGAAACAGAGGGCGAAAAACAGAGGGGCTGAAACAGAGGGCGAGAAACAGAGGGGCTGAAACAGAGGGCGAAAAACAGAGGGGATGAAACAGAGGGGCTGAAACAGAGGGGCTGAAACAGAGGGGCTGAAAGAGAGGGGCTGAATCAGAGGGGCTGAAACAGGGGGCTGAATCAGAGGGGCTGAAACAGAAGGCGAGAAACAGAGGGGCTGAATCAGAGGGCGAGAAACAGAGGGGATGAAACAGAGGGGCTGAAACAGAGGGCGAGAAACAAAGGGGCTGAAACAGAGGGCGAGAAACAGTGGGGCTGAAACAGAGGGGCTGAAACAGAGGGGCTGAAACAGAGGGCGAGAAACAGAGGGGCTGAAACAGAGGGCGAGAAACAGAGGATCTGAAACAGAGGGGCTGAAACAGAGGGGCTGAAACATAGGGCGAGAAACAGAGGGGTTGAAACAGAGGCCGAGAAACAGTGGGGCTGAAATAGAGGGCGAGAAACAGAGGGGCTGAAACAGAGGGGCTGAAACAGAGGGGCTGAAACAGAGGACGAGAAACAGAGGGGCTGAATCAGAGGGGCTGAATCAGAGGGGCTGAAACAGCGGGGCTGAAACAGAGGTCGAGAAACAAACGGGCAGAAACAGCGGGCGAGAAACAGAGGGGCTGAAACAGAGGGGCTAAAACAGACGGGCTGAAACAGAGAGCCTGAAACAGAGGGCGAGAAACAGAGGGACTGAAACAGAGGGCGAGAAACAGATGGGCTGAAACAGAGGGGCTAAAACCGAGGGGCTGAAACAGAGGGGCTGAAACAGAGGGGCTGAATTAGAGAGGCTGAAAGAGAGGGGCTGAATCAGAGGGGCTGAAACAGAGGGCGAGAAACAGAGGGGCTGAAACAGAGGGGCTGAAACAGAGGGCGAGAAACAGAGAGGCTGAAACAGAGGGCGAGAAAGAGAGGGGCTGATACAGAGGGCGAGAAAGAGAGGGGCTGAAACAGAGGGGCTGAAAGAGAGGGCGAGAAACAGAGGGGCTGAAACAGAGGGCGAGAAACAGAGGGCGAGAAAAAGAGGGACCGAAACAGAGGGGTTTAAACACAGGGGCTGAAACAGAGGGCGAGAAACAGAGGGGCTGAAACAGAGGGCGAGAAACAGAGGGGCTGAAACAGAGGGCGAGAAAGAGAGGGGCTGAAACAGACGGGCTGAAACAGAGAGCCTGAAACAGAGGGCGAGAAACAGAGGGGCTGAAACAGAGGGTGAGAAACAGACGGGCTGAAACAGAGGGGCTGAAACAGAGGGGCTGAAACAGAGGGGCTGAAACAGAGGGGCTGAATCAGAGGGGCTGAAAGAGAGGGGCTGAATCAGAGGGGCTGAAACAGAGGGCGAGAAACAGAGGGGCTGAAACAGAGGGCGAGAAACAGAGTGGCTGAAACAGAGGGGCTGAAACAGAGGGCGAGAAACAGAGGGGCTGAAACAGATGGCGAGAAACAGAGGGGCTGAAACAGAGGGCGAGAAAGAGAGGGGATGAAACAGAGGGGCTGAAACAGAGGGGCTGGAACAGAGGGCGAGAAACAGAGGGGCTGAAACAGAGGGCGAGAAACAGAGGGGCTGAAACAGAGGGCGAGAAAAAGAGGGACTGAAACAGAGGGGTTTAAACACAGGGGCTGAAACAGAGGGCGAAAAACAGATGGGCTGAAACAGAGGGCGAGAAACAGAGGGGGTGAAACAGAGCGCGAGAAACACAGGGGCTGAAACAGAGGGGCTGAAACAGAGGGGCTGAAACAGAGAGCGAGAAATAGAGGGGCTGAAACAGAGGGCGAGAAACAGAGGGGCTGAAACAGAGGGCGAGAAACAGAGGGGCTGAAACAGAGGGGCTGAAACAGAGGGGCTGAAACAGAGGGCGTGAAACAGAGTGGCTGAAACAGAGGGGGAGAAACAGAGGGGCTGAATCAGAGGGGCTGAAACAGAGTGGCTGAAAGAGAGGGGCAGAAACAGAAGGGCTGGAACAGAGGGGGAGAAACAGAGGGGCTGAAACACAGGGGCTGAATCAGAGGGGCTGAAACAGAGGTCGAGAAACAGAGGGGCTGAAAAAGAGGGCGAGAAACAGGGGGGCTGACACAGAGGGGCTGAAACGGAGGGGCTGAATCAGAGGGGCTGATTCAGAGGGGCTGAAACAGAGGGGCTGAAACAGAGGGGCTAAATCAGAGGGGCTGAAACAGAGGGGCTGAATCAGAGGGGCTGAAACAGAAGGCGAGAAACAGAGGCGCTGAAACAGAGGGCGAGAAACAGAGGGGATGAAACAGAGGGGCTGAAACAGAGGGCGAGAAACAGAGGGGCTGAAACAGAGGGCGAGAAACAGAGGAGCTGAAACAGAGGGGCTGAAACAGAGGGGCTGAAACATAGGGCGAGAATCAGAGGGGCTGAAACAGAGGCCGAGAAACAGTGGGGCTGAAACAGAGGGCGAGAAACAGAGGGGATGAAACAGAGGGGCTGACACAGAGGGGCTGAAACAGAGGACGAGAAACAGAGGGGCTGAAACAGAGGGCGAGAAACAAACGGGCAGAAACAGCGGGCGAGAAAAAGAGGGCGAGAAACAGAGGGGCTGAAACAGAGGGGCTGAAACAGAGAGCCTGAAACAGAGGGCGAGAAACAGAGGGGCTGAAACAGAGGGCGAGAAACAGATGGGCTGAAACAGAGGGGCTGAAACAGAGGTTCTGAAACAGAGGGGCTGAAACAGAGGGGCTGAATTAGAGAGGCTGAAAGAGAGGGGCTGAATCAGAGGGGCTGAAACAGAGGGCGAGAAACAGAGGGCGCTGAAACAGAGGGCGAGAAACAGAGGGGCTGAAACAGAGGGCGAGAAAGAGAGGGGCTGAAACAGAGGGGCTGAAACAGAGGGGCTGAATGAGTGGGGCTGAATCAGAGGGGCTGAATCAGAGGGGCTGAAACAGAGTGGCTGGAACAGAGGGGGAGAAACAGAGGGGCTGAAACAGAGGGGCTGAATCAGAGGGGCTGAAACAGAGTGCGAGAAACAGAGGGGCGGAAACAGAGGGCGAGAAACAGAGGGGTAGAAACAGAGGGCGAGAAACAGAGGGGCTGAAACAGAGGGGCTGAAACAGAGGGCGAAAAACAGAGGGGCTGAAACAGAGGGGATGAAACAGAGGGCGAGAAACAGAGGGCGAGAAACAGAGGGGATGAAACAGAGGGGCTGAAACAGAGGGGCTGAAACAGAGGGGCTGAAAGAGAGGGGCTGAATCAGAGCGGCTGAAACAGAGGGGCTGAATCAGAGGGGCTGAAACAGAAGGCGAGAAACAGAGGGGCTGAAACAGAGGGCGAGAAACAGTGGGGCTGAAACAGAGGGGCTGAAACAGAGGGCGAGAAACAAAGGGGCTGAAACAGAGGGCGAGAAACAGAGGGGCTGTAACAGAGGGCGAGAAACAGAGGAGCTGAAACAGAGGGGCTGAAACAGAGGGGCTGAAACATAGGGCGAGAAACAGAGGGGCTGAAACAGCGGGGCTGAAACAGAGGGGCTGAAACAGAGGGGCTGAAACAGAGGGGCTGAATCAGAGGGGCTGAAAGAGAGGGGCTGAATCAGAGGGGCTGAAACAGAGGGCGAGAAACAGAGGGGCTGAAACAGAGGGTGAGAAACAGAGGGGCTGAAACAGAGGGGCTGAAACAGAGGGCGAGAAACAGAGAGGCTGAAACAGAGGGCGAGAAACAGATGGGCAGAAACAGAGGGCGAGAAACAGAGGGGCTGAAACAGAGGGCGAGAAAGAGACGGGCTGAAACAGAAGGGCTGAAACAGAGGGGCTGAAACAGAGGGGCTGAAACAGAGGGCGAGAAACAGAGGGGCTGAAACCGAGGGCGAGAAACAGAGGGGCTGAAACAGAGGGCGAGAAACAAAGGGGCTGAAACAGAGGGGCTGAAACAGACGGGCTGAAACAGAGAGCCTGAAACAGAGGGCGAGAAACAGAGGGGCTGAAACAGAGGGCGAGAAACAGACGGGCTGAAACAGAGGGGCTGAAACAGAGAGGCTGAAACAGAGGGGCTGAAACAGAGGGGCTGAATCAGAGGGGCTGAAAGAGAGGGGCTGAATCAGAGGGGCTGAAACAGAGGGCGAGAAACAGAGGTGCTGAAACAGAGGGCGAGAAACAGGGGGGCTGAAACAGAGGGGCTGAAACAGAGGGCGAGAAACAGAGAGGCTGAATCAGAGGGCGAGAAACAGATGGGCTGAAACAGATGGCGAGAAACAGAGGGGCTGAAACAGAGCGGCTGAAACAGAGGGGCTGAAACAGAGGGCGAGAAACAGAGGCGCTGATAAAGAGGGCGAGAAACAGAGGGGCTGAAACAGAGGGGCTGAAACAGAGGGGCTGAATCAGAGGGGCTCATTCAGAGGGGCTGAAACAGAGGGGCTGAATCAGAGGGGCTGAAACAGAGAGCGAGAAACAGAGGGGCTGAAACAGAGGGCGAGAAACAGAGTGGCTGAAACAGACGGGCTGAAACTGAGGGGCTGAAAAAGAGGGCGAAAAACAGAGGGGCTGAAACAGAGGCCGAGAAACAGAGGGGCTGAAACAGAGGGGCTGAAACAGAGGGTCTGAATGAGTGGGGCTGAATCAGAGGGGCTGAATCAGAGGGGCTGAAACAGAGTGGCTGAAAGAGAGGGGAAGAAACAGAGGGGCTGGAACAGAGGGGGAGAAACAGAGGGGCTGAAACACAGGGGCTGAGTTAGAGGGGCTGAAACAGAGGGCGAGAAACAGAGGGGCTGAAACAGAGGGCGAGAAACAGAGGGGCTGAAAAAGAGGGCGAGAAACAGGGGGGCTGACACAGAGGGGCTGAAACAGAGGGGCTGAATCAGAGGGGCTGATTCAGAGGGGCTGAAACAGAGGGGCTGAATCAGAGGGGCTGAAACAGAGGGGCTGAAACAGAGGGGCTGAAATAGAGGGGCTGAAACAGAGGGGAAGAAACAGAGGGGCTGAAACAGAGAGCGAGAAACAGAGAGGCTGAAACAGAGGGCGAGAAACAGAGGGGCTGAAACAGAGGGCGAGAAACAGAGGGGCTGAAACAGAGGGCGAGAAACAGAGGGGCTGAAACAGAGCGTCTGAAACAGAGGGGCTGAAACAGAGGGCGAGAAACAGAGGGGCTGAAAAAGAGGGCGAGAAACAGAGGGGCTGAAACAGAGGGGCTGAAACAGAGGGGCTGAATCAGAGGGGCTGAAACAGAGAGTGAGAAACAGAGGGGCTGAAACAGAGGGCGAGAATCAGAGTGGCTGAAACAGACGGGCTGAAACACAGGGGCTGAAAAAGAGGGCGACAAACAGAGGGGCAGAAACAGAGGCCGAGAAACAGAGGGGCTGAAACAGAGGGGCTGAAACAGAGGGGCTGAATGAGTGGGTCTGAATCAGAGGGGCTGAATCAGAGGGGCTGAAACAGAGTGGCTGAAACAGAGGGGCAGAAACAGAGGGGCTGGAACAGAGGGGGAGAAACAGAGGGGCTGAAAGAGAGGGGCTGAATCAGAGGGGCTGAAACAGAGGGCGAGAAACAGAGGGGCTGAAACAGAGGGCGAGAAACAGCGGGGCAGAAACAGAGGGCGAGAAACAGAGGGGCTGAAACAGAGGGGCTGAAACAGAGGGCGAAAAACAGAGGGGCTGAAACAGAGGGCGAGAAACAGAGGGTGAGAAACAGAGGGCGAGAAACAGAGGGGATGAAACAGAGGGGCTGAAACAGAGGGGCTGAAACAGAGGGGCTGAAAGAGAGGGGCTGAATCAGAGGGGCTGAAACAGAGGGGCTGAATCAGAGGGGCTGAAACAGAAGGCGAGAAACAGAGGGGCTGAATCAGAGGGCGAGAAACAGAGGGGATGAAACAGAGGGGCTGAAACAGAGGGCGAGAAACAAAGGGGCTGAAACAGAGGGCGAGAAACAGTGGGGCTGAAACAGAGGGGCTGAAACAGAGGGGCTGAAACAGAGGGCGAGAAACAGAGGGGCTGAAACAGAGGGCGAGAAACAGAGGATCTGAAACAGAGGGGCTGAAACAGAGGGGCTGAAACATAGGGCGAGAAACAGAGGGGTTGAAACAGAGGCCGAGAAACAGTGGGGCTGAAATAGAGGGCGAGAAACAGAGGGGCTGAAACAGAGGGGCTGAAACAGAGGGGCTGAAACAGAGGACGAGAAACAGAGGGGCTGAATCAGAGGGGCTGAATCAGAGGGGCTGAAACAGCGGGGCTGAAACAGAGGTCGAGAAACAAACGGGCAGAAACAGCGGGCGAGAAACAGAGGGGCTGAAACAGAGGGGCTAAAACAGACGGGCTGAAACAGAGAGCCTGAAACAGAGGGCGAGAAACAGAGGGACTGAAACAGAGGGCGAGAAACAGATGGGCTGAAACAGAGGGGCTAAAACCGAGGGGCTGAAACAGAGGGGCTGAAACAGAGGGGCTGAATTAGAGAGGCTGAAAGAGAGGGGCTGAATCAGAGGGGCTGAAACAGAGGGCGAGAAACAGAGGGGCTGAAACAGAGGGGCTGAAACAGAGGGCGAGAAACAGAGAGGCTGAAACAGAGGGCGAGAAAGAGAGGGGCTGATACAGAGGGCGAGAAAGAGAGGGGCTGAAACAGAGGGGCTGAAAGAGAGGGCGAGAAACAGAGGGGCTGAAACAGAGGGCGAGAAACAGAGGGCGAGAAAAAGAGGGACCGAAACAGAGGGGTTTAAACACAGGGGCTGAAACAGAGGGCGAGAAACAGAGGGGCTGAAACAGAGGGCGAGAAACAGAGGGGCTGAAACAGAGGGCGAGAAAGAGAGGGGCTGAAACAGACGGGCTGAAACAGAGAGCCTGAAACAGAGGGCGAGAAACAGAGGGGCTGAAACAGAGGGTGAGAAACAGACGGGCTGAAACAGAGGGGCTGAAACAGAGGGGCTGAAACAGAGGGGCTGAAACAGAGGGGCTGAATCAGAGGGGCTGAAAGAGAGGGGCTGAATCAGAGGGGCTGAAACAGAGGGCGAGAAACAGAGGGGCTGAAACAGAGGGCGAGAAACAGAGTGGCTGAAACAGAGGGGCTGAAACAGAGGGCGAGAAACAGAGGGGCTGAAACAGATGGCGAGAAACAGAGGGGCTGAAACAGAGGGCGAGAAAGAGAGGGGATGAAACAGAGGGGCTGAAACAGAAAGGGCTGGAACAGAGGGCGAGAAACAGAGGGGCTGAAACAGAGGGCGAGAAACAGAGGGGCTGAAACAGAGGGCGAGAAAAAGAGGGACTGAAACAGAGGGGTTTAAACACAGGGGCTGAAACAGAGGGCGAAAAACAGATGGGCTGAAACAGAGGGCGAGAAACAGAGGGGGTGAAACAGAGCGCGAGAAACACAGGGGCTGAAACAGAGGGGCTGAAACAGAGGGGCTGAAACAGAGAGCGAGAAATAGAGGGGCTGAAACAGAGGGCGAGAAACAGAGGGGCTGAAACAGAGGGCGAGAAACAGAGGGGCTGAAACAGAGGGGCTGAAACAGAGGGGCTGAAACAGAGGGCGTGAAACAGAGTGGCTGAAACAGAGGGGGAGAAACAGAGGGGCTGAATCAGAGGGGCTGAAACAGAGTGGCTGAAAGAGAGGGGCAGAAACAGAAGGGCTGGAACAGAGGGGGAGAAACAGAGGGGCTGAAACACAGGGGCTGAATCAGAGGGGCTGAAACAGAGGTCGAGAAACAGAGGGGCTGAAAAAGAGGGCGAGAAACAGGGGGGCTGACACAGAGGGGCTGAAACGGAGGGGCTGAATCAGAGGGGCTGATTCAGAGGGGCTGAAACAGAGGGGCTGAAACAGAGGGGCTAAATCAGAGGGGCTGAAACAGAGGGGCTGAATCAGAGGGGCTGAAACAGAAGGCGAGAAACAGAGGCGCTGAAACAGAGGGCGAGAAACAGAGGGGATGAAACAGAGGGGCTGAAACAGAGGGCGAGAAACAGAGGGGCTGAAACAGAGGGCGAGAAACAGAGGAGCTGAAACAGAGGGGCTGAAACAGAGGGGCTGAAACATAGGGCGAGAATCAGAGGGGCTGAAACAGAGGCCGAGAAACAGTGGGGCTGAAACAGAGGGCGAGAAACAGAGGGGATGAAACAGAGGGGCTGACACAGAGGGGCTGAAACAGAGGACGAGAAACAGAGGGGCTGAAACAGAGGGCGAGAAACAAACGGGCAGAAACAGCGGGCGAGAAAAAGAGGGCGAGAAACAGAGGGGCTGAAACAGAGGGGCTGAAACAGAGAGCCTGAAACAGAGGGCGAGAAACAGAGGGGCTGAAACAGAGGGCGAGAAACAGATGGGCTGAAACAGAGGGGCTGAAACAGAGGTTCTGAAACAGAGGGGCTGAAACAGAGGGGCTGAATTAGAGAGGCTGAAAGAGAGGGGCTGAATCAGAGGGGCTGAAACAGAGGGCGAGAAACAGAGGGCGCTGAAACAGAGGGCGAGAAACAGAGGGGCTGAAACAGAGGGGCTGAAACAGAGGGCGAGAAACAGAGAGGCTGAAACAGAGGGCGAGAAACAGATGGGCTGAAACAGAGGGCGAGAAACAGAGGGGCTGAAACAGAGGGCGAGAAAGAGAGGGGCTGAAACAGAGGGGCTGAAACAGAGGGGCTGAAACAGAGGGGCTGAATCAGAGGGGCTGAAAGAGAGGGGCTGAATCAGAGGGGCTGAAACAGAGGGCGAGAAACAGAGGGGCTGAAACAGAGGGCGAGAATCAGAGTGGCTGAAACAGAGGGGCTGAAACAGAGGGCGAGAAACAGAGAGGCTGAAACAGAGGGCGAGAAACTGATGGGCTGAAACAGATGGCGAGAAACAGAGGGGCTGAAACAGAGCGCGAGAAAGAGAGGGGCTGAAACAGAGGGGCTGAAACAGAGGGGCTGGAACAGAGGGCGAGAAACAGAGGGGCTGAAACAGAGGGCGAGAAACAGAGGGGCTGAAACAGAGGGCGAGAAAAAGAGGGACTGAAACAGAGGGGTTTAAACACAGGGGCTGAAACAGAGGGCGAAAAACAGAGGGGCTGAAACAGAGGGCGAGAAACAGAGGGGGTGAAACAGAGCGCGAGAAACAGAGGGGCTGAAACAGAGGGGCTGAAACAGAGGGGCTGAAACAGAGGGGCTGAAACAGAGGGCGAGAAATAGAGGGGCTGAAACAGAGGGCGAGAAACAGAGGGGCTGAAACAGAGTGCGAGAAACAGAGGGGCTGAAACAGAGGGCGAGAAACAGAGGGGCTGAAACAGAGGGGGAGAAACAGAGGGGCTGAATCAGAGGGGCTGAAACAGAGGGCGAGATACAGAGGGGCTGAAACAGAGGGCGAGATACAGAGGGGCTGAAACAGAGGGCGAGAAACAGAGGGGCTGAAACAGAGTGGCTGAAACAGAGGGCGAGAAACAGAGAGGCTGAAACGGAGGGCGAGAAACAGAGGGGCTGAAACAGAGGGCGAGAAACAGAGGGGCTGAAACAGAGGGCGAGAAACAGAGGGGCTGAAACAGAGGGCGAGAAACAGAGGGGCTGAAACAGACGGCGAGAAACAGAGGGCGAGAAACAGAGGGGCTGAAACAGAGGGGGAGAAACAGAGGGGCTGAATCAGAGGGGCTGAAACAGAGGGCGAGATACAGAGGGGCTGAAACAGAGGGCGAGAAACAGAGGGGCTGAAACAGAGGGCGAGAAACAGAGGGGCTGAAACAGAGGGGCTGAAACAGAGGGCGAGAAACAGAGAGGCTGAAACGGAGGGCGAGAAACAGAGGGGCTGAAACAGAGGGCGAGAAACAGAGGTGCTGAAACAGAGGGCGAGAAACAGATGGGCTGAAACAGAGGGCGAGAAACAGAGGGGCTGAAACAGAGGCCGAGAAACAGAGGGCGAGAAACTGATGGACTGAAACAGAGGGGCTGAAACACAGGGGCTGAAACAGAGGGCGAGAAACAGAGGGGGTCAAACAGAGGGCGAGAAACGGAGGGGCTGAAACCGAGGGCGAGAATCAGAGGAGCTGAATCAGAGGGGCTGATTCAGAGGGGCTGAAACAGAGGGCGAGAAACAGAGGGGCTGAAACACAGGGCGAGAAACAGAGGGGCAGAAACAGAGGGCGAGAAACAGAGGGGCTGAAACAGAGGGGCTGAAACAGAGAGCGCGAAACAGAGGGGCTGAAACAGAGGGCCAGAAACAGAGGGGCTGAAAAAGAGGGGCGGAAACAGAGGGGCTAAATCAGAGGGACAAAAACAGAGGGCGAGAAACAGAGGGGCTGAAACAGAGGGCCTGAAACAGACGGGCTGAAACAGAGAGCCTGAAACAGAGGGCGAGAAACAGAGGGGCTGAAACAGAGGGCGAGAAACAGAGGGGCTGAAACAGACGGGCTGAAAGAGAGGGGCTGAATCAGAGGGGCTGAAACAGAGGGCGAGAAACAGAGGGGCTGAAACAGAGGGCGAGAAACAGAGGGGCTGAAACAGAGGGCGAGAAACAGAGTGGCTGAAACAGAGGGGCTGAAACAGAGGGGCTGAAACAGAGGGGCTGAAAGAGAGGGGCTGAAACAGAGGGGCTGAATCAGAGGGGCTGAAACAGAGGGGCTGAATCAGAGGGGCTGAAACAGAAGGCGAGAAACAGAGGGGCTGAAACAGAGGGCGAGAAACAGAGGGGATGAAACAGAGGGGCTGAAACAGAGGGCGAGAAACAAAGGGGCTGAAACAGAGGGCGAGAAACAGTGGGCTGAAACAGAGGGGCTGAAACAGAGGGGCTGAAACAGAGGGCGAGAAACAGAGGGGCTGAAACAGAGGGCGAGAAACAGAGGAGCTGAAACAGAGGGGCTGAAACAGAGGGGCTGAAACATAGGGCGAGAAACAGAGGGGCTGAAACAGAGGCCGAGAAACAGTGGGGCTGAAACAGAGGGCGAGAAACAGAGGGGATGAAACAGAGGGGCTGACACAGAGGGGCTGAAACAGAGGACGAGAAACAGAGGGGCTGAAACAGAGGGCGAGAAACAAACGGGCAGAAACAGCGGGCGAGAAAAAGAGGGCGAGAATCAGAGGGGCTGAAACAGAGGGGCTGAAACAGACGGGCTGAAACAGAGAGCCTGAAACAGAGGGCGAGAAACAGAGGGGCTGAAACAGAGGGCGAGAAACAGATGGGCTGAAACAGAGGGGCTGAAACAGAGGTTCTGAAACAGAGGGGCTGAAACAGAGGGGCTGAAACAGAGGGGCTGAAACAGAGGGCGAGAAACAGAGGGGCTGAAACAGAGAGGCTGAAAGAGAGGGGCTGAATCAGAGGGGCTGAAACAGAGGGCGAGAAACAGAGGGGCTGAAACAGAGGACGAGAAACAGAGGGGCTGAAACAGAGGGGCTGAAACAGAGGGCGAGAAACAGAGAGGCTGAAACAGAGGGCGAGAAACAGATGGGCTGAAACAGAGGGCGAGAAACAGAGGGGCTGAAACAGAGGGCGAGAAAGAGAGGGGCTGAAACAGAGGGGCTGAAACAGAGGGGCTGAAACAGAGGGGCTGAAACAGAGGGCGAGAAACAGAGGGGCTGAAACAGAGGGCGAGAAACAGAGGGCGAGAAAAAGAGGGACCGAAACAGAGGGGTTTAAACAGAGGGGCTGAAACAGAGGGCGAGAAACAGAGGGGCTGAAACAGAGGGCGAGAAACAGAGGGGCTGAAACAGAGGGCGAGAAACAGAGGGGCTGAAACAGACGGGCTGAAACAGAGAGCCTGAAACAGAGGGCGAAAAAAAAGGGGCTGAAACAGAGGGCGAGAAACAGACGGGCTGAAACAGAGGGGCTGAAACAGAGGGGCTGAAACAGAGTTCGAGAAATAGAGGGGCTGAAACAGAGGGCGAGAAACAGAGGGGCTGAAACAGAATGCGAGAAACACAGGGGCTGAAACAGAGGGCGAGAAACAGAGGGGCTGAAACAGAGGGGCTGAAACAGAGGGGCTGAAACAGAGGGCGTGAAACAGAGGGGCTGAAACAGAGGGGGAGAAACAGAGGGGCTGAATCAGAGGGGCTGAAACAGAGGGCGAGATACAGAGGGGCTGAAACAGAGGGCGAGATACAGAGGGGCTGAAACAGAGGGCGAGAAACAGAGGGGCTGAAACAGAGTGGCTGAAACAGAGTGCGAGAAACAGAGAGGCTGAAACGGAGGGCGAGAAACAGAGGGGCTGAAACAGAGGGCGAGAAACAGAGGGGCTGAAACAGAGGGCGAGATACAGAGGGGCTGAAACAGAGTGCGAGAAACAGAGAGGCTGAAACGGAGGGCGAGAAACAGAGGGGCTGAAACAGAGGGCGAGAAACAGAGGGGCTGAAACAGAGGGCGAGATACAGAGGGGCTGAAACAGAGTGCGAGAAACAGAGAGGCTGAAACGGAGGGCGAGAAACAGAGGGGCTGAAACAGAGGGCGAGAAACAGAGGGGCTGAAACAGAGGGCGAGAAACAGAGGGGCTGAAACAGAGGGCGAGAAACAGAGGGCGAGAAACAGAGGGGCTGAAACAGAGGGGGAGAAACATAGGGGCTGAATCAGAGGGGCTGAAACAGAGGGCGAGATACAGAGGGGCTGAAACAGAGGGGCTGAAACAGAGGGCGAGAAACAGAGAGGCTGAAACGGAGGGCGAGAAACAGAGTGGCTGAAACAGAGGGCGAGAAACAGAGGGGCTGAAACAGAGGGGCTGAAACAGAGGGCGAGAAACAGAGGGGCTGAAACAGAGGCCGAGAAACAGAGGGCGAGAAACAGATGGACTGAAACAGAGGGGCTGAAACACAGGGGCTGAAACAGAGGGCGAGAAACAGAGGGGCTCAAACAGAGGGCGAGAAACAGAGGGGCTGAAACCGAGGGCGAGAATCAGAGGAGCTGAATCAGAGGGGCTGATTCAGAGGGGCTGAAACAGAGGGCGAGAAACAGAGGGGCTGAAACACAGGGCGAGAAACAGAGGGGCAGAAACAGAGGGCGAGAAACAGAGTGGCTGAAACAGAGGGGCTGAAACAGAGAGCGCGAAACAGAGGGGCTGAAACAGAGGGCCAGAAACAGAGGGGCTGAAAAAGAGGGGCGGAAACAGAGGGGCTAAATCAGAGGGACAGAAACAGAGGGCGAGAAACAGAGGGGCTGAAACAGAGGGCCTGAAACAGACGGGCTGAAACAGAGAGCCTGAAACAGAGGGCGAGAAACAGAGGGGCTGAAACAGAGGGCGAGAAACAAAGGGGCTGAAACAGACGGGCTGAAAGAGAGGGGCTGAATCAGAGGGGCTGAAACAGAGGGCGAGAAACAGAGGGGCTGAAACAGAGGGCGAGAAACAGAGGGGCTGAAACAGAGGGCGAGAAACAGAGTGGCTGAAACAGAGGGGCTGAAACAGAGGGGCTGAAACAGAGGGGCTGAAAAAGAGGGGCTGAAACAGAGGGGCTGAATCAGAGGGGCTGAAACAGAGGGGCTGAATCAGAGGGGCTGAAACAGAAGGCGAGAAACAGAGGGGCTGAAACAGAGGGCGAGAAACAGAGGGGATGAAACAGAGGGGCTGAAACAGAGGGCGAGAAACAAAGGGGCTGAAACAGAGGGCGAGAAACAGTGGGGCTGAAACAGAGGGGCTGAAACAGAGGGGCTGAAACAGAGGGCGAGAAACAGAGGGGCTGAAACAGAGGGCGAGAAACAGAGGAGCTGAAACAGAGGGGCTGAAACAGAAGGGCTGAAACATAGGGCGAGAAACAGAGGGGCTGAAACAGAGGCCGAGAAACAGTGGGGCTGAAACAGAGGGCGAGAAACAGAGGGGATGAAACAGAGGGGCTGACACAGAGGGGCTGAAACAGAGGACGAGAAACAGAGGGGCTGAAACAGAGGGCGAGAAACAAACGGGCAGAAACAGCGGGCGAGAAAAAGAGGGCGAGAAACAGAGGGGCTGAAACAGAGGGGCTGAAACAGACGGGCTGAAACAGAGAGCCTGAAACAGAGGGCGAGAAACAGAGGGGCTGAAACAGAGGGCGAGAAACAGATGGGCTGAAACAGAGGGGCTGAAACAGAGGTTCTGAAACAGAGGGGCTGAAACAGAGGGGCTGAATTAGAGAGGCTGAAAGAGAGTGGCTGAATCAGAGGGGCTGAAACAGAGGGCGAGAAACAGAGGGGCTGAAACAGAGGGTGAGAAACAGAGGGGCTGAAACAGAGGGGCTGAAACAGAGGGCGAGAAACAGAGAGGCTGAAACAGAGGGCGAGAAACAGATGGGCTGAAACAGAGGGCGAGAAACAGAGGGGCTGAAACAGAGGGCGAGAAAGAGAGGGGCTGAAACAGAGGGCGAGAAACAGAGGGCGAGAAAAAGAGGGACCGAAACAGAGGGGTTTAAACACAGGGGCTGAAACAGAGGGCGAGAAACAGAGGGGCTGAAACAGAGAGCCTGAAACAGAGGGCGAGAAACAGAGGGGCTGAAACAGAGGGCGAGAAACAGATGGGCTGAAACAGAGGGGCTGAAACAGAGGTTCTGAAACAGAGGGGCTGAAACAGAGGGGCTGAATTAGAGAGGCTGAAAGAGAGGGGCTGAATCAGAGGGGCTGAAACAGAGGGCGAGAAACAGAGGGGCTGAAACAGAGGGCGAGAAACAGAGGGGCTGAAACAGAGGGGCTGAAACAGAGGGCGAGAAACAGAGAGGCTGAAACAGAGGGCGAGAAACAGATGGGCTGAAACAGAGGGCGAGAAACAGAGGGGCTGAAACAGAGGGCGAGAAAGAGAGGGGCTGAAACAGAGGGGCTGAAACAGAGGGGCTGAAACAGAGGGCGAGAAACAGAGGGGCTGAAACAGAGGGCGAGAAACAGAGGGCGAGAAAAAGAGGGACCGAAACAGAGGGGTTTAAACAGAGGGGCTGAAACAGAGGGCGAGAAACAGAGGGGCTGAAACAGATGGCGAGAAACAGAGGGGCTGAAACAGACGGTCTGAAACAGAGAGCCTGAAACAGAGGGCGAGAAACAGAGGGGCTGAAACAGAGGGCGAGAAACAGACGGGCTGAAACAGAGGGGCTGAAACAGAGGGGCTGAAACAGAGGGCGAGAAATAGAGGGGCTGAAACAGAGGGCGAGAAACAGAGGGGCTGAAACAGAATGCGAGAAACACAGGGGCTGAAACAGAGGGCGAGAAACAGAGGGGCTGAAACAGAGGGGCTGAAACAGAGGGGCTGAAACAGAGGGCGTGAAACAGAGGGGCTGAAACAGAGGAGGAGAAACAGAGGGGCTGAATCAGAGGGGCTGAAACAGAGGGCGAGATACAGAGGGGCTGAAACAGAGGGCGAGATACAGAGGGGCTGAAACAGAGGGCGAGAAACAGAGGGGCTGAAACAGAGTGGCTGAAACAGAGGGCGAGAAACAGAGAGGCTGAAACGGAGGGCGAGAAACAGAGGGGCTGAAACAGAGGGCGAGAAACAGAGGGGCTGAAACAGAGGGCGAGAAACAGAGGGGCTGAAGCAGAGGGTGAGAAACAGAGGGGCTGAAACAGACGGCGAGAAACAGAGGGCGAGAAACAG
The DNA here is from genome assembly GCF_047496795.1 of Chiloscyllium punctatum. NCBI lineage: Eukaryota > Metazoa > Chordata > Chondrichthyes > Orectolobiformes > Hemiscylliidae > Chiloscyllium > Chiloscyllium punctatum. The sequence continues at coordinate 144,485,705 of NC_092742.1, forward strand.
AGGGGCTGAAACAGAGGGGGAGAAACAGTGGGGCTGAATCAGAGGGGCTGAAACAGAGGGCGAGATACAGAGGGGCTGAAACAGAGGGCGAGAAACAGAGGGGCTGAAACAGAGGGCGAGAAACAGAGGGGCTGAAACAGAGGGGCTGAAACAGAGGGCGAGAAACAGAGAGGCTGAAACGGAGGGCGAGAAACAGAGGGGCTGAAACAGAGGGCGAGAAACAGAGGGGCTGAAACAGAGGTTGAGAAACAGAGGGGCTGAAACAGAGGGCGAGAAACAGAGGGGCTGAAACAGAGGCCGAGAAACAGAGGGCGAGAAACAGATGGACTGAAACAGAGGGGCTGAAACACAGGGGCTGAAACAGAGGGCGAGAAACAGAGGGGCTCAAACAGAGGGCGAGAAACGGAGGGGCTGAAACCGAGGGCGAGAATCAGAGGAGCTGAATCAGAGGGGCTGATTCAGAGGGGCTGAAACAGAGGGCGAGAAACAGAGGGGCTGAAACACAGGGCGAGAAACAGAGGGGCAGAAACAGAGGGCGAGAAACAGAGTGGCTGAAACAGAGGGGCTGAAACAGAGAGCGCGAAACAGAGGGGCTGAAACAGAGGGCCAGAAACAGAGGGGCTGAAAAAGAGGGGCGGAAACAGAGGGGCTAAATCAGAGGGACAGAAACAGAGGGCGAGAAACAGAGCGGCTGAAACAGAGGGCCTGCAACAGACGGGCTGAAACAGAGAGCCTGAAACAGAGGGCGAGAAACAGAGGGGCTGAAACAGAGGGCGAGAAACAGAGGGGCTGAAACAGACGGGCTGAAAGAGAGGGGCGGAATCAGAGGGGCTGAAACAGAGGGCGAGAAACAGAGGGGCTGAAACAGAGGGCGAGAAACAGAGGGGCTGAAACAGAGGGCGAGAAACAGAGTGGCTGAAACAGAGGGGCTGAAAGAGAGGGGCTGAAACAGAGGGGCTGAATCAGAGGGGCTGAAAGAGAGGGGCTGAAACAGAGGGGCTGAATCAGAGGGGCTGAAACAGAGGGGCTGAATCAGAGGGGCTGAAACAGAAGGCGAGAAACAGAGGCGCTGAAACAGAGGGCGAGAAACAGAGGGGATGAAACAGAGTGGCTGAAACAGAGGGGCAGAAACAGAGGGGCTGGAACAGAGGGGGAGAAACAGAGGGGCTGAAACAGAGGGCGAGAAACAGCGGGGCAGAAACAGAGGGCGAGAAACAGAGGGGCTGAAACAGAGGGGCTGAAACAGAGGGCGAAAAACAGTGGGGCTGAAACAGAGGGCGAGAAACAGAGGGCGAGAAACAGAGGGGATGAAACAGAGGGGCTGAAACAGAGGGGCTGAAACAGAGGGGCTGAAACAGAGGGGCTGAATCAGAGGGGCTGAAACAGAGGGGCTGAATCAGAGGGGCTGAAACAGAAGTCGAGAAACAGAGGCGCTGAAACAGAGGGCGAGAAACAGAGGGGATGAAACAGAGGGGCTGAAACATAGGGCGAGAAACAGAGGGGCTGAAACAGAGGCCGAGAAACAGTGGGGCTGAAACAGAGGGCGAGAAACAGAGGGGATGAAACAGAGGGGCTGACACAGAGGGGCTGAAACAGAGGACGAGAAACAGAGGGGCTGAAACAGAGGGCGAGAAACAAACGGGCAGAAACAGCGGGCGAGAAAAAGAGGGCGAGAAACAGAGGGGCTGAAACAGAGGGGCTGAAACAGACGGGCTGAAACAGAGAGCCTGAAACAGAGGGCGAGAAACAGAGGGGCTGAAACAGTGGGCGAGAAACAGATGGGCTGAAACAGAGGGGCTGAAACAGAGGTTCTGAAACAGAGGGGCTGAAACAGAGGGGCTGAATTAGAGAGGCTGAAAGAGAGGGGCTGAATCAGAGGGGCTGAAACAGAGGGCGAGAAACAGAGGGGCTGAAACAGAGGGCGAGAAACAGAGGGGCTGAAACAGAGGGGCTGAAACAGAGGGCGAGAAACAGAGAGGCTGAAACAGAGGGCGAGAAACAGATGGGCTGAAACAGAGGGCGAGAAACAGAGGGGCTGAAACAGAGGGCGAGAAAGAGAGGGGCTGAAACAGAGGGGCTGAAACAGAGGGGCTGAAACAGAGGGGCTGAATCAGAGGGGATGAAAGAGAGGGGCTGAATCAGAGGGGCTGAAACAGAGGGCGAGAAACAGAGGGGCTGAAACAGAGGGCGAGAATCAGAGTGGCTGAAACAGAGGGGCTGAAACAGTGGGCGAGAAACAGAGAGGCTGAAACAGAGGGCGAGAAACTGATGGGCTGAAACAGATGGCGAGAAACAGAGGGGCTGAAACAGAGCGCGAGAAAGAGAGGGGCTGAAACAGAGGGGCTGAAACAGAGGGGCTGGAACAGAGGGCGAGAAACAGAGGGGCTGAAACAGAGGGCGAGAAACAGAGGGGCTGAAACAGAGGGCGAGAAAAAGAGGGACTGAAACAGAGGGGTTTAAACACAGGGGCTGAAACAGAGGGCGAAAAACAGAGGGGCTGAAACAGAGGGCGAGAAACAGAGGGGGTGAAACAGAGCGCGAGAAACAGAGGGGCTGAAACAGAGGGGCTGAAACAGAGGGGCTGAAACAGAGGGCGAGAAATAGAGGGGCTGAAACAGAGGGCGAGAAACAGAGGGGCTGAAACAGCTGCGAGAAACAGAGGGGCTGAAACAGAGGGCGAGAAACAGAGGGGCTGAAACAGAGGGGGAGAAACAGAGGGGCTGAATCAGAGGGGCTGAAACAGAGGGCGAGATACAGAGGGGCTGAAACAGAGGGCGAGATACAGAGGGGCTGAAACAGAGGGCGAGAAACAGAGGGGCGGAAACAGAGTGGCTGAAACAGAGGGCGAGAAACAGAGAGGCTGAAACGGAGGGCGAGAAAGAGAGGGGCTGAAACAGAGGGCGAGAAACAGAGGGGCTGAAACAGAGGGCGCGAAACAGAGGGGCTGAAACAGAGGGCGAGAAACAGAGGGGCTGAAACAGACGGCGAGAAACAGAGGGCGAGAAACAGAGGGGCTGAAACAGAGGGGGAGAAACAGAGGGGCTGAATCAGAGGGGCTGAAACAGAGGGCGAGATACAGAGGGGCTGAAACAGAGGGCGAGAAACAGAGGGGCTGAAACAGAGGGCGAGAAACAGAGGGGCTGAAACAGAGGGGCTGAAACAGAGGACGAGAAACAGAGGGGCTGAAACAGAGGGCGAGAAACAAACGGGCAGAAACAGCGGGCGAGAAAAAGAGGGCGAGAAACAGAGGGGCTGAAACAGAGGGGCTGAAACAGACGGGCTGAAACAGAGAGCCTGAAACAGAGGGCGAGAAACAGAGGGGCTGAAACAGTGGGCGAGAAACAGATGGGCTGAAACAGAGGGGCTGAAACAGAGGTTCTGAAACAGAGGGGCTGAAACAGAGGGGCTGAATTAGAGAGGCTGAAAGAGAGGGGCTGAATCAGAGGGGCTGAAACAGAGGGCGAGAAACAGAGGGGCTGAAACAGAGGGCGAGAAACAGAGGGGCTGAAACAGAGGGGCTGAAACAGAGGGCGAGAAACAGAGAGGCTGAAACAGAGGGCGAGAAACAGATGGGCTGAAACAGAGGGCGAGAAACAGAGGGGCTGAAACAGAGGGCGAGAAAGAGAGGGGCTGAAACAGAGGGGCTGAAACAGAGGGGCTGAAACAGAGGGGCTGAATCAGAGGGGATGAAAGAGAGGGGCTGAATCAGAGGGGCTGAAACAGAGGGCGAGAAACAGAGGGGCTGAAACAGAGGGCGAGAATCAGAGTGGCTGAAACAGAGGGGCTGAAACAGTGGGCGAGAAACAGAGAGGCTGAAACAGAGGGCGAGAAACTGATGGGCTGAAACAGATGGCGAGAAACAGAGGGGCTGAAACAGAGCGCGAGAAAGAGAGGGGCTGAAACAGAGGGGCTGAAACAGAGGGGCTAGAACAGAGGGCGAGAAACAGAGGGGCTGAAACAGAGGGCGAGAAACAGAGGGGCTGAAACAGAGGGCGAGAAAAAGAGGGACTGAAACAGAGGGGTTTAAACACAGGGGCTGAAACAGAGGGCGAAAAACAGAGGGGCTGAAACAGAGGGCGAGAAACAGAGGGGGTGAAACAGAGCGCGAGAAACAGAGGGGCTGAAACAGAGGGGCTGAAACAGAGGGGCTGAAACAGAGGGCGAGAAATAGAGGGGCTGAAACAGAGGGCGAGAAACAGAGGGGCTGAAACAGCTGCGAGAAACAGAGGGGCTGAAACAGAGGGCGAGAAACAGAGGGGCTGAAACAGAGGGGGAGAAACAGAGGGGCTGAATCAGAGGGGCTGAAACAGAGGGCGAGATACAGAGGGGCTGAAACAGAGGGCGAGATACAGAGGGGCTGAAACAGAGGGCGAGAAACAGAGGGGCGGAAACAGAGTGGCTGAAACAGAGGGCGAGAAACAGAGAGGCTGAAACGGAGGGCGAGAAAGAGAGGGGCTGAAACAGAGGGCGAGAAACAGAGGGGCTGAAACAGAGGGCGAGAAACAGAGGGGCTGAAACAGAGGGCGAGAAACAGAGGGGCTGAAACAGACGGCGAGAAACAGAGGGCGAGAAACAGAGGGGCTGAAACAGAGGGGGAGAAACAGAGGGGCTGAATCAGAGGGGCTGAAACAGAGGGCGAGATACAGAGGGGCTGAAACAGAGGGCGAGATACAGAGGGGCTGAAACAGAGGGCGAGAAACAGAGGGGCGGAAACAGAGTGGCTGAAACAGAGGGCGAGAAACAGAGAGGCTGAAACGGAGGGCGAGAAAGAGAGGGGCTGAAACAGAGGGCGAGAAACAGAGGGGCTGAAACAGAGGGCGCGAAACAGAGGGGCTGAAACAGAGGGCGAGAAACAGAGGGGCTGAAACAGACGGCGAGAAACAGAGGGCGAGAAACAGAGGGGCTGAAACAGAGGGGGAGAAACAGAGGGGCTGAATCAGAGGGGCTGAAACAGAGGGCGAGATACAGAGGGGCTGAAACAGAGGGCGAGAAACAGAGGGGCTGAAACAGAGGGCGAGAAACAGAGGGGCTGAAACAGAGGGGCTGAAACAGAGGACGAGAAACAGAGGGGCTGAAACAGAGGGCGAGAAACAAACGGGCAGAAACAGCGGGCGAGAAAAAGAGGGCGAGAAACAGAGGGGCTGAAACAGAGGGGCTGAAACAGACGGGCTGAAACAGAGAGCCTGAAACAGAGGGCGAGAAACAGAGGGGCTGAAACAGTGGGCGAGAAACAGATGGGCTGAAAGAGAGGGGCTGAAACAGAGGTTCTGAAACAGAGGGGCTGAAACAGAGGGGCTGAATTAGAGAGGCTGAAAGAGAGGGGCTGAATCAGAGGGGCTGAAACAGAGGGCGAGAAACAGAGGGGTGAAACAGAGGGCGAGAAACAGAGGGGCTGAAACAGAGGGGCTGAAACAGAGGGCGAGAAACAGAGAGGCTGAAACAGAGGGCGAGAAACAGATGGGCTGAAACAGAGGGCGAGAAACAGAGGGGCTGAAACAGAGGGCGAGAAAGAGAGGGGCTGAAACAGAGGGGCTGAAACAGAGGGGCTGAAACAGAGGGGCTGAATCAGAGGGGATGAAAGAGAGGGGCTGAATCAGAGGGGCTGAAACAGAGGGCGAGAAACAGAGGGGCTGAAACAGAGGGCGAGAATCAGAGTGGCTGAAACAGAGGGGCTGAAACAGTGGGCGAGAAACAGAGAGGCTGAAACAGAGGGCGAGAAACTGATGGGCTGAAACAGATGGCGAGAAACAGAGGGGCTGAAACAGAGCGCGAGAAAGAGAGGGGCTGAAACAGAGGGGCTGAAACAGAGGGGCTAGAACAGAGGGCGAGAAACAGAGGGGCTGAAACAGAGGGCGAGAAACAGAGGGGCTGAAACAGAGGGCGAGAAAAAGAGGGACTGAAACAGAGGGGTTTAAACACAGGGGCTGAAACAGAGGGCGAAAAACAGAGGGGCTGAAACAGAGGGCGAGAAACAGAGGGGGTGAAACAGAGCGCGAGAAACAGAGGGGCTGAAACAGAGGGGCTGAAACAGAGGGGCTGAAACAGAGGGCGAGAAATAGAGGGGCTGAAACAGAGGGCGAGAAACAGAGGGGCTGAAACAGCTGCGAGAAACAGAGGGGCTGAAACAGAGGGCGAGAAACAGAGGGGCTGAAACAGAGGGGGAGAAACAGAGGGGCTGAATCAGAGGGGCTGAAACAGAGGGCGAGATACAGAGGGGCTGAAACAGAGGGCGAGATACAGAGGGGCTGAAACAGAGGGCGAGAAACAGAGGGGCGGAAACAGAGTGGCTGAAACAGAGGGCGAGAAACAGAGAGGCTGAAACGGAGGGCGAGAAAGAGAGGGGCTGAAACAGAGGGCGAGAAACAGAGGGGCTGAAACAGAGGGCGAGAAACAGAGGGGCTGAAACAGAGGGCGAGAAACAGAGGGGCTGAAACAGACGGCGAGAAACAGAGGGCGAGAAACAGAGGGGCTGAAACAGAGGGGGAGAAACAGAGGGGCTGAATCAGAGGGGCTGAAACAGAGGGCGAGATACAGAGGGGCTGAAACAGAGGGCGAGAAACAGAGGGGCTGAAACAGAGGGCGAGAAACAGAGGGGCTGAAACAGAGGGGCTGAAACAGAGGGCGAGAAACAGAGAGGCTGAAACGGAGGGCGAGAAACAGAGGGGCTGAAACAGAGGGCGAGAAACAGAGGTGCTGAAACAGAGGGCGAGAAACAGAGGGGCTGAAACAGAGGGCGAGAAACAGAGGGGCTGAAACAGAGGCCGTGAAACAGAGGGCGAGAAACTGATGGACTGAAACAGAGGGGCTGAAACACAGGGGCTGAAACAGAGGGCGAGAAACAGAGGGGCTCAAACAGAGGGCGAGAAACGGAGGGGCTGAAACCGAGGGCGAGATTCAGAGGAGCTGAATCAGAGGGGCTGATTCAGAGGGGCTGAAACAGAGGGCGAGAAACAGAGGGGCTGAAACACAGGGCGAGAAACAGAGGGGCAGAAACAGAGGGCGAGAAACAGAGGGGCTGAAACAGAGGGCGAGAAACAGAGTGGCTGAAACAGAGGGGCTGAAACAGAGAGCGCGAAACAGAGGGGCTGAAACAGAGGGCCAGAAACAGAGGGGCTGAAAAAGAGGGGCAGAAACAGAGGGGCTAAATCAGAGGGACAGAAACAGAGCGCGAGAAACAGAGGGGCTGAAACAGAGGGCCTGAAACAGACGGACTGAAACAGAGAGCCTGAAACAGAGGGCGAGAAACAGAGGGGCTGAAACAGAGGGCGAGAAACAGAGGGGCTGAAACAGACGGGCTGAAAGAGAGGGGCTGAATCAGAGGGGCTGAAACAGAGGGCGAGAAACAGAGGGGCTGAAACAGAGGGCGAGAAACAGAGGGGCTGAAACAGAGGGCGAGAAACAGAGTGGCTGAAACAGAGGGGCTGAAACAGAGGGGCTGAAACAGAGGGGCTGAAAGAGAGGGGCTGAAACAGAGGGGCTGAATCAGAGGGGCTGAAACAGAGGGGCTGAATCAGAGGGGCTGAAACAGAAGGCGAGAAACAGAGGGGCTGAAACAGAGGGCGAGAAACAGAGGGGATGAAACAGAGGGGCTGAAACAGAGGGCGAGAAACAAAGGGGCTGAAACAGAGGGCGAGAAACAGTGGGCCTGAAACAGAGGGGCTGAAACAGAGGGGCTGAAACAGAGGGCGAGAAACAGAGGGGCTGAAACAGAGGGCGAGAAACAGAGGAGCTGAAACAGAGGGGCTGAAACAGAGGGGCTGAAACATAGGGCGAGAAACAGAGGGGCTGAAACAGAGGCCGAGAACCAGTGGGGCTGAAACAGAGGGCGAGAAACAGAGGGGATGAAACAGAGGGGCTGACACAGAGGGGCTGAAACAGAGGACGAGAAACAGAGGGGCTAAAACAGAGGGCGAGAAACAAACGGGCAGAAACAGCGGGCGAGAAAAAGAGGGCGAGAATCAGAGGGGCTGAAACAGAGGGGTTGAAACAGACGGGCTGAAACAGAGAGCCTGAAACAGAGGGCGAGAAACAGAGGGGCTGAAACAGAGGGCGAGAAACAGATGGGCTGAAACAGAGGGGCTGAAACAGAGCTTCTGAAACAGAGGGGCTGAAACAGAGGGGCTGAATTAGAGAGGCTGAAAGAGAGGGGCTGAATCAGAGGGGCTGAAGCAGAGGGCGAGAAACAGAGGGGCTGAAACAGAGGACGAGAAAGAGAGGGGCTGAAACAGAGGGGCTGAAACAGAGGGCGAGAAACAGAGAGGCTGAAACAGAGGGCGAGAAACAGGTGGGCTGAAACAGAGGGTGAGAAACAGAGGGGCTGAAACAGAGGGCGAGAAAGAGAGGGGCTGAAACAGAGGGGCTGAAACAGAGGGGCTGAAACAGAGGGGCTGAAACAGAGGGCGAGAAACAGAGGGGCTGAAACAGAGGGCGAGAAACAGAGGGCGAGAAAAAGAGGGACCGAAACAGAGGGGTTTAAACAGAGGGGCTGAAACAGAGGGCGAGAAACAGAGGGGCTTAAACAGAGGGCGAGAAACAGAGGGGCTGAAACAGAAGGCGAGAAACAGAGGGGCTGAAACAGACGGGCTGAAACAGAGAGACTGAAACAGAGGGCGAGAGACAGAGGGGCTGAAACAGAGGGCGAGAAACAGACGGGCTGAAACAGAGGGGCTGAAACAGAGGGGCTGAAACAGAGGGCGAGAAATAGAGTAGCTGAAACAGAGGGCGAGAAACAGAGGGGCTGAAACAGAATGCGAGAAACACAGGGGCTGAAACAGAGGGGCTGAAACAGAGGGGCTGAAACAGAGGGCGTGAAACAGAGGGGCTGAAACAGAGGGGGAGAAACAGAGGGGCTGAATCAGAGGGGCTGAAACAGAGGGCGAGATACAGAGGGGCTGAAACAGAGGGCGAGATACAGAGGGGCTGAAACAGAGGGCGAGAAACAGAGGGGCTGAAACAGAGTGGCTGAAACAGAGGGCGAGAAACAGAGAGGCTGAAACGGAGGGCGAGAAACAGAGGGGCTGAAACAGAGGGCGAGAAACATAGGGGCTGAAACAGAGGGCGAGAAACAGAGGGGCTGAAACAGAGGGCGAGAAACAGAGGGGCTGAAACAGACGGCGAGAAACAGAGGGCGAGAAACAGAGGGGCTGAAACAGAGGGGGAGAAACAGAGGGGCTGAATCAGAGGGGCTGAAACAGAGGGCGAGATACAGAGGGGCTGAAACAGAGGGCGAGAAACAGAGGGGCTGAAACAGAGGGCGAGAAACAGAGGGGCTGAAACAGAGGGGCTGAAACAGAGGGGCTGAAACAGAGGGCGAGAAACAGAGGGGCTGAAACAGAGGGGCTGAAACAGAGGGCGAGAAACAGAGAGGCTGAAACGGAGGGCGAGAAACAGATGGACTGAAACAGAGGGCGAGAAACAGAGGGGCTGAAACAGTGGGCGAGAAACAGAGGGGCTGAAACAGAGGGGCTGAAACAGAGGGCGAGAAACAGAGAGGCTGAAACGGAGGGCGAGAAACAGATGGACTGAAACAGAGGGGCTGAAACGGAGGGCGAGAAACAGAGGGGCTGAAACAGAGGGCGAGAAACAGAGGGGCTGAAACAGAGGGCGAGAAACAGAGGGGCTGAAACAGAGGGGCTGAAACAGAGGGCGAGAAACAGAGAGGCTGAAATGGAGGGCGAGAAACAGATGGACTGAAACAGAGGGGCTGAAACACAGGGGCTGAAACAGAGGGCGAGAAACAGAGGGGCTCAAACAGAGGGCGAGAAACGGAGGGGCTGAAACCGAGGGCTAGAATCAGAGGAGCTGAATCAGAGGGCGAGAAACAGAGGGGCTGAAACACAGGGCGAGAAACAGAGGGGCTGAAACACAGGGCGAGAAACAGAGGGGCAGAAACAGAGGGCGAGAAACAGAGTGGCTGAAACAGAGGGGCTGAAACAGAGAGCGCGAAACAGAGGGGCTGAAACAGAGGGCCAGAAACAGAGTGGCTGAAAAAGAGGGGCGGAAACAGAGGGGCTAAATCAGAGGGACAGAAACAGAGGGCGAGAAACAGAGGGGCTGAAACAGAGGGCCTGAAACAGACGGGCTGAAACAGAGAGCCTGAAACAGAGGGCGAGAAACATAGGGGCTGAAACAGAGGGCGAGAAACAGAGGGGCTGAAACAGACGGGCTGAAAGAGAGGGGCTGAATCAGAGGGGCTGAAACAGAGGGCGAGAAACAGAGGGGCTGAAACAGAGGGCGAGAAACAGAGGGGCTGAAAAAGAGGGCGAGAAACAGAGTGGCTGAAACAGAGGGGCTGAAACAGAGGGGCTGAAACAGAGGGGCTGAAAGAGAGGGGCTGAAACAGAGGGGCTGAATCAGAGGGGCTGAAACAGAGGGGATGAAACAGAGGGGCTGAAACAGAAGGCGAGAAACAGAGGCGCTGAAACAGAGGGCGAGAAACAGTGGGGCTGAAACAGAGGGGCTGAAACAGAGGGGCTGAAACAGAGGGCGAGAAACAGAGGGGCTGAAACAGAAGGCGAGAAACAGAGGAGCTGAAACAGAGGGGCTGAAACAGAGGGGCTGAAACAAAGGGCGAGAAACAGAGGGGCTGAAACAGAGGCCGAGAAACAGTGGGGCTGAAACAGAGGGCGAGAAACAGAGGGGATGAAACAGAGGGGCTGACACAGAGGGGCTGAAACAGAGGACGAGAAACAAGGGGCTGAAACAGAGGGCGAGAAACAAACGGGCAGAAACAGCGGGCGAGAAAAAGAGGGCGAGAAACAGAGGGGCTGAAACAGAGGGGCTGAAACAGACGGGCTGAAACAGAGAGCCTGAAACAGAGGGCGAGAAACAGAGGGGCTGAAACAGAGGGCGAGAAACAGATGGGCTGAAACACAGATGTTGAAACAGAGGTTCTGATACAGAGGGGCTGAAACAGAGGGGCTGAATTAGAGAGGCTGAAAGAGAGGGTCTGAATCAGAGGGGCTGAAACAGAGGGCGAGAAACAGAGGGGCTGAAACAGAGGGCGAGAAACAGAGGGGCTGAAACAGAGGGGCTGAAACAGAGGGCGAGAAACAGAGAGGCTGAAACAGAGGGCGAGAAACAGATGGGCTGAAACAGAGGGCGAGAAACAGAGGGGCTGAAACAGAGGGCGAGAAAGAGAGGGGCTGAAACAGAGGGCGAGAAACAGAGGGCGAGAAAAAGAGGGACCGAAACAGAGGGGTTTAAACACAGGGGCTGAAACAGAGGGCGAGAAACAGAGGGGCTGAAACAGAGAGCCTGAAACAGAGGGCGAGAAACAGAGGGGCTGAAACAGAGGGCGAGAAACAGATGGGCTGAAACAGAGGGGCTGAAACAGAGGTTCTGAAACAGAGGGGCTGAAACAGAGGGGCTGAATTAGAGAGGCTGAAAGAGAGGGGCTGAATCAGAGGGGCTGAAACAGAGGGCGAGAAACAGAGGGGCTGAAACAGAGGGCGAGAAACAGAGGGGCTGAAACAGAGGGGCTGAAACAGAGGGCGAGAAACAGAGAGGCTGAAACAGAGGGCGAGAAACAGATGGGCTGAAACAGAGGGCGAGAAACAGAGGGGCTGAAACAGAGGGCGAGAAAGAGAGGGGCTGAAACAGAGGGGCTGAAACAGAGGGGCTGAAACAGAGGGCGAGAAACAGAGGGGCTGAAACAGAGGGCGAGAAACAGAGGGCGAGAAAAAGAGGGACCGAAACAGAGGGGTTTAAACAGAGGGGCTGAAACAGAGGGCGAGAAACAGAGGGGCTGAAACAGATGGCGAGAAACAGAGGGGCTGAAACAGACGGTCTGAAACAGAGAGCCTGAAACAGAGGGCGAGAAACAGAGGGGCTGAAACAGAGGGCGAGAAACAGACGGGCTGAAACAGAGGGGCTGAAACAGAGGGGCTGAAACAGAGGGCGAGAAATAGAGGGGCTGAAACAGAGGGCGAGAAACAGAGGGGCTGAAACAGAATGCGAGAAACACAGGGGCTGAAACAGAGGGCGAGAAACAGAGGGGCTGAAACAGAGGGGCTGAAACAGAGGGGCTGAAACAGAGGGCGTGAAACAGAGGGGCTGAAACAGAGGGGGAGAAACAGAGGGGCTGAATCAGAGGGGCTGAAACAGAGGTCGAGATACAGAGGGGCTGAAACAGAGGGCGAGATACAGAGGGGCTGAAACAGAGGGCGAGAAACAGAGGGGCTGAAACAGAGTGGCTGAAACAGAGGGCGAGAAACAGAGAGGCTGAAACGGAGGGCGAGAAACAGAGGGGCTGAAACAGAGGGCAAGAAACAGAGGGGCTGAAACGGAGGGCGAGAAACAGAGGGGCTGAAACAGAGGGCGAGAAACAGAGGGGCTGAAACAGACGGCGAGAAACAGAGGGCGAGAAACAGAGGGGCTGAAACAGAGGGGGAGAAACAGAGGGGCTGAATCAGAGGGGCTGAAACAGAGGGCGAGATACAGAGGGGCTGAAACAGAGGGCGAGAAACAGAGGGGCTGAAACAGAGGGCGAGAAACAGAGGGGCTGAAACAGAGGGGCTGAAACAGAGGGCGAGAAACAGAGAGGCTGAAACGGAGGGCGAGAAACAGAGGGGCTGAAACAGAGGGCGAGAAACAGAGGGGCTGAAACAGAGGGCGAGAAACAGAGGGGCTGAAACAGAGGGCGAGAAACAGAGGGGCTGAAACAGAGGCCGAGAAACAGAGGGCGAGAAACAGATGGACTGAAACAGAGGGGCTGAAACACAGGGGCTGAAACAGAGGGCGAGAAACAGAGGGGCTCAAACAGAGGGCGAGAAACGGAGGGGCTGAAACCGAGGGCGAGAATCAGAGGAGCTGAATCAGAGGGGCTGATTCAGAGGGGCTGAAACAGAGGGCGAGAAACAGAGGGGCTGAAACACAGGGCGAGAAACAGAGGGGCCGAAACAGAGGGCGAGAAACAGAGTGGCTGAAACAGAGGGGCTGAAACAGAGAGCGCGAAACAGAGGGGCTGAAACAGAGGGCCAGAAACAGAGGGGCTGAAAAAGAGGGGCGGAAACAGAGGGGCTAAATCAGAGGGACAGAAACAGAGGGCGAGAAACAGAGGGGCTGAAACAGAGGGCCTGAAACAGACGAGCTGAAACAGAGAGCCTGAAACAGAGGGTGAGAAACAGAGGGGCTGAAACAGAGGGCGAGAAACAGAGGGGCTGAAACAGACGGGCTGAAAGAGAGGGGCTGAATCAGAGGGGCTGAAACAGAGGGCGAGAAACAGAGGGGCTGAAACAGAGGGCGAGAAACAGAGGGGCTGAAACAGAGGGCGAGAAACAGAGTGGCTGAAACAGAGGGGCTGAAAGAGAGGGGCTGAAACAGAGGGGCTGAAAGAGAGGGGCTGAAACAGAGGGGCTGAATCAGAGGGGCTGAAACAGAGGGGCTGAATCAGAGGGGCTGAAACAGAAGGCGAGAAACAGAGGCGCTGAAACAGAGGGCGAGATACAGAGGGGATGAAACAGAGTGGCTGAAACAGAGGACGAGAAACAAAGGGGCTGAAACAGAGGGCGAGAAACAGTGGGGCTGAAACAGAGGGGCTGAAACAGAGGGGCTGAAACAGAGGGCGAGAAACAGAGGGGCTGAAACAGAGGGCGAGAAACAGAGGAGCTGAAACAGAGGGGCTGAAACAGAGGCCGAGAAACAGAGTGGCTGAAACAGAGGGGCTGAAACAGAGAGCGCGAAACAGAGGGGCTGAAACAGAGGGCCAGAAACAGAGGGGTTGAAAAAGAGGGGCGGAAACAGAGGGGCTAAATCAGAGGGACAGAAACAGAGGGCGAGAAACAGAGGGGCTGAAACAGATGGCCTGAAACAGACGGGCTGAAACAGAGAGCCTGAAACAGAGGGTGAGAAACAGAGGGGCTGAAACAGAGGGCGAGAAACAGAGGGGCTGAAACAGACGGGCTGAAAGAGAGGGGCTGAATCAGAGGGGCTGAAACAGAGGGCGAGAAACAGAGGGGATGAAACAGAGGGCGAGAAACAGAGGGGCTGAAACAGAGGGCGAGAAACAGAGTGGCAGAAACAGAGGGGCTGAAACAGAGGGGCTGAAACAGAGGGGCTGAAAGAGAGGGGCTGAAACAGAGGGGCTGAATCAGAGGGGCTGAAACAGAGGGGCTGAATCAGAGGGGCTGAAACAGAAGGCGAGAAACAGAGGCGCTGAAACAGAGGGCGAGATACAGAGGGGATGAAACAGAGGGGCTGAAACAGAGGGCGAGAAACAAAGGGGCTGAAACAGAGTGCGAGAAACAGTGGGGCTGAAACAGAGGGGCTGAAACAGAGGGGCTGAAACAGAGGGCGAGAAACAGAGGGGCTGAAACAGAGGGCGAGAAACAGAGGAGCTGAAACAGAGGGGCTGAAACATAGGGCGAGAAACAGAGGGGCTGAAACAGAGGCCGAGAAACAGTGGGGCTGAAACAGAGGGCGAGAAACAGAGGGGATGAAACAGAGGGGCTGACACAGAGGGGCTGAAACAGAGGACGAGAAACAGAGGGGCTGAAACAGAGGGCGAGAAACAAACGGGCAGAAACAGCGGGCGAGAAAAAGAGGGCGAGAAACAGAGGGGCTGAAACAGAGGGGCTGAAACAGACGGGCTGAAACAGAGAGCCTGAAACAGAGGGCGAGAAACAGAGGGGCTGAAACAGAGGGCGAGAAACAGATGGGCTGAAACAGAGGGGCTGAAACAGAGGTTCTGAAACAGAGGGGCTGAAACAGAGGGGCTGAATTAGAGAGGCTGAAAGAGAGGGGCTGAATCAGAGGGGCTGAAACAGAGGGCGAGAAACAGAGGGGCTGAAACAGAGGGCGAGAAACAGAGGGGCTGAAACAGAGGGGCTGAAACAGAGGGCGAGAAACAGAGAGGCTGAAACAGAGGGCGAGAAACAGAGGGGCTGAAACAGAGGGCGAGAAACAGATGGGCTGAAACAGAGGGGCTGAAACAGAGGGGGAGAAACAGAGGGGCTGAATCAGAGGGGCTGAAACAGAGGTCGAGATACAGAGGGGCTGAAACAGAGGGCGAGATACAGAGGGGCTGAAACAGAGGGCGAGAAACAGAGGGGCTGAAACAGAGTGGCTGAAACAGAGGGCGAGAAACAGAGAGGCTGAAACGGAGGGCGAGAAACAGAGGGGCTGAAACAGAGGGCAAGAAACAGAGGGGCTGAAACGGAGGGCGAGAAACAGAGGGGCTGAAACAGAGGGCGAGAAACAGAGGGGCTGAAACAGACGGCGAGAAACAGAGGGCGAGAAACAGAGGGGCTGAAACAGAGGGGGAGAAACAGAGGGGCTGAATCAGAGGGGCTGAAACAGAGGGCGAGATACAGAGGGGCTGAAACAGAGGGCGAGAAACAGAGGGGCTGAAACAGAGGGCGAGAAACAGAGGGGCTGAAACAGAGGGGCTGAAACAGAGGGCGAGAAACAGAGAGGCTGAAACGGAGGGCGAGAAACAGAGGGGCTGAAACAGAGGGCGAGAAACAGAGGGGCTGAAACAGAGGGCGAGAAACAGAGGGGCTGAAACAGAGGGCGAGAAACAGAGGGGCTGAAACAGAGGCCGAGAAACAGAGGGCGAGAAACAGATGGACTGAAACAGAGGGGCTGAAACACAGGGGCTGAAACAGAGGGCGAGAAACAGAGGGGCTCAAACAGAGGGCGAGAAACGGAGGGGCTGAAACCGAGGGCGAGAATCAGAGGAGCTGAATCAGAGGGGCTGATTCAGAGGGGCTGAAACAGAGGGCGAGAAACAGAGGGGCTGAAACACAGGGCGAGAAACAGAGGGGCAGAAACAGAGGGCGAGAAACAGAGTGGCTGAAACAGAGGGGCTGAAACAGAGAGCGCGAAACAGAGGGGCTGAAACAGAGGGCCAGAAACAGAGGGGCTGAAAAAGAGGGGCGGAAACAGAGGGGCTAAATCAGAGGGACAGAAACAGAGGGCGAGAAACAGAGGGGCTGAAACAGAGGGCCTGAAACAGACGAGCTGAAACAGAGAGCCTGAAACAGAGGGTGAGAAACAGAGGGGCTGAAACAGAGGGCGAGAAACAGAGGGGCTGAAACAGACGGGCTGAAAGAGAGGGGCTGAATCAGAGGGGCTGAAACAGAGGGCGAGAAACAGAGGGGCTGAAACAGAGGGCGAGAAACAGAGGGGCTGAAACAGAGGGCGAGAAACAGAGTGGCTGAAACAGAGGGGCTGAAAGAGAGGGGCTGAAACAGAGGGGCTGAAAGAGAGGGGCTGAAACAGAGGGGCTGAATCAGAGGGGCTGAAACAGAGGGGCTGAATCAGAGGGGCTGAAACAGAAGGCGAGAAACAGAGGCGCTGAAACAGAGGGCGAGATACAGAGGGGATGAAACAGAGGGGCTGAAACAGAGGGCGAGAAACAAAGGGGCTGAAACAGAGGGCGAGAAACAGTGGGGCTGAAACAGAGGGGCTGAAACAGAGGGGCTGAAACAGAGGGCGAGAAACAGAGGGGCTGAAACAGAGGGCGAGAAACAGAGGAGCTGAAACAGAGGGGCTGAAACAGAGGCCGAGAAACAGAGTGGCTGAAACAGAGGGGCTGAAACAGAGAGCGCGAAACAGAGGGGCTGAAACAGAGGGCCAGAAACAGAGGGGTTGAAAAAGAGGGGCGGAAACAGAGGGGCTAAATCAGAGGGACAGAAACAGAGGGCGAGAAACAGAGGGGCTGAAACAGAGGGCCTGAAACAGACGGGCTGAAACAGAGAGCCTGAAACAGAGGGTGAGAAACAGAGGGGCTGAAACAGAGGGCGAGAAACAGAGGGGCTGAAACAGACGGGCTGAAAGAGAGGGGCTGAATCAGAGGGGCTGAAACAGAGGGCGAGAAACAGAGGGGATGAAACAGAGGGCGAGAAACAGAGGGGCTGAAACAGAGGGCGAGAAACAGAGTGGCAGAAACAGAGGGGCTGAAAGAGAGGGGCTGAAACAGAGGGGCTGAAAGAGAGGGGCTGAAACAGAGGGGCTGAATCAGAGGGGCTGAAACAGAGGGGCTGAATCAGAGGGGCTGAAACAGAAGGCGAGAAACAGAGGCGCTGAAACAGAGGGCGAGATACAGAGGGGATGAAACAGAGGGGCTGAAACAGAGGGCGAGAAACAAAGGGGCTGAAACAGAGTGCGAGAAACAGTGGGGCTGAAACAGAGGGGCTGAAACAGAGGGGCTGAAACAGAGGGCGAGAAACAGAGGGGCTGAAACAGAGGGCGAGAAACAGAGGAGCTGAAACAGAGGGGCTGAAACATAGGGCGAGAAACAGAGGGGCTGAAACAGAGGCCGAGAAACAGTGGGGCTGAAACAGAGGGCGAGAAACAGAGGGGATGAAACAGAGGGGCTGACACAGAGGGGCTGAAACAGAGGACGAGAAACAGAGGGG
The DNA here is from genome assembly GCF_047496795.1 of Chiloscyllium punctatum. NCBI lineage: Eukaryota > Metazoa > Chordata > Chondrichthyes > Orectolobiformes > Hemiscylliidae > Chiloscyllium > Chiloscyllium punctatum. The sequence goes on from NC_092742.1 coordinate 144,503,065, forward strand.
CTGAAACAGAGGGCGAGAAACAAACGGGCAGAAACAGCGGGCGAGAAAAAGAGGGCGAGAAACAGAGGGGCTGAAACAGAGGGGCTGAAACAGACGGGCTGAAACAGAGAGCCTGAAACAGAGGGCGAGAAACAGAGGGGCTGAAACAGAGGGCGAGAAACAGATGGGCTGAAACAGAGGGGCTGAAACAGAGGTTCTGAAACAGAGGGGCTGAAACAGAGGGGCTGAATTAGAGAGGCTGAAAGAGAGGGGCTGAATCAGAGGGGCTGAAACAGAGGGCGAGAAACAGAGGGGCTGAAACAGAGGGCGAGAAACAGAGGGGCTGAAACAGAGGGGCTGAAACAGAGGGCGAGAAACAGAGAGGCTGAAACAGAGGGCGAGAAACAGATGGGCTGAAACAGAGGGCGAGAAACAGAGGGGCTGAAACAGAGGGCGAGAAAGAGAGGGGCTGAAACAGAGGGCGAGAAACAGAGGGCGAGAAAAAGAGGGACCGAAACAGAGGGGTTTAAACACAGGGGCTGAAACAGAGGGCGAGAAACAGAGGGGCTGAAACAGAGGGCGAGAAACAGAGGGGCTGAAACAGACGGGCTGAAACAGAGAGCCTGAAACAGAGGGCGAGAAACAGAGGGGCTGAAACAGAGGGCGAGAAACAGACGGGCTGAAACAGAGGGGCTGAAACAGAGGGGCTGAAACAGAGGGGCTGAATCAGAGGGGCTGAAAGAGAGGGGCTGAATCAGAGGGGCTGAAACAGAGGGCGAGAAACAGAGGGGCTGAAACAGAGGGCGAGAATCAGAGTGGCTGAAACAGAGGGGCTGAAACAGATGGCGAGAAACAGAGAGGCTGAAACAGAGGGCGAGAAACAGATGGGCTGAAACAGATGGCGAGAAACAGAGGGGCTGAAACAGAGGGCGAGAAAGAGAGGGGCTGAAACAGAGGGGCTGAAACAGAGGGGCTGGAACAGAGGGCGAGAAACAGAGGGGCTGAAACAGAGGGCGAGAAACAGAGGGGCTGAAACAGAGGGCGAGAAAAAGAGGGACTGAAACAGAGGGGTTTAAACACAGGGGCTGAAACAGAGGGCGAAAAACAGAGGGGCTGAAACAGAGGGCGAGAAACAGAGGGGGTGAAACAGAGCGCGAGAAACAGAGGGGCTGAAACAGAGGGGCTGAAACAGAGGGGCTGAAACAGAGGGCGAGAAACAGATGGGCTGAAACAGAGGGCGAGAAACAGAGGGGCTGAAACAGAGGGCGAGAAAGAGAGGGGCTGAAACAGAGGGCGAGAAACAGAGGGCGGGAAAAAGAGGGACCGAAACAGAGGGGTTTAAACACAGGGGCTGAAACAGAGGGCGAGAAACAGAGGGGCTGAAACAGAGGGCGAGAAACAGAGGGGCTGAAACAGAGGGCGAGAAACAGAGGGGCTGAAACAGACGGGCTGAAACAGAGAGCCTGAAACAGAGGGCGAGAAACAGAGGGGCTGAAACAGAGGGCGAGAAACAGACGGGCTGAAACAGAGGGGCTGAAACAGAGGGGCTGAAACAGAGGGGCTGAATCAGAGGGGCTGAAAGAGAGGGGCTGAATCAGAGGGGCTGAAACAGAGGGCGAGAAACAGAGGGGCTGAAACAGAGGGCGAGAATCAGTGTGGCTGAAACAGAGGGGCTGAAACAGAGGGCGAGAAACAGAGAGGCTGAAACAGAGGGCGAGAAACAGATGGGCTGAAACAGATGGCGAGAAACAGAGGGGCTGAAACAGAGGGCGAGAAAGAGAGGGGCTGAAACAGAGGGGCTGAAACAGAGGGGCTGGAACAGAGGGCGAGAAACAGAGGGGCTGAAACAGAGGGCGAGAAACAGAGGGGCTGAAACAGAGGGCGAGAAAAAGAGGGACTGAAACAGAGGGGTTTAAACACAGGGGCTGAAACAGAGGGCGAAAAACAGAGGGGCTGAAACAGAGGGCGAGAAACAGAGGGGGTGAAACAGAGTGCGAGAAACAGAGGGGCTGAAACAGAGGGGCTGAAACAGAGGGGCTGAAACAGAGGGGCTGAAACAGAGGGCGAGAAATAGAGGGGCTGAAACAGAGGGCGAGAAACAGAGGGGCTGAAACAGAGTGCGAGAAACACAGGGGCTGAAACAGAGGGCGAGAAACAGAGGGGCTGAAACAGAGGGGCTGAAACAGAGGGGCTGAAACAGAGGGCGTGAAACAGAGGGGCTGAAACAGAGGGGGAGAAACAGAGGGGCTGAATCAGAGGGGCTGAAACAGAGGGCGAGATACAGAGGGGCTGAAACAGAGGGCGAGATACAGAGGGGCTGAAACAGAGGGCGAGAAACAGAGGGGCTGAAACAGAGTGGCTGAAACAGAGGGCGAGAAACAGAGAGGCTGAAACGGAGGGCGAGAAACAGAGGGGCTGAAACAGAGGGCGAGAAACAGAGGGGCTGAAACAGAGGGCGAGAAACAGAGGGGCTGAAACAGAGGGCGAGAAACAGAGGGGCTGAAACAGAGGGGGAGAAACAGAGGGGCTGAATCAGAGGGGCTGAAACAGAGGGCGAGATACAGAGGGGCTGAAACAGAGGGCGAGAAACAGAGGGGCTGAAACAGAGGGCGAGAAACAGAGGGGCTGAAACAGAGGGGCTGAAACAGAGGGCGAGAAACAGTGAGGCTGAAACGGAGGGCGAGAAACAGAGGGGCTGAAACAGAGGGCGAGAAACAGAGGGGCTGAAACAGAGGGCGAGAAACAGAGGGGCTGAAACAGAGGGCGAGAAACAGAGGGGCTGAAACAGAGGCCGAGAAACAGAGGGCGAGAAACAGATGGACTGAAACAGAGGGGCTGAAACACAGGGGCTGAAACAGAGGGCGAGAAACAGAGGGGCTCAAACAGAGGGCGAGAAACGGAGGGGCTGAAACCGAGGGCGAGAATCAGAGGAGCTGAATCAGAGGGGCTGATTCAGAGGGGCTGAAACAGAGGGCGAGAAACAGAGGGGCTGAAACACAGGGTGAGAAACAGAGGGGCAGAAACAGAGGGCGAGAAACAGAGTGGCTGAAACAGAGGGGCTGAAACAGAGAGCGCGAAACAGAGGGGCTGAAACAGAGGGCCAGAAACAGAGGGGCTGAAAAAGAGGGGCGGAAACAGAGGGGCTAAATCAGAGGGACAGAAACAGAGGGCGAGAAACAGAGGGGCTGAAACAGAGGGGCTGAAACAGACGGGCTGAAACAGAGAGCCTGAAACAGAGGGCGAGAAACAGAGGGGCTGAAACAGAGGGCGAGAAACAGAGGGGCTGAAACAGAGGGCGAGAAACAGAGGGGCTGAAACAGAGGGCGAGAAACAGAGGGGCTGAAACAGAGGGCGAGAAACAGAGTGGCTGAAACAGAGGGGCTGAAACAGAGGGGCTGAAACAGAGGGGCTGAAAGAGAGGGGCTGAATCAGAGGGGCTGAAAGAGAGGGGCTGAATCAGAGGGGCTGAAACAGAGGGGCTGAATCAGAGCGTCTGAAACAGAAGGCGAGAAACAGAGGGGCTGAAACAGAGGGCGAGAAACAGAGGGGATGAAACAGAGGGGCTGAAACAGAGGGCGAGAAACAAAGGGGCTGAAACAGAGGGCGAGAAACAGTGGGGCTGAAACAGAGGGGCTGAAACAGAGGGGCTGAAACAGAGGGCGAGAAACAGAGGGGCTGAAACAGAGGGCGAGAAACAGAGGAGCTGAAACAGAGGGGCTGAAACAGAGGGGCTGAAACATAGGGCGAGAAACAGAGGGGCTGAAACAGAGGGGCTGAAACAGAGGTTCTGAAACAGAGGGGCTGAAACAGAGGGGCTGAAACAGAGGGCGAGAATCAGAGAGGCTGAAACAGAGGGCGAGAAACAGATGGGCTGAAACAGAGGGCGAGAAACAGAGGGGCTGAAACAGAGGGCGAGAAAGAGAGGGGCTGAAACAGAGGGCGAGAAACAGAGTGCGAGAAAAAGAGGGACCGAAACAGAGGGGTTTAAACACAGGGGCTGAAACAGAGGGCGAGAAACAGAGGGGCTGAAACAGAGAGCCTGAAACAGAGGGCGAGAAACAGCGGGGCTGAAACAGAGGGCGAGAAACAGATGGGCTGAAACAGAGGGGCTGAAACAGAGGTTCTGAAACAGAGGGGCTGAAACAGAGGGGCTGAATTAGAGAGGCTGAAAGAGAGGGGCTGAATCAGAGGGGCTGAAACAGAGGGCGAGAAACAGAGGGGCTGAAACAGAGGGCGAGAAACAGAGGGGCTGAAACAGAGGGGCTGAAACAGAGGGCGAGAAACAGAGAGGCTGAAACAGAGGGCGAGAAACAGATGGGCTGAAACAGAGGGCGAGAAACAGAGGGGCTGAAACAGAGGGCGAGAAAGAGAGGGGCTGAAACAGAGGGGTTTAAACAGAGGGGCTGAAACAGAGGGCGAGAAACAGAGGGGCTGAAACAGTGGGCGAGAAACAGAGGGGCTGAAACAGACGGGCTGAAACAGAGAGCCTGAAACAGAGGGCGAGAAACAGAGGGGCTGAAACAGAGGGCGAGAAACAGACGGGCTGAAACAGAGGGGCTGAAACAGAGGGGCTGAAACAGAGGGCGAGAAATAGAGGGGCTGAAACAGAGGGCGAGAAACAGAGGGGTTGAAACAGAATGCGAGAAACACAGGGGCTGAAACAGAGGGCGAGAAACAGAGGGGCTGAAACAGAGGGGCTGTAACAGAGGGGCTGAAACAGAGGGCGTGAAACAGAGGGGCTGAAACAGAGGGGGAGAAACAGAGGGGCTGAATCAGAGGGGCTGAAACAGAGGGCGAGATACAGAGGGGCTGAAACAGAGGGCGAGATACAGAGGGGCTGAAACAGAGGGCGAGAAACAGAGGGGCTGAAACAGAGAGGCTGAAACAGAGGGCGAGAAACAGAGAGGCTGAAACGGAGGGCGAGAAACAGAGGGGCTGAAACAGAGGGCGAGAAACAGAGGGGCTGAAACAGAGGGCGAGAAACAGAGGGGCTGAAACAGAGGGCGAGAAACAGAGGGGCTGAAACAGACGGCGAGAAACAGAGGGCGAGAAACAGAGGGGCTGAAACAGAGGGGGAGAAACAGAGGGGCTGAATCAGAGGGGCTGAAACAGAGGGCGAGATACAGAGGGGCTGAAACAGAGGGCGAGAAACAGAGGGGCTGAAACAGAGGGCGAGAAACAGAGGGGCTGAAACAGAGGGGCTGAAACAGAGGGCGAGAAACAGAGAGGCTGAAACGGAGGGCGAGAAACAGAGGGGCTGAAACAGAGGGCGAGAAACAGAGGGGCTGAAACAGAGGGCGAGAAACAGAGGGGCTGAAACAGAGGCCGAGAAACAGAGGGCGAGAAACAGATGGACTGAAACAGAGGGGCCGAAACACAGGGGCTGAAACAGAGGGCGAGAAACAGAGGGCGAGAAACGGAGGGGCTGAAACCGAGGGCGAGAATCAGAGGAGCTGAATCAGAGGGGCTGATTCAGAGGGGCTGAAACAGAGGGCGAGAAACAGAGGGGCTGAAACACAGGGCGAGAAACAGAGGGGCAGAAACAGAGGGCGAGGAACAGAGTGGCTGAAACAGAGGGGCTGAAAGAGAGAGCGCGAAACAGAGGGGCTGAAACAGAGGGCCAGAAACAGAGGGGCTGAAAAAGAGGGGCGGAAACAGAGGGGCTGAAACAGAGGGCGAGAAACAGAGAGGCTGAAACAGAGGGCGAGAAACAGATGGGCTGAAACAGAGGGCGAGAAACAGAGGGGCTGAAACAGAGGGCGAGAAACAGATGGGCTGAAACAGAGGGCGAGAAACAGAGGGGCTGAAACAGAGCACGAGAAAGAGAGGGGCTGAAACAGAGGGGCTGAAACAGAGGGGCTGAAACAGAGGGCGAGAAACAGAGGGGCTGAAACAGAGGGCGAGAAACAGAGGGCGAGAAAAAGAATGACCGAAACAGAGGGGTTTAAACAGAGGGGCTGAAACAGAGGGCGAGAAACAGAGGGGCTGAAACAGAGGGCGAGAAACAGAGGGGCTGAAACAGACGGGCTGAAACAGAGAGCCTGAAACAGAGGGCGAGAAACAGAGGGGCTGAAACAGAGGGCGAGAAACAGACGGGCTGAAACAGAGGGGCTGAAACAGAGGGGCTGAAACAGAGGGCGAGAAATAGAGGGGCTGAAACAGAGGGCGAGAAACAGAGGGGTTGAAACAGAATGCGAGAAACAGAGGGCGAGAAACAGAGGGGCTGAAACAGAGGGGGAGAAACAGAGGGGCTGAATCAGAGGGGCTGAAACAGAGGGCGAGATACAGAGGGGCTGAAACAGAGGGCGAGAAACAGAGGGGCTGAAACAGAGGGCGAGAAACAGAGGGGCTGAAACAGAGGGGCTGAAACAGAGGGCGAGAAACAGAGAGGCTGAAACGGAGGGCGAGAAACAGAGGGGCTGAAACAGAGGGCGAGAAACAGAGGGGCTGAAACAGAGGGCGAGAAACAGAGGGGCTGAAACAGAGGGCGAGAAACAGAGGGGCTGAAACAGAGGCCGAGAAACAGAGGGCGAGAAACAGATGGACTGAAACAGAGGGGCTGAAACACAGGGGCTGAAACAGAGGGCGAGAAACAGAGGGGCTCAAACAGAGGGCGAGAAACGGAGGGGCTGAAACCGAGGGCGAGAATCAGAGGAGCTGAATCAGACGGGCTGATTCAGAGGGGCTGAAACAGAGGGCGAGAAACAGAGGGGCTGAAACACAGGGTGAGAAACAGAGGGGCAGAAACAGAGGGCGAGAAACAGAGTGGCTGAAACAGAGGGGCTGAAACAGAGAGCGCGAAACAGAGGGGCTGAAACAGAGGGCCAGAAACAGAGGGGCTGAAAAAGAGGGGCGGAAACAGAGGGGCTAAATCAGAGGGACAGAAACAGAGGGCGAGAAACAGAGGGGCTGAAACAGAGGGGCTGAAACAGAGGGTCTGAAACAGAGGGCGAGAAACAGAGGGGCTGAAACACAGGGTGAGAAACAGAGGGGCAGAAACAGAGGGCGAGAAACAGAGTGGCTGAAACAGAGGGGCTGAAACAGAGAGCGCGAAACAGAGGGGCTGAAACAGAGGGCCAGAAACAGAGGGGCTGAAACAGAGAGCCTGAAACAGAGGGCGAGAAACAGAGGGGCTGAAACAGAGGGCGAGAAACAGAGGGGCTGAAACAGAGGGCGAGAAACAGAGGGGCTGAAACAGAGGGCCAGAAACAGAGGGCGAGAAACAGAGGGGCTGAAACAGAGTGCGAGAAACACAGGGGCTGAAACAGAGGGCGAGAAACAGAGGGGCTGAAACAGAGGGGCTGAAACAGAGGGGCTGAAACAGAGGGCGTGAAACAGAGGGGCTGAAACAGAGGGGGAGAAACAGAGGGGCTGAATCAGAGGGGCTGAAACAGAGGGCGAGATACAGAGGGGCTGAAACAGAGGGCGAGATACAGAGGGGCTGAAACAGAGGGCGAGAAACAGAGGGGCTGAAACAGAGTGGCTGAAACAGAGGGCGAGAAACAGAGAGGCTGAAACGGAGGGCGAGAAACAGAGGGGCTGAAACAGAGGGCGAGAAACAGAGGGGCTGAAACGGAGGGCGAGAAACAGAGGGGCTGAAACAGAGGGCGAGAAACAGAGGGGCTGAAACAGACGGCGAGAAACAGAGGGCGAGAAACAGAGGGGCTGAAACAGAGGGGGAGAAACAGAGGGGCTGAATCAGAGGGGCTGAAACAGAGGGCGAGATACAGAGGGGCTGAAACAGAGGGCGAGAAACAGAGGGGCTGAAACAGAGGGCGAGAAACAGAGGGGCTGAAACAGAGGGGCTGAAACAGAGGGCGAGAAACAGAGAGGCTGAAACAGAGGGCGAGAAACAGAGGGGCTGAAACAGAGGGCGAGAAAGAGAGGGGCTGAAACAGAGGGGCTGAAACAGAGGGGCTGAAACAGAGGGGCTGAAACAGAGGGGAAGAAACAGAGGGGCTGAATCAGAGGGGCTGAAAGAGAGGGGCTGAATCAGAGGGGCTGAAACAGAGGGCGAGAAACAGAGGGGCTGAAACAGAGGGCGAGAAACAGAGTGGCTGAAACAGAGGGGCTGAAACAGAGGGCGAGAAACAGAAAGGCTGAAACAGAGGGCGAGAAAGAGAGGGGCTGAAACAGAGGGGCTGAAACAGAGGGGCTGGAACAGAGGGCGAGAAACTGAGGGGCTGAAACAGAGGGCGAGAAACAGAGGGGCTGAAACAGAGGGCGAGAAAAAGAGGGACTGAAACAGAGGGGTTTAAACAAAGGGGCTGAAACAGAGGGCGAAAAACAGATGGGCTGAAACAGAGGGCGAGAAACAGAGGGGGTGAAACAGAGCGCGAGAAACAGAGGGGCTGAAACAGAGGGGCTGAAACAGAGGGGCTGAAACAGAGAGCGAGAAATAGAGGGGCTGAAACAGAGGGCGAGAAACAGAGGGGCTGAAACAGAGGGCGAGAAACAGAGGGGCTGAAACAGAGGGCGAGAAACAGAGGGGCTGAAACAGAGGGGCTGAAACAGAGGGGCTGAAACAGAGGGCGTGAAACAGAGGGGCTGAAACAGAGGGGGAGAAACAGAGGGGCTGAATCAGAGGGGCTGAAACAGAGTGGCTGAAAGAGAGCGGCAGAAACAGAGGGGCTGGAACAGAGGGGGAGAAACAGAGGGGCTGAAACACAGGGGCTGAATCAGAGGGGCTGAAACAGAGGTCGAGAAACAGAGGGGCTGAAACAGAGTGCGAGAAACAGAGGGGCTGAAAAAGAGGGTGAGAAACGGGGGCTGACACAGAGGGGCTGTAACAGAGGGGCTGAATCAGAGGGGCTGATTCAGAGGGGCTGAAACAGAGGGGCTGAATCAGAGGGGCTGAAACAGAGAGGCTGAAACAGAGGGGCTGAAATAGAGGGGCTGAAACAGAGGGGAAGAAACAGAGGGGCTGAAACAGAGAGCGAGAAACAGAGAGGCTGAAACAGAGGGCGAGAAACAGAGGGGCTGAAACAGAGCGGCTGAAACAGAGGGGCTGAAACAGAGGGCGAGAAACAGAGGGGCTGAAAAAGAGGGCGAGAAACAGAGGGGCTGAAACAGAGGGGCTGAAACAGAGGGGCAGAATCAGAGGGGCTGAAACAGAGAGTGAGAAACAGAGCGGCTGAAACAGAGGGCGAGAAACAGAGTGGCTGAAACAGACGGGCTGAAACACAGGGGCTGAAAAAGAGGGCGAAAAACAGAGGGGCAGAAACAGAGGCCGAGAAACAGAGGGGCTGAAACAGAGGGGCTGAAACAGAGGGGCTGAATGAGTGGGGCTGAATCAGAGGGGCTGAATCAGAGGGGCTGAAACAGAGTGGCTGAAACAGAGGGGCAGAAACAGAGGGGCTGGAACAGAGGGGGAGAAACAGAGGGGCTGAAACACAGGGGCTGAATCAGAGGGGCTGAAACAGAGGGCGAGAAGCAGAGGGGCTGAAACAGAGGGCGAGAAACAGCGGGGCAGAAACAGAGGGCGAGAAACAGAGGGGCTGAAACAGAGGGGCTGAAACAGAGGGTGAAAAACTGAGGGGCTGAAACAGAGGGCGAGAAACAGAGGGTGAGAAACAGAGGGCGAGAAACAGAGGGGATGAAACAGAGGGGCTGAAACAGAGGGGCTGAAACAGAGGGGCTGAAACAGAGGGGCTGAATCAGAGGGGCTGAAACAGAGGGGCTGAATCAGAGGGGCTGAAACAGAAGGCGAGAAACAGAGGGGCTGTAACAGAGGGCGAGAAACAGAGGGGATGAAACAGAGGGGCTGAAACAGAGGGCGAGAAACAAAGGGGCTGAAACAGAGGGCGAGAAACAGTGGGGCTGAAACAGAGGGGCTGAAACAGAGGGGCTGAAACAGAGGGCGAGAAACAGAGGGGCTGAAACAGAGGGCGAGAAACAGAGGAGCTGAAACAGAGGGGCTGAAACAGAGGGGCTGAAACATAGGGCGAGAAACAGAGGGGCTGAAACAGAGGCCGAGAAACAGTGGGGCTGAAACAGAGGGCGAGAAACAGAGGGGCTGAAACAGAGGGGCTGAAACAGAGGGGCTGAAACAGAGAACGAGAAACAGAGGGGCTGAAACAGACGGCGAGAAACAAACGGGCAGAAACAGCGGGCGAGAAAAAGAGGGCGAGAAACAGAGGGGCTGAAACAGAGGGGCTGAAACAGACGGGCTGAAACAGAGAGCCTGAAACAGAGGGCGAGAAACAGAGGGGCTGAAACAGAGGGCGAGAAACAGATGGGCTGAAACAGAGGGGCTGAAACAGAGGTTCTGAAACAGAGGGGCTGAAACAGAGGGGCTGAATTAGAGAGGCTGAAAGAGAGGGGCTGAATCAGAGGGGCTGAAACAGAGGGCGAGAAACAGAGGGGCTGAAACAGAGGGCGAGAAACAGAGGGGCCGAAACAGAGGGGCTGAAACAGAGGGCGAGAAACAGAGAGACTGAAACAGAGGGCGAGAAACAGAGGGGCTGAAACAGAGGGCGAGAAAGAGAGGGGCTGAAACAGAGGGGCTGAAACAGAGGGGCTGAAACAGAGGGGCTGAAACAGAGGGCGAGAAACAGAGGGGCTGAAACAGAGGGCGAGAAACAGAGGGCTTGAAAAAGAGGGACCGAAACAGAGGGGTTTAAACACAGGGGCTGAAACAGAGGGCGAGAAACAGAGGGGCTGAAACAGAGGGCGAGAAACAGAGGGGTTGAAACAGAGGGCGAGAAACAGAGGGGCTGAAACAGACGGGCTGAAACAGAGAGCCTGAAACAGAGGGCGAGAAACAGAGGGGCTGAAACAGAGGGCGAGAAACAGACGGGCTGAAACAGAGGGGCTGAAACAGAGGGGCTGAATCAGAGGGGCTGAAAGAGAGGGGCTGAATCAGAGGGGCTGAAACAGAGGGCGAGAAACAGAGGGGCTGAAACAGAGAGCAAGAAACAGAGTGGCTGAAACAGAGGGGCTGAAACAGAGGGCGAGAAACAGAGGGGCTGAAACAGAGGGCGAGAAACAGAGGGGCTGAAACAGAGGGCGAGAACAAGAGGGACTGAAACAGAGGGGTTTAAACACAGGGGCTGAAACAGAGGGCGAAAAACAGATGGGCTGAAACAGAGGGCGAGAAACAGAGGGGGTGAAACAGAGCGCGAGAAACAGAGGGGCTGAAACAGAGGGGCTGAAACAGAGGGGCTGAAACAGAGGGGCTGAAACAGAGGGCGAGAAATAGAGGGGCTGAAACAGAGGGCGAGAAACAGAGGGGCTGAAACAGAGGGCGAGAAACAGAGGGGCTGAAACAGAGGGCGAGAAACAGAGGGGCTGAAACAGAGGGGCTGAAACAGAGGGGCTGAAACAGAGGGCGTGAAACAGAGGGGCTGAAACAGAGGGGGAGAAACAGAGGGGCTGAATCAGAGGGGCTGAAACAGAGGGCGAGATACAGAGGGGCTGAAACAGAGGGCGAGATACAGAGGGGCTGAAACAGAGGGCGAGAAACAGAGGGGCTGAAACAGAGTGGCTGAAACAGAGGGCGAGAAACAGAGAGGCTGAAACGGAGGGCGAGAAACAGAGGGGCTGAAACAGAGGGCGAGAAACAGAGGGGCTGAAAGAGAGGGGCTGAATCAGAGGGGCTGAAACAGAGGGCGAGAAACAGAGGGGCTGAAACAGAGGGCGAGAAACAGAGGGCGAGAAACAGAGGGGCTGAATCAGAGGGCGAGAAACAGAGGGGCTGAAACAGAGGGGCTGAAACAGAGAGCGAGAAACAGAGAGGCTGAAACAGAGGGCGAGAAACAGATGGGCTGAAACAGATGGCGAGAAAGAGAGGGGCTGAAACAGAGGGCAAGAAAGAGAGGGGCTGAAACAGAGGGGCTGAAACAGAGGGGCTGGAACAGAGGGCGAGAAACAGAGGGGCTGAAACAGAGGGCGAGAAACAGAGGGGCTGAAACAGAGGGCGAGAAAAAGAGGGACTGAAACAGAGGGGTTTAAACACAGGGGCTGAAACAGAGGGCGAAAAACAGAGGGGCTGAAACAGAGGGCGAGAAACAGAGGGGGTGAAACAGAGCGCGAGAAACAGAGGGGCTGAAACAGAGGGGCTGAAACAGAGGGCGAGAAATAGAGGGGCTGAAACAGAGGGCGAGAAACAGAGTGAGAGAAATAGAGGGCGAGAAACAGAGGGGTTGAAACACAGGGGCTGAAACAGAAGAGCTGAAACAGAGGGGCTGAAACAGATGGCGAGAAACAGAGGGGCTGAATCAGAGGGGCTGAATCAGAGGGGCTGAATCACAGGGGCTGAAACAGAGGGAGAGAAATAGAGGGCGAGAAACAGAGGGGCTGAAACACTGGGGCTGAAACAGAGGGGCTGATACAGCGGGCGAGAAACAGAGGGGCTGAAACAGAGGGCGAGAAACAGAGGGGCTGAAACAGAGGGGCTGAAACAGAGGGGCTGAAACAGAGGGGCTGAAACAGAGGGGCTGAAACAGAGGGCGAGAAACAGAGAGGCTGAAACAGAGGGCGAGAAACAGAGGGGCTGAAACAGAGAGCGAGAAATATAGTTTCTGAAACAGAGGGGCTGAAACAGAGGGCGAGAAACAGAGGGGTGAATCAGTGGGGCTGAATCAGAGGGGCTGAAACAGAGGGGCTGAAACAGAGGGGGAGTAACAGAGGGCGAGAAACAGAGGGGCTGAAACAGAGGGCGAGAAATAGAGGGGCTGAAACAGAGGGGCTGAAACAGAGGGCGAGAAACAGAGAGGCTGAAACAGATTCGAGAAACAGATGGGCTGAAACAGAGGGCGAGAAACAGAGGGGCTGAAACAGAGGGCGAGAAAGAGACGGGCTGAAACAGAGGGGCTGAAACAGAGGGGCTGAAACAGAGGGGCTGAAATAGACGGCGAGAAACAGAGGGGCTGAAACCGAGGGCGAGAAACAGAGGGGCTGAAACAGAGGGCGAGAAACAGAGGGTCTGAAACAGAGGGGCTGAAACAGACGGGCTGAAACAGAGAGCCTGAAACAGAGGGCGAGAAACAGAGGTGCTGAAACAGAGGGCGGGAAACAGACGGGCTAAACAGAGGGGCTGAAACAGAGAGGCTGAAACAGAGGGGCTGTAGCAGAGGGGCTGAATCAGAGGGGATGAAAGAGAGGGGCTGAATCAGAGGGGCTGAAACAGAGGGCGAGAAACAGAGGTGCTGAAACAGAGGGCGAGAAACAGGGGGGCTGAAACAGAGGGGCTGAAACAGAGGGCGAGAAACAGAGAGGCTGAAACAGAGGGCGAGAAACAGATGGGCTGAAACAGAGGGCGAGAAACAGAGGGGCTGAAACAGAGCGGCTGAAACAGAGGGGCTGAAACAGAGGGCGAGAAACAGAGGCGCTGATAAAGAGGGCGAGAAACAGAGGGGCTGAAACAGAGGGGCTGAAACAGAGGGGCTGAATCAGAGGGGCTGATTCAGAGGGGCTGAAACAGAGGGGCTGAATCAGAGTGGCTGATACAGAGGGCGTGAAACAGAGGGACTGAAACAGAGGCCGAGGAACAGAGGGGCTGAAACAGAGGGGCTGAATCAGAGGGGCTGAAACAGAGGGGCTGAATCAGAGGGGCTGAAACAGAAGGCGAGAAACAGAGGGGCTGTAACAGAGGGCGAGAAACAGAGGGGATGAAACAGAGGGGCTGAAACAGAGGGCGAGAAACAAAGGGGCTGAAACAGAGGGCGAGAAACAGTGGGGCTGAAACAGAGGGGCTGAAACAGAGGGGCTGAAACAGAGGGCGAGAAACAGAGGGGCTGAAACAGAGGGCGAGAAACAGAGGAGCTGAAACAGAGGGGCTGAAACAGAGGGGCTGAAACATAGGGCGAGAAACAGAGGGGCTGAAACAGAGGCCGAGAAACAGTGGGGCTGAAACAGAGGGCGAGAAACAGAGGGGCTGAAACAGAGGGGCTGAAACAGAGGGGCTGAAACAGAGAACGAGAAACAGAGGGGCTGAAACAGAGGGCGAGAAACAAACGGGCAGAAACAGCGGGCGAGAAAAAGAGGGCGAGAAACAGAGGGGCTGAAACAGAGGGGCTGAAACAGACGGGCTGAAACAGAGAGCCTGAAACAGAGGGCGAGAAACAGAGGGGCTGAAACAGAGGGCGAGAAACAGATGGGCTGAAACAGAGGGGCTGAAACAGAGGTTCTGAAACAGAGGGGCTGAAACAGAGGGGCTGAATTAGAGAGGCTGAAAGAGAGGGGCTGAATCAGAGGGGCTGAAACAGAGGGCGAGAAACAGAGGGGCTGAAACAGAGGGCGAGAAACAGAGGGGCCGAAACAGAGGGGCTGAAACAGAGGGGCTGAATCAGAGGGGCTGAAACAGAGGGCGAGAAACAGAGAGACTGAAACAGAGGGCGAGAAACAGAGGGGCTGAAACAGAGGGCGAGAAAGAGAGGGGCTGAAACAGAGGGGCTGAAACAGAGGGGCTGAAACAGAGGGGCTGAAACAGAGGGCGAGAAACAGAGGGGCTGAAACAGAGGGCGAGAAACAGAGGGCTTGAAAAAGAGGGACCGAAACAGAGGGGTTTAAACACAGGGGCTGAAACAGAGGGCGAGAAACAGAGGGGCTGAAACAGAGGGCGAGAAACAGAGGGGCTGAAACAGAGGGCGAGAAACAGAGGGGCTGAAACAGACGGGCTGAAACAGAGAGCCTGAAACAGAGGGCGAGAAACAGAGGGGCTGAAACAGAGGGCGAGAAACAGACGGGCTGAAACAGAGGGGCTGAAACAGAGGGGCTGAATCAGAGGGGCTGAAAGAGAGGGGCTGAATCAGAGGGGCTGAAACAGAGGGCGAGAAACAGAGGGGCTGAAACAGAGAGCGAGAAACAGAGTGGCTGAAACAGAGGGGCTGAAACAGAGGGCGAGAAACAGAGGGGCTGAAACAGAGGGCGAGAAACAGAGGGGCTGAAACAGAGGGCGAGAACAAGAGGGACTGAAACAGAGGGGTTTAAACACAGGGGCTGAAACAGAGGGCGAAAAACAGAGGGGCTGAAACAGAGGGCGAGAAACAGAGGGGGTGAAACAGAGCGCGAGAAACAGAGGGGATGAAACAGAGGGGCTGAAACAGAGGGGCTGAAACAGAGGGGCTGAAACAGAGGGCGAGAAATAGAGGGGCTGAAACAGAGGGCGAGAAACAGAGGGGCTGAAACAGAGGGCGAGAAACAGAGGGGCTGAAACAGAGGGCGAGAAACAGAGGGGCTGAAACAGAGGGGCTGAAACAGAGGGGCTGAAACAGAGGGCGTGAAACAGAGGGGCTGAAACAGAGGGGGAGAAACAGAGGGGCTGAATCAGAGGGGCTGAAACAGAGGGGCTGAAACAGAGGGGCTGAAACAGAGGGCGAGAAACAGAGGGGCTGAAACAGAGTGGCTGAAACAGAGGGCGAGAAACAGAGAGGCTGAAACGGAGGGCGAGAAACAGAGGGGCTGAAACAGAGGGCGAGAAACAGAGGGGCTGAAAGAGAGGGGCTGAATCAGAGGGGCTGAAACAGAGGGCGAGAAACAGAGGGGCTGAAACAGAGGGCGAGAAACAGAGGGCGAGAAACAGAGGGGCTGAATCAGAGGGCGAGAAACAGAGGGGCTGAAACAGAGGGGCTGAAACAGAGGGCGAGAAACAGAGAGGCTGAAACAGAGGGCGAGAAACAGATGGGCTGAAACAGATGGCGAGAAACAGAGGGGCTGAAACAGAGGGCGAGAAAGAGAGGGGCTGAAACAGAGGGGCTGAAACAGAGGGGCTGGAACAGAGGGCGAGAAACAGAGGGGCTGAAACAGAGGGCGAGAAACAGAGGGGCTGAAACAGAGGGCGAGAAAAAGAGGGACTAAAACAGAGGGGTTTAAACACAGGGGCTGAAACAGAGGGGCTGAAACAGAGGGGCTGGAACAGAGGGCGAGAAACAGAGGGGCTGAAACAGAGGGCGAGAAACAGAGGGGCTGAAACAGAGGGCGAGAAAAAGAGGGACTGAAACAGAGGGGTTTAAACACAGGGGCTGAAACAGAGGGCGAAAAACAGAGGGGCTGAAACAGAGGGCGAGAAACAGAGGGGGTGAAACAGAGCGCGAGAAACAGAGGGGCTGAAACAGAGGGGCTGAAACAGAGGGGCTGAAACAGAGGGCGAGAAATAGAGGGGCTGAAACAGAGGGCGAGAAACAGAGGGAGAGAAATAGAGGGCGAGAAACAGAGGGGTTGAAACACAGGGGCTGAAACAGAAGAGCTGAAACAGAGGGGCTGAAACAGATGGCGAGAAACAGAGGGGCTGAATCAGAGGGGCTGAATCAGAGGGGCTGAATCACAGGGGCTGAAACAGAGGGAGAGAAATAGAGGGCGAGAAACAGAGGGGCTGAAACACTGGGGCTGAAACAGAGGGGCTGATACAGCGGGCGAGAAACAGAGGTGCTGAAACAGAGGGGCTGAAACAGAGGGGCTGAAACAGAGGGGCTGAAACAGAGGGGCTGAAACAGAGGGGCTGAAACAGAGGGCGAGAAACAGAGAGGCTGAAACAGAGGGCGAGAAACAGAGGGGCTGAAACAGAGAGCGAGAAATATAGTTTCTGAAACAGAGGGGCTGAAACAGAGGGCGAGAAACAGAGGGGTGAATCAGTGGGGCTGAATCAGAGGGGCTGAAACAGAGGTGCTGAAACAGAGGGGGAGTAACAGAGGGCGAGAAACAGAGGGGCTGAAACAGAGGGCGAGAAATAGAGGGGCTGAAACAGAGGGGCTGAAACAGAGGGCGAGAAACAGAGAGGCTGAAACAGAGTCGAGAAACAGATGGGCTGAAACAGAGGGCGAGAAACAGAGGGGCTGAAACAGAGGGCGAGAAAGAGACGGGCTGAAACAGAGGGGCTGAAACAGAGGGGCTGAAACAGAGGGGCTGAAATAGACGGCGAGAAACAGAGGGGCTGAAACCGAGGGCGAGAAACAGAGGGGCTGAAACAGAGGGCGAGAAACAGAGGGGCTGAAACAGAGGGGCTGAAACAGACGGGCTGAAACAGAGAGCCTGAAACAGAGGGCGAGAAACAGAGGGGCTGAAACAGAGGGCGGGAAACAGACGGGCTAAACAGAGGGGCTGAAACAGAGGGCGAGAAACAGAGAGGCTGAAACAGAGGGCGAGAAACAGATGGGCTGAAACAGAGGGCGAGAAACAGAGGGGCTGAAACAGAGCGGCTGAAACAGAGGGGCTGAAACAGAGGGCGAGAAACAGAGGCGCTGATAAAGAGGGCGAGAAACAGAGGGGCTGAAACAGAGGGGCTGAAACAGAGGGGCTGAATCAGAGGGGCTGATTCAGAGGGGCTGAAACAGAGGGGCTGAATCAGAGGGGCTGAAACAGAGAGCGAGAAACAGAGGGGCTGAAACAGAGGGCGAGAAACAGAGTGGCTGAAACAGATGGGCTGTAGCAGAGGGGCTGAATCAGAGGGGATGAAAGAGAGGGGCTGAATCAGAGGGGCTGAAACAGAGGGCGAGAAACAGAGGTGCTGAAACAGAGGGCGAGAAACAGGGGGGCTGAAACAGAGGGGCTGAAACAGAGGGCGAGAAACAGAGAGGCTGAAACAGAGGGCGAGAAACAGATGGGCTGAAACAGAGGGCGAGAAACAGAGGGGCTGAAACAGAGCGGCTGAAACAGAGGGGCTGAAACAGAGGGCGAGAAACAGAGGCGCTGATAAAGAGGGCGAGAAACAGAGGGGCTGAAACAGAGGGGCTGAAACAGAGGGGCTGAATCAGAGGGGCTGATTCAGAGGGGCTGAAACAGAGGGGCTGAATCAGAGGGGCTGAAACAGAGAGCGAGAAACAGAGGGGCTGAAACAGAGGGCGAGAAACAGAGTGGCTGAAACAGATGGGCTGAAACAGAGGGGCTGAAAAAGAGGGCGAAAAACAGAGGGGCTGAGACAGAGGCCGAGGAACAGAGGGGCTGAAACAGCGGGGCTGAAACAGAGGGGCTGAATGAGTGGGGCTGAATCAGAGGGGCTGAAACAGAGTGGCTGAAAGAGAGGGGCAGAAACAGAGGGGCTGGAACAGAGGGGGAGAAACAGAGGGGCTGAAACACAGGGGCTGAATCAGAGGGGCTGAAACAGAGGGCGAGAAACAGAGGGGCTGAAACAGAGGGCGAGAAACAGAGGGGCTGAAACAGAGGGGCTGAAACAGAGCGGCTGAAACAGAGGGGCTGAAACAGAGGGGCTGAATCAGAGGGGCTGATTCAGAGGGGCTGAAACAGAGGGGCTGAATCAGAGGGGCTGAAACAGAGGGGCTGAAACAGAGGGGCTGAAATAGAGGGGCTGAAACAGAGGGGAAGAAACAGAGGGGCTGAAACAGAGAGCGAGAAACAGAGAGGCTGAAACAGAGGGCGAGAAACAGAGGGGCTGAAACAGAGGGCGAGAAACAGAGGGGCTGAAACAGAGGGCGAGAAACAGAGGGGCTGAAACAGAGCGGCTGAAACAGAGGGGCTGAAACAGAGGGCTAGAAACAGAGGGGCTGAAAAAGAGGCCGAGAAACAGAGGGGCTGAAACAGAGGGGCTGAAACAGAGGGGCTGAATCAGAGGGGCTGAAACAGAGAGTGAGAAACAGAGGGGCTGAAACAGAGGGCGAGAAACAGAGTGGCTGAAACAGAGGCCGAGAAGCAGAGGGGCTGAAACAGAGGGGCTGAAACAGAGGGGCTGAATGGGTGGGGCTGAATCAGAGGGGCTGAATCAGAGGGGCTGAAACAGAGTGGCTGAAACAGAGGGGCAGAAACAGAGACCGAGAAACAGAGGGGCTGAAACAGAGGGGCTGAAACAGAGGGGCTGAATGAGTGGGGCTGAATCAGAGGGGCTGAATCAGAGGGGCTGAAACAGAGTGGCTGAAACAGAGGGGCAGAAACAGAGGGGCTGGAACAGAGGGGGAGAAACAGAGGGGCTGAAACAGAGGGGCTGAATCAGAGGGGCTGAAACAGAGAGCGAGAAACAAAGGGGCTGAAACAGAGGGCGAGAAACAGAGGGGCAGAAACAGAGGGCGAGAAACAGAGGGGCTGAAACAGAGGGGCTGAAACAGAGGGCGAAAAACAGATGGGCTGAAACAGAGGGCGAGAAACAGAGGGTGAGAAACAGAGGGCGAGAAACAGAGGGGATGAAACAGAGGGGCTGAAACAGAGGGGGTGAAACAGAGGGGCTGAAACAGAGGGGCTGAATCAGAGGGGCTGAAACAGAGGGGCTGAATCAGAGGGGCTGAAACAGAAGGCGAGAAACAGAGGGGCTGAAACAGAGGCCGAGGAACAGAGGGGCTGAAACAGAGGGGCTGAAACAGAGGGGCTGAATGAGTGGGGCTGAATCAGAGGGGCTGAATCAGAGGGGCTGAAACAGAGTGGCTGAAAGAGAGGAGCAGAAACAGAGGGGCTGGAACAGAGGGGGAGAAACAGAGGGGCTGAAACAGAGCGGCTGAAACAGAGGGGCTGAAACAGAGGGCGAGAAACAGAGGGGCTGAAAAAGAGGGCGAGAAACAGAGGGGCTGAAACAGAGGGGCTGAAACAGAGGGGCTGAATCAGAGGGGCTGAAACAGAGAGTGAGAAACAGAGGGGCTGAAACAGAGGGCGAGAAACAGAGTGGCTGAAACAGAGGCCGAGAAACAGAGGGGCTGAAACAGAGGGGCTGAAACAGAGGGGCTGAATGAGTGGGGCTGAATCAGAGGGGCTTAATCAGAGGGGCTGAAACAGAGTGGCTGAAACAGAGGGGCAGAAACAGAGGCCGAGAAACAGAGGGGCTGAAACAGAGGGGCTGAAACAGAGGGGCTGAATGAGTGGGGCTGAATCAGAGGGGCTGAATCAGAGGGGCTGAAACAGAGGGGCTGAAACAGAGGGGCAGAAACAGAGGGGCTGGAACAGAGGGGGAGAAACAGAGGGGCTGAAACAGAGGGGCTGAATCAGAGGGGCTGAAACAGAGGGCGAGAAACAAAGGGGCTGAAACAGAGGGCGAGAAACAGAGGGGCAGAAGCAGAGGGCGAGAAACAGAGGGGCTAAAACAGAGGGGCTGAAACAGAGGGCGAAAAACAGAGGGGCTGAAACAGAGGGCGAGAAACAGAGGGTGAGAAACAGAGGGCGAGAAACAGAGGGGATGAAACAGAGGGGCTGAAACAGAGGGGCTGAAACAGAGGGGCTGAAACAGAGGGGCTGAATCAGAGGGGCTGAAACAGAGGGGCTGAATCAGAGGGGCTGAACCAGAAGGCGAGAAACAGAGGGGCTGAAATAGAGGGCGAGAAATAGAGGGGATGAAACAGAGGGGCTGAAACAGAGGGCGAGAAACAAAGGGGCTGAAACAGAGGGCGAGAAACAGTGGGGCTGAAACAGAGGGGCTGAAACAGAGGGGCTGAAACAGAGGGCGAGAAACAGAGGGGCTGAAACAGAGGCCGAGAAACAGTGGGGCTGAAACAGAGGGCGAGAAACAGAGGGGCTGAAACAGAGGGGCTGAAACAGAGGGGCTGAAACAGAGGACGAGAAACAGAGGGGCTAAATCAGAGGGGCTGAATCAGATGGGCTGAAACAGAGGGGCTGAAACAAAGGGCGAGAAACAAACGGGCAGAAACAGTGGGCGAGAAAAAGAGGGCGAGAAACAGAGGGGCTGAAACAGAGGGGCTGAAACAGAGGGGCTGGAACAGGGGGCGAGAAACAGAGGGGCTGAAACAGAGGGGCTGAAACAGAGGGCGAGAAACAGACGGGCTGAAACAGAGGGGCTGAAACAGAGGGGCTGAAACAGAGGGGCTGAAACAGAGGGGCTGAATTAGAGGGGCTGAAAGAGAGGGGCTGAATCAGAGGGGCTGAAACAGAGCGCGAGAAACAGAGGGGCTGAAACAGAGTGCGAGAAACAGAGGGGCTGAAACAGAGGGGCTGAAACCGAGGGCGAGAAACAGAGAGGCTGAAACAGAGGGCGAGAAACAGATGGGCTGAAACAGAGGGCGAGAAACAGAGGGGCTGAAACAGAGGGGCTGAAACAGAGGGGCTGAAACAGAGGGGCTGAAACAGAGGGCGCGAAACAGAGGGGCTGAAACAGAGTGCGAGAAACAGAGGGCGAGAAAAAGAGGGACTGAAACAGAGGGGTTTAAACACAGGGGCTGAAACAGAGGGAGAGAAACAGAGGGGCTGAAACAGTGGGCGAGAAACAGTGGGGCTGAAACAGAGGGCGAGAAACAGAGGGGCTGAAACAGACGGGCTGAAACAGAGAGCCTGAAACAGAGGGGCTGAAACAGAGGGGCTGAAACAGAGGGGCTGAAACAGAGGGTCTGAATCAGAGGGGCTGAAAGAGAGGGGCTGAATCAGAGGGGCTGAAACAGAGGGCGAGAAACAGAGGGGCTGAATCAGAGGGCGAGAAACAGAGGGGCTGAAACAGAGGGGCTGAAACAGAGGGCGAGAAACAGAGAGACTGAAACAGAGGGCGAGAAACAGATGGGCTGAAACAGATGGCGAGAAACAGAGAGGCTGACACAGAGGGCGAGAAAGAGAGGGGCTGAAACAGAGGGGCTGAAACAGAGGGGCTGGAACAGAGGGCGAGAAACAGAGGGGCTGAAACAGAGGGCGAGAAACAGAAGGGCTGAAACAGAGGGCGACAAAAAGAGGGACTGAAACAGAGGGGTTTAAACACAGGGGCTGAAACAGAGGGCGAAAAACAGAGGGGCTGAAACAGAGGGCGAGAAACAGAGGGGGTGAATCAGAGCGCGAGAAACAGAGGGGCTGAAACAGAGGGGCTGAAACAGAGGGGCTGAAACAGAGGGGCTCAAACAGAGGGCGAGAAACAGAGGGGCTGAAACACAGGGGCTGAAACAGAAGAGCTGAAACAGAGGGGCTGAAATAGATGGCGAGAAACAGAGGGGCTGAATCAGAGGGGCTGAATCAGAGGGGCTGAATCACAGGGGCTGAAACAGAGGGAGAGAAATAGAGGGCGAGAAACAGTGGGGCTGAAACACAGGGGCTGAAACAGAGGGGCTGATACAGAGGGCGAGAAACAGAGGGGCTGAAACAGAGGGCGAGAAACAGAGGGGCTGAAAC
This sequence comes from Chiloscyllium punctatum, assembly GCF_047496795.1. Taxonomy (NCBI): domain Eukaryota; kingdom Metazoa; phylum Chordata; class Chondrichthyes; order Orectolobiformes; family Hemiscylliidae; genus Chiloscyllium; species Chiloscyllium punctatum. The sequence continues at coordinate 144,525,016 of NC_092742.1, forward strand.
AGAGGGGCTGAAACAGAGGGGCTGAAACAGAGGGGCTGAAACAGAGGGGCTGAAACAGAGGGCGAGAAACAGAGAGGCTGAAACAGAGGGCGAGAAACAGAGGGGCTGAAACAGAGGGCGAGAGACAGAGGGGCTGAAACAGAGGGGCTGAAACAGAGGGGCTGAATGAGTGGGGCTGAATCAGAGGGGCTGAATCAGAGGGGCTGAAACAGAGTGGCTGAAACAGAGGGGCAGAAACAGAGGCCGAGAAACAGAGGGACTGAAACAGAGGGGCTGAAACAGAGGGGCTGAATGAGTGGGGCTGAATCAGAGGGGCTGAATCAGAGGGGCTGAAACAGAGTGGCTGAAACAGAGGGGCAGAAACAGAGGGGCTGGAACAGAGGGGGAGAAACAGAGGGGCTGAAACAGAGGGGCTGAATCAGAGGGGCTGAAACAGCGGGCGAGAAACAAAGGGGCTGAAACAGAGGTCGAGAAACAGAGGGGCAGAAACAGAGGGCGAGAAACAGAGGGGCTGAAACAGAGGGGCTGAAACAGAGGGCGAAAAACAGAGGGGCTGAAATAGAGGGCGAGAAACAGAGGGTGAGAAACAGAGGGCGAGAAACAGAGGGGATGAAACAGAGGGGCTGAAACAGAGGGGCTGAAACAGAGGGGCTGAATCAGAGGGTCTGCAACAGAGGGGCTGAATCAGAGGGGCTGAAACAGAAGGCGAGAAACAGAGGGGCTGAAACAGCGGGCGAGAAATAGAGGGGATGAAACAGAGGGGCTGAAACAGAGGGCGAGAAACAAAGGGGCTGAAACAGAGTGCGAGAAACAGTGGGGCTGAAACAGAGGGGCTGAAACAGAGGGGCTGAAACAGAGGGCGAGAAACAGAGGGGCTGAAACAGAGGGCGAGACACAGAGGAGCTGAAACAGAGGGGCTGAAACAGAGGGGCTGAAACATAGGGCGAGAAACAGAGGGGCTGAAACAGAGGCCGAGAAACAGTGGGGCTGAAACAGAGGGCGAGAAACAGAGGGGCTGAAACAGAGGGGCTGAAACAGAGGGGCTGAAACAGAGGACGAGAAACAGAGGGGCTGAATCAGAGGGGCTGAATCAGATGGGCTGAAACAGAGGGGCTGAAACAGAGGGCGAGAAACAAACGGGCAGAAACAGTGGGCGAGAAAAAGAGGGCGAGAAACAGAGGGGCTGAAACAGAGGGGCTGAAACAGACGGGCTGAAACAGAGAGCCTGAAACAGAAGGCGAGAAACAGAGGGGCTGAAACAGAGGGCGAGAAACAGATGGGCTGAAACAGAGGGGCTGAAACAGAGGGGCTGAAACAGAGGGGCTGAATTAGAGGGGCTGAAAGAGAGGGGCTGAATCAGAGGGGCTGAAACAGAGGGCGAGAAACAGAGGGGCTGAAACAGAGGGCGAGAAACAGAGGGGCTGAAACAGAGGGGCTGAAACCGAGGGCGAGAAACAGAGAGGCTGAAACAGAGGGCGAGAAACAGATGGGCTGAAACAGAGGGCGAGAAACAGAGGGGCTGAAACAGAGGGTGAGAAAGAGAGGGGCTGAAACAGAGGGGCTGAAACAGAGGGGCTGAAACAGAGGGGCTGAAACAGAGGGCGCGAAACAGAGGGGCTGAAACAGAGTGCGAGAAACAGAGGGCGAGAAAAAGAGGGACTGAAACAGAGGGGTTTAAACACAGGGGCTGAAACAGAGGGAGAGAAACAGAGGGGCTGAAACAGAGGGCGAGAAACAGAGGGGCTGAAACAGAGGGCGAGAAACAGAGGGGCTGAAACAGACGGGCTGAAACAGAGAGCCTGAAACAGAGGGCGAGAAAGAGAGGGGCTGAAACAGAGGGCGAGAAACAGAGGGGCTGATACAGAGGGGCTGAAACAGAGGGGCTGAAACAGAGGGGCTGAAACAGAGGGGCTGAAACAGAGGGCGAGAAACAGAGGGGCTGAATCAGAGGGCGAGAAACAGAGGGGCTGAAACAGAGGGGCTGAAACAGAGGGCGAGAAACAGAGAGGCTGAAACAGAGGGCGAGAAACAGATGGGCTGAAACAGATGGCGAGAAACAGAGAGGCTGAAACAGAGGGCGAGAAAGAGAGGGGCTGAAACAGAGGGGCTGAAACAGAGGGGCTGGAACAGAGGGCGAGAAACAGAGGGGCTGAAACAGAGGGCGAGAAACCGAAGGGCTGAAACAGAGGGCGACAAAATGAGGGACTTAAACAGAGGGGTTTAAACACAGGGGCTGAAACAGAGGGCGAAAAACAGAGGGGCTGAAACAGAGGGCGAGAAACAGAGGGGGTGAAACAGAGCGCGAGAAACAGCGGGGCTGAAACAGAGGGGCTGAAACAGAGGGGCTGAAACAGAGGGGCTGAAACAGAGGGCGAGAAATAGAGGGGCTGAAACAGAGGGCGAGAAACAGAGGGGCTGAAACACAGGTGCTGAAACAGAAGAGCTGAAACAGAGGGGCTGAAACAGATGGCGAGAAACAGAGGGGCTGAATCAGAGGGGCTGAATCAGAGGGGCTGAATCACAGGGGCTGAAACAGAGGGAGAGAAATAGAGGGCGAGAAACAGTGGGGCTGAAACACAGGGGCTGAAACAGAGGGGCTGATACAGAGGGCGAGAAACAGAGGGGCTGAAACAGAGGGCGAGAAACAGAGGGGCTGAAACAGAGGGGCTGAAACAGAGGGGCTGAAACAGAGGGGCTGAAACAGAAGGCGAGAAACAGAGAGGCTGAAACAGAGGGCGAGAAACAGAGGGGCTGAAACAGAGGGCGAGAAACAGAGGGGCTGATACAGAGGGGCTGAAACAGAGGGGCTGAAACAGAGGGGCTGAAACACAGGGCGAGAAACAGAGGGGTTGAATCAGTGGGGCTGAATCAGAGGGGCTGAAATAGAGGGGCTGAAACAGAGGGGGAGTAACAGAGGGCGAGAAACAGAGAGGCTGAAACAGAGGGCGAGAAACAGATGGGCTGAAACAGATGGCGAGAAACAGAGCGGCTGAAACAGAGGGCGAGAAAGTGAGGGGCTGAAACAGAGGGGCTGAAACAGAGGGGCTGAAACAGAGGGGCTGGAACAGAGGGCGAGAAATAGAGGGGCTGAAACAGAGGGCGAGAAACAGAAGGGCTGAAACAGAGGGCGAGAAACAGAGGGGCTGAAACCGAGGGCGAGAAACAGAGAGGCTGAAACAGAGGGCGAGAAACAGATGGGCTGAAACAGAGGGCGAGAAACAGAGGGGCTGAAACAGAGGGCGAGAAAGAGAGGGGCTGAAACCGAGGGGCTGAAACAGAGGGGCTGAAACAGAGGGGCTGAAACAGAGGGCGCGAAACAGAGGGGCTGAAACAGAGTGCGAGAATCAGAGGGCGAGAAAAAGAGGGACTGAAACAGAGGGGTTTAAACACAGGGGCTGAAACAGAGGGAGAGAAACAGAGGGGCTGAAACAGAGGGCGAGAAACAGAGGGGCTGAAACAGACGGGCTGAAACAGAGAGCCTGAAACAGAGGGCGAGAAAGAGAGGGGCTGAAACAGAGGGCGAGAAACAGACGGGCTGAAACAGAGGGGCTGAATCAGAGGGGCTGAAAGAGAGGGGCTGAATCAGAGGGGCTGAAACAGAGGGCGAGAAACAGAGGGGCTGAATCAGAGGGCGAGAAACAGAGGGGCTGAAACACAGGGGCTGAAACAGAAGAGCTGAAACAGAGGGGCTGAAACAGATGGCGAGAAACAGAGGGGCTGAATCAGAGGGGCTGAATCAGAGGGGCTGAATCACAGGGGCTGAAACAGAGGGAGAGAAATAGAGAGCGAGAAACAGTGGGGCTGAAACACAGGGGCTGAAACAGAGGGGCTGATACAGAGGGCGAGAAACAGAGGGGCTGAAACAGAGGGCGAGAAACAGAGGGGCTGAAACAGAGGGGCTGAAACAGAGGGGCTGAAACAGAGGGGCTGAAACAGAGGGCGAGAAACAGAGAGGCTGAAACAGAGGGCGAGAAACAGAGGGGCTGAAACAGAGGCCGAGAAACAGTGGGGCTGAAACAGAGGGCGAGAAACAGAGGGGCTGAAACAGAGGGGCTGAAACAGAGGGGCTGAAACAGAGGACGAGAAACAGAGGGGCTGAATCAGAGGGGCTGAATCAGATGGGCTGAAACAGAGGGACTGAAACAGAGGGCGAGAAACAAACGGGCAGAAACAGTGGGCGAGAAAAAGAGGGCGAGAAACAGAGGGGCTGAAACAGAGGGGCTGAAACAGACGGGCTGAAACAGAGAGCCTGAAACAGAGGGCGAGAAACAGAGGGGCTGAAACAGAGGGCGAGAAACAGACGGGCTGAAACAGAGGGGCTGAAACAGAGGGGCTGAAACAGAGGGGCTGAATTAGAGGGGCTGAAAGAGAGGGGCTGAATCAGAGGGGCTGAAACAGAGGGCGAGAAACAGAGGGGCTGAAACAGAGGGCGAGAAACAGAGGGGCTGAAACAGAGGGGCTGAAACCGAGGGCGAGAAACAGAGAGGCTGAAACAGAGGGCGAGAAACAGATGGGCTGAAACAGAGGGCGAGAAACAGAGGGGCTGAAACAGAGGGCGAGAAAGAGAGGGGCTGAAACAGAGGGGCTGAAACAGAGGGGCTGAAACAGAGGGCGCGAAACAGAGGGGCTGAAACAGAGTGCGAGAAACAGAGGGCGTGAAAAAGAGGGACTGAAACAGAGGGGTTTAAACACAGGGGCTGAAACAGAGGGCGAGAAACAGAGGGGCTGAAACAGAGGGCGAGAAACAGAGGGGCTGAAACAGAGGGCGAGAAACAGAGGGGCTGAAACAGACGGGCTGAAACAGAGAGCCTGAAACAGTGGGCGAGAAAGAGAGGGGCTGAAACAGAGGGCGAGAAACAGACGGGCTGAAACAGAGGGGCTGAAACAGAGGGGCTGAAACAGAGGGGCTGAAACAGAGGGGCTGAATCAGAGGGGCTGAAAGAGAGGGGCTGAATCAGAGGGGCTGAAACAGAGGGCGAGAAACAGAGGGGCTGAATCAGAGGGCGAGAAACAGAGGGGCTGAAACAGAGGGGCTGAAACAGAGGGCGAGAAACAGAGATGCTGAAACAGAGGGCGAGAAACAGATGGGCTGAAACAGATGGCGAGAAACAGAGGGGCTGAAAGAGAGGGCGAGAAAGAGAGGGGCTGAAACAGAGGGGCTGAAACAGAGGGGCTGGAACAGAGGGCGAGAAACAGAGGGGCTGAAACAGAGGGCGAGAAACAGAAGGGCTGAAACAGAGGGCGACAAAAAGAGGGACTGAAACAGAGGGGTTTAAACACAGGGGCTGAAACAGAGGGCGAAAAACAGAGGGGCTGAAACAGAGGGCGAGAAACAGAGGGGGTGAAACAGAGCGCGAGAATTAGAGGGGCTGAAACAGAGGGGCTGAAACAGAGGGGCTGAAACAGAGGGACTGAAACAGAGGGCGAGAAATAGAGGGGCTGAAACAGAGGGCGAGAAACAGAGGGGCTGAAACACAGGGGCTGAAACAGAAGAGCTGAAACAGAGTGCGAGAAACCAAGGGACTGAAACAGAGGGGCTGAAACAGGGGGCGAGAAACAGAGAGCGGCAAACAGAGGGGCTGAAACAGAGGGGCTGAAACAGAGGCGCTGAAACAGAGGGGCTGAAACAGAGGGCTAGAAACAGAGGGGCTGAAACAGAGGGGCTGAAACAGAGGGGCTGAAATAGAGGGCGAGAAACAGAGGGGCTGAAACAGAGGGCGAGAAACAGAGGGGCTGAAACAGAGGGGATGAAACAGAGGGCGAGAAACAGAGGGGCCGAAAGAGAGGGCGAGAGTCAGAGGGGCTGAAACAGAAGGCGAGAAACAGAGGGGCCGAAAGAGAGGGCGAGAGTCAGAGGGGCTGAAACAGAGGGCGAGAAACAGAAGGGCTGAAATAGAGGGGCTGAAACAGAGAGCGAGAAACAGAGGGGCTGAAACAGAGGGCAAGAAACAGAGGGGCTGAAACAGAGGGGCTGAAACAGAGGGGCTGAAACAGAGTGCGAGAAACCAAGGGAATGAAACAGAGGGGCTGAAACAGGGGGCGAGAAACAGAGAGCGGCAAACAGAGGGGCTGAAACAGACGGGCTGAATCAGAGGGCGAGAAACAGAGGGGCCGAAAGAGAGGGCGAGAGTCAGAGGGGCTGAAACAGAGGGCGAGAAACAGAGGGGCTGAAATAGAGGGGCTGAAACAGAGGGCGAGAAACAGAGGGGCTGAAACAGAGGGCAAGAAACAGAGGGGCTGAAACAGAGGGGCTGAAACAGAGGGGCTGAAACAGAGTGCGAGAAACCAAGGGACTGAAACAGAGGGGCTGAAACAGGGGGCGAGAAACAGAGAGCGGCAAACAGAGGGGCTGAAACAGAGGGGCTGAAACAGAGGCGCTGAAACAGAGGGGCTGAAACAGAGGGCTAGAAACAGAGGGGCTGAAACAGAGGGGCTGAAACAGAGGGGCTGAAATAGAGGGCGAGAAACAGAGGGGCTGAAACAGAGGGCGAGAAAAAGAGGGGCTGAAACAGAGGTGCTGAAACAGAGGGACTGAAACACAGGGACTGAAACAGAGGGGCTGAAACAGAGGGCGAGAAACAGAGGGCGAGAAACAGAGGGCGAGAATCAGAGGGGCTGAAACAGAGGGCGAGAAACAGAGGGGCTGAAAGAGGGGGCGAGAAACAGAGGGGCTGAAACAGAGGGGCTGTAACAGGGGGCGAGAAACAGAGGGGCTGAAACAGAGGGGCTGAAACAGAGGGGCTGAAACAGGTGGCCAGAAACAGGGGGCGAGAAACAGAGGGGCTGAAACAGAGGGCGAGAAACAGAGGGGCTGAAACAGAGGGGCTGAAACAGAAGGGCTGAAACAGAGGGCGAGAAACAGAGGGGCTGAAACAGAGGGCGAGAAACACAGGGGATGAAACAGAGGGGCTGAAACAGAGGGGATGAAACAGAGGGCGCGAAACAGAGGGCGAGAAACAGAGGGCAAGAAACAGAGGGGCTGAAACAGAGGGCGCAAACAGAGGGGCTGAAACAGAGGGGCTGAAAAAGGGGGCGAGAAACAGAGGGGCTGAATCAGAGGGGCTGAAACAGGGGGCGAGAGACAGAGGGGCTGAAACAGAGGGCGAGAGACAGAGGGGCTGAAACAGAGGGGCTGAAACAGAGGGCGAGAAACAGAGGGCGACAAACAGAGGGGCTGAAACAGAGGGCGAGAAACCGAGGGGCTGAACAGAGGGGCTGAAACAGAGGGGTTGAAACAGAGGGGCTGAAACAGAGGGGGAGAAACAGAGGGGCAGAAACAGAGGGCGAGAAACAGAGGGGCTGAAACAGAGGGGCTGAAACAGAGGGGCTGAAACAGAGGGCGAGAAACCGAGGGGCTGAAACAGAGGGGCTGAAACAGGGGGCGAGAAACAGAGGGCGAAAAACAGAGGGGCTGAAACAGAGGGGCTGAAACAGAGGGGCTGAAACAGAGGGGCTGAAACAGAGGGCGAGAAACAGAGGGGCTGAAACAGAGGGGCTGAAACAGAGGGCGAGAAACAGAGGGCGAGAAACAGAGGGGCTGAAACAGAGGGCGAGAAACAGAGGGGCTGAAACAGGGGGCGAGAAACAGAGGGGCTGAAACAGACGAGCTGAAAAAGGTGGCGAGAAACAGAGGGGCTGAAACAGAGGGGCTGAAACAGGGGGCGAGAAACAGCGGGCGAGAAACAGGGGGGCTGAAACAGAGGGGCTGAAACAGAGGGGCTGAAACAGAGGGCGAGAAACAGAGGGGCTGAAACAGAGGGCGAGAAACAGAGGGGCTGAAACAGAGGGCGAGAAAACGAGGGGCTGAAATAGAGGGGCTGAAACAGAGGGCGAGAAAACGAGGGGCTGAAACAGAGGGGCTGAAACAGAGGGCGAGAAACAGAGGGGCTGAAACAGAGGGCGAGAAACCGAGGGGCTGAAACAGAGGGGCTGATACAGAGGTGCTGAAACAGAGGGCGAGAAACATAGGGGCTGAAACAGAGTGGCTGAAACAGAGGGCGAGAAACAAAGGGCGAGAAACAGAGGGGCTGAAACAGAGGGGCCGAAACAGAGGGCGTGAAACAGAGGGGCCGAAACAGAGGGCGAGAATCAGAGGGGCTGAAACAGAGGGGCTGAAACAGAGGGTGAGAAACAGAGGGGCTGACACAGAAGGGCCGAAACAGAGGGGATGAAACAGAGGTCAAGGAACAGAGGGGCTGAAACAGAGGGGCTGAAACAGAGGGTGAGAAACAGAGGGGCTGAAACAGACGGGCTGAATCAGAGGGCGAGAAACAGAGGGGCCGAAAGAGAGGGCGAGAGTCAGAGGGGCTGAAACAGAGGGCGAGAAACAGAGGGGCTGAAATAGAGGGGCTGAAACAGAGGGCGAGAAACAGAGGGGCTGAAACAGAGGGCAAGAAACAGAGGGGCTGAAACAGAGGGGCTGAAACAGAGGGGCTGAAACAGAGTGCGAGAAACCAAGGGACTGAAACAGAGGGGCTGAAACAGGGGGCGAGAAACAGAGAGCGGCAAACAGAGGGGCTGAAACAGAGGGGCTGAAACAGAGGCGCTGAAACAGAGGTGCTGAAACAGAGGGCTAGAAACAGAGGGGCTGAAACAGAGGGGCTGAAACAGAGGGGCTGAAATAGAGGGCGAGAAACAGAGGGGCTGAAACAGAGGGCGAGAAACAGAGGGGCTGAAACAGAGGGGATGAAACAGAGGGCGAGAAACAGAGGGGCCGAAAGAGAGGGCGAGAGTCAGAGGGGCTGAAACAGAGGGCGAGAAACAGAGGGGCCGAAAGAGAGGGCGAGAGTCAGAGGGGCTGAAACAGAGGGCGAGAAACAGAGGGGCTGAAATAGAGGGGCTGAAACAGAGGGCGAGAAACAGAGGGGCTGAAACAGAGGGCAAGAAACAGAGGGGCTGAAACAGAGGGGCTGAAACAGAGGGGCTGAAACAGAGTGCGAGAAACCAAGGGACTGAAACAGAGGGGCTGAAACAGGGGGCGAGAAACAGAGAGCGGCAAACAGAGGGGCTGAAACAGACGGGCTGAATCAGAGGGCGAGAAACAGAGGGGCCGAAAGAGAGGGCGAGAGTCAGAGGGGCTGAAACAGAGGGCAAGAAACGGAGGGGCTGAAACAGAGGGGCTGAAACAGAGGGGCTGAAACAGAGGGCGAGAATCAGAGGGGCTGAAACAGAGGGCGAGAAACAGAGGGGCTGAAACAGAGGGCGAGAAACAGAGTGGCTGAAACAGAGGGGATGAAACAGAGGGCGAGAAACAGAGGGCGAGAAACAGAGGGCAAGAAACAGAGGGGCTGAAACAGAGGGCGCAAACAGAGGGGCTGAAACAGAGGGCGAGAATCAGAGGGGCTGAAACAGAGGGCGAGAAACAGAGGGGCTGAAACAGAGGGCGAGAAACAGAGTGGCTGAAACAGAGGGGATGAAACAGAGGGCGAGAAACAGAGGGCGAGAAACAGAGGGCGAGAAACAGAGGGGCTGAAACAGAGGGCAAGAAACGGAGGGGCTGAAACAGAGGGGCTGAAACAGAGGGGCTGAAACAGAGTGCGAGAAACCAAGGGACTGAAACAGAGGGGCTGAAACAGGGGGCGAGAAACAGAGAGCGGCAAACAGAGGGGCTGAAACAGAGGGGCTGAAACAGAGGCGCTGAAACAGAGGGGCTGAAACAGAGGGCTAGAAACAGAGGGGCTGAAACAGAGGGGCTGAAACAGAGGGGCTGAAATAGAGGGCGAGAAACAGAGGGGCTGAAACAGAGGGCGAGAAACAGAGGGGCTGAAACAGAGGAGCTGAAACAGAGGGACTGAAACACAGGGACTGAAACAGAGGGGCTGAAACAGAGGGCGAGAAACAGAGGGCGAGAAACAGAGGGCGAGAATCAGAGGGGCTGAAACAGAGGGCGAGAAACAGAGGGGCTGAAAGAGGGGGCGAGAAACAGAGGGGCTGAAACAGAGGGGCTGTAACAGGGGGCGAGAAACAGAGGGGCTGAAACAGAGGGGCTGAAACAGAGGGGCTGAAACAGGTGGCCAGAAACAGGGGGCGAGAAACAGAGGGGCTGAAACAGAGGGCGAGAAACAGAGGGGCTGAAACAGAGGGGCTGAAACAGAAGGGCTGAAACAGAGGGCGAGAAACAGAGGGGCTGAAACAGAGGGCGAGAAACACAGGGGCTGAAACAGAGGGGCTGAAACAGAGGGGATGAAACAGAGGGCGAGAAACAGAGGGCGAGAAACAGAGGGCAAGAAACAGAGGGGCTGAAACAGAGGGCGCAAACAGCGGGGCTGAAACAGAGGGGCTGAAAAAGGGGGCGAGAAACAGAGGGGCTGAATCAGAGGGGCTGAAACAGGGGGCGAGAGACAGAGGGGCTGAAACAGAGGGCGAGAGACAGAGGGGCTGAAACAGAGGGGCTGAAACAGAGGGCGAGAAACAGAGGGCGACAAACAGAGGGGCTGAAACAGAGGGCGAGAAACCGAGGGGCTGAACAGAGGGGCTGAAACAGAGGGGTTGAAACAGAGGGGCTGAAACAGAGGGGGAGAAACAGAGGGGCAGAAACAGAGGGCGAGAAACAGAGGGGCTGAAACAGAGGGGCTGAAACAGAGGGGCTGAAACAGAGGGCGAGAAACCGAGGGGCTGAAACAGAGGGGCTGAAACAGGGGGCGAGAAACAGAGGGCGAAAAACAGAGGGGCTGAAACAGAGGGGCTGAAACAGAGGGGCTGAAACAGAGGGGCTGAAACAGAGGGCGAGAAACAGAGGGGCTGAAACAGAGGGCAAGAAACAGAGGGTCTGAAACAGAGGGGCTGAAACAGAGGGGCTGAAACAGAGTGCGAGAAACCAAGGGACTGAAACAGAGGGGCTGAAACAGGGGGCGAGAAACAGAGAGCGGCAAACAGAGGGGCTGAAACAGAGGGGCTGAAACAGAGGCGCTGAAACAGAGGGGCTGAAACAGAGGGCTAGAAACAGAGGGGCTGAAACAGAGGGGCTGAAACAGAGGGGCTGAAATAGAGGGCGAGAAACAGAGGGGCTGAAACAGAGGGCGAGAAACAGAGGGGCTGAAACAGAGGGGCTGAAACAGAGGGACTGAAACACAGGGACTGAAACAGAGGGGCTGAAACAGAGGGGCTGAAACAGAGGGGCTGAAACAGAGGGCGAGAAACCGAGGGGCTGAAACAGAGGGGCTGAAACAGGGGGCGAGAAACAGAGGGCGAAAAACAGAGGGGCTGAAACAGAGGGGCTGAAACAGAGGGGCTGAAACAGAGGGGCTGAAACAGAGGGCGAGAAACAGAGGGGCTGAAACAGAGGGCAAGAAACAGAGGGGCTGAAACAGAGGGGCTGAAACAGAGGGGCTGAAACAGAGTGCGAGAAACCAAGGGACTGAAACAGAGGGGCTGAAACAGGGGGCGAGAAACAGAGAGCGGCAAACAGAGGGGCTGAAACAGAGGGGCTGAAACAGAGGCGCTGAAACAGAGGGGCTGAAACAGAGGGCTAGAAACAGAGGGGCTGAAACAGAGGGGCTGAAACAGAGGGGCTGAAATAGAGGGCGAGAAACAGAGGGGCTGAAACAGAGGGCGAGAAACAGAGGGGCTGAAACAGAGGGGCTGAAACAGAGGGACTGAAACACAGGGACTGAAACAGAGGGGCTGAAACAGAGGGCGAGAAACAGAGGGCGAGAAACAGAGGGCGAGAATCAGAGGGGCTGAAACAGAGGGCGAGAAACAGAGGGGCTGAAAGAGGGGGCGAGAAACAGAGGGGCTGAAACAGAGGGGATGTAACAGGGGGCGAGAAACAGAGGGGCTGAAACAGAGGGGCTGAAACAGAGGGGCTGAAACAGGTGGCCAGAAACAGGGGGCGAGAAACAGAGGGGCTGAAACAGAGGGCGAGAAACAGAGGGGCTGAAACAGAGGGGCTGAAACAGAAGGGCTGAAACAGAGGGCGAGAAACAGAGGGGCTGAAACAGAGGGCGAGAAACACAGGGGCTGAAACAGAGGGGCTGAAACAGAGGGGATGAAACAGAGGGCGAGAAACAGAGGGCGAGAAACAGAGGGCAAGAAACAGAGGGGCTGAAACAGAGGGCGCAAACAGCGGGGCTGAAACAGAGGGGCTGAAAAAGGGGGCGAGAAACAGAGGGGCTGAAACAGACGGGCTGAATCAGAGGGCGAGAAACAGAGGGGCCGAAAGAGAGGGCGAGAGTCAGAGGGGCTGAAACAGAGGGCGAGAAACAGAGGGGCTGAAATAGAGGGGCTGAAACAGAGGGCGAGAAACAGAGGGGCTGAAACAGAGGGCAAGAAACAGAGGGGCTGAAACAGAGGGGCTGAAACAGAGGGGCTGAAACAGAGTGCGAGAAACCAAGGGACTGAAACAGAGGGGCTGAAACAGGGGGCGAGAAACAGAGAGCGGCAAACAGAGGGGCTGAAACAGACGGGCTGAATCAGAGGGCGAGAAACAGAGGGGCCGAAAGAGAGGGCGAGAGTCAGAGGGGCTGAAACAGAGGGCAAGAAACGGAGGGGCTGAAACAGAGGGGCTGAAACAGAGGGGCTGAAACAGAGGGCGAGAATCAGAGGGGCTGAAACAGAGGGCGAGAAACAGAGGGGCTGAAACAGAGGGCGAGAAACAGAGTGGCTGAAACAGAGGGGATGAAACAGAGGGCGAGAAACAGAGGGCGAGAAACAGAGGGCAAGAAACAGAGGGGCTGAAACAGAGGGCGCAAACAGAGGGGCTGAAACAGAGGGCGAGAATCAGAGGGGCTGAAACAGAGGGCGAGAAACAGAGGGGCTGAAACAGAGGGCGAGAAACAGAGTGGCTGAAACAGAGGGGATGAAACAGAGGGCGAGAAACAGAGGGCGAGAAACAGAGGGCGAGAAACAGAGGGGCTGAAACAGAGGGCAAGAAACGGAGGGGCTGAAACAGAGGGGCTGAAACAGAGGGGCTGAAACAGAGTGCGAGAAACCAAGGGACTGAAACAGAGGGGCTGAAACAGGGGGCGAGAAACAGAGAGCGGCAAACAGAGGGGCTGAAACAGAGGGGCTGAAACAGAGGCGCTGAAACAGAGGGGCTGAAACAGAGGGCTAGAAACAGAGGGGCTGAAACAGAGGGGCTGAAACAGAGGGGCTGAAATAGAGGGCGAGAAACAGAGGGGCTGAAACAGAGGGCGAGAAACAGAGGGGCTGAAACAGAGGGGCTGAAACAGAGGGACTGAAACACAGGGACTGAAACAGAGGGGCTGAAACAGAGGGCGAGAAACAGAGGGCGAGAAACAGAGGGCGAGAATCAGAGGGGCTGAAACAGAGGGCGAGAAACAGAGGGGCTGAAAGAGGGGGTGAGAAACAGAGGGGCTGAAACAGAGGGGCTGTAACAGGGGGCGAGAAACAGAGGGGCTGAAACAGAGGGGCTGAAACAGAGGGGCTGAAACAGGTGGCCAGAAACAGGGGGCGAGAAACAGAGGGGCTGAAACAGAGGGCGAGAAACAGAGGGGCTGAAACAGAGGGGCTGAAACAGAAGGGCTGAAACAGAGGGCGAGAAACAGAGGGGCTGAAACAGAGGGCGAGAAACACAGGGGCTGAAACAGAGGGGCTGAAACAGAGGGGATGAAACAGAGGGCGAGAAACAGAGGGCGAGAAACAGAGGGCAAGAAACAGAGGGGCTGAAACAGAGGGCGCAAACAGCGGGGCTGAAACAGAGGGGCTGAAAAAGGGGGCGAGAAACAGAGGGGCTGAATCAGAGGGGCTGAAACAGGGGGCGAGAGACAGAGGGGCTGAAACAGAGGGCGAGAGACAGAGGGGCTGAAACAGAGGGGCTGAAACAGAGGGCGAGAAACAGAGGGCGACAAACAGAGGGGCTGAAACAGAGGGCGAGAAACCGAGGGGCTGAACAGAGGGGCTGAAACAGAGGGGTTGAAACAGAGGGGCTGAAACAGAGGGGGAGAAACAGAGGGGCAGAAACAGAGGGCGAGAAACAGAGGGGCTGAAACAGAGGGGCTGAAACAGAGGGGCTGAAACAGAGGGCGAGAAACCGAGGGGCTGAAACAGAGGGGCTGAAACAGGGGGCGAGAAACAGAGGGCGAAAAACAGAGGGGCTGAAACAGAGGGGCTGAAACAGAGGGGCTGAAACAGAGGGGCTGAAACAGAGGGCGAGAAACAGAGGGGCTGAAACAGAGGGCAAGAAACAGAGGGTCTGAAACAGAGGGGCTGAAACAGAGGGGCTGAAACAGAGTGCGAGAAACCAAGGGACTGAAACAGAGGGGCTGAAACAGGGGGCGAGAAACAGAGAGCGGCAAACAGAGGGGCTGAAACAGAGGGGCTGAAACAGAGGCGCTGAAACAGAGGGGCTGAAACAGAGGGCTAGAAACAGAGGGGCTGAAACAGAGGGGCTGAAACAGAGGGGCTGAAATAGAGGGCGAGAAACAGAGGGGCTGAAACAGAGGGAGAGAAACAGAGGGGCTGAAACAGAGGGGCTGAAACAGAGGGACTGAAACACAGGGACTGAAACAGAGGGGCTGAAACAGAGGGGCTGAAACAGAGGGGCTGAAACAGAGGGCGAGAAACCGAGGGGCTGAAACAGAGGGGCTGAAACAGGGGGCGAGAAACAGAGGGCGAAAAACAGAGGGGCTGAAACAGAGGGGCTGAAACAGAGGGGCTGAAACAGAGGGGCTGAAACAGAGGGCGAGAAACAGAGGGGCTGAAACAGAGGGCAAGAAACAGAGGGGCTGAAACAGAGGGGCTGAAACAGAGGGGCTGAAACAGAGTGCGAGAAACCAAGGGACTGAAACAGAGGGGCTGAAACAGGGGGCGAGAAACAGAGAGCGGCAAACAGAGGGGCTGAAACAGAGGGGCTGAAACAGAGGCGCTGAAACAGAGGGGCTGAAACAGAGGGCTAGAAACAGAGGGGCTGAAACAGAGGGGCTGAAACAGAGGGGCTGAAATAGAGGGCGAGAAACAGAGGGGCTGAAACAGAGGGCGAGAAACAGAGGGGCTGAAACAGAGGGGCTGAAACAGAGGGACTGAAACACAGGGACTGAAACAGAGGGGCTGAAACAGAGGGCGAGAAACAGAGGGCGAGAAACAGAGGGCGAGAATCAGAGGGGCTGAAACAGAGGGCGAGAAACAGAGGGGCTGAAAGAGGGGGCGAGAAACAGAGGGGCTGAAACAGAGGGGATGTAACAGGGGGCGAGAAACAGAGGGGCTGAAACAGAGGGGCTGAAACAGAGGGGCTGAAACAGGTGGCCAGAAACAGGGGGCGAGAAACAGAGGGGCTGAAACAGAGGGCGAGAAACAGAGGGGCTGAAACAGAGGGGCTGAAACAGAAGGGCTGAAACAGAGGGCGAGAAACAGAGGGGCTGAAACAGAGGGCGAGAAACACAGGGGCTGAAACAGAGGGGCTGAAACAGAGGGGATGAAACAGAGGGCGAGAAACAGAGGGCGAGAAACAGAGGGCAAGAAACAGAGGGGCTGAAACAGAGGGCGCAAACAGCGGGGCTGAAACAGAGGGGCTGAAAAAGGGGGCGAGAAACAGAGGGGCTGAATCAGAGGGGCTGAAACAGGGGGCGAGAGACAGAGGGGCTGAAACAGAGGGCGAGAGACAGAGGGGCTGAAACAGAGGGGCTGAAACAGAGGGCGAGAAACAGAGGGCGACAAACAGAGGGGCTGAAACAGAGGGCGAGAAACCGAGGGGCAGAAACAGAGGGCGAGAAACAGAGGGGCTGAAACAGAGGGGCTGAAACAGAGGGGCTGAAACAGAGGGCGAGAAACCGAGGGGCTGAAACAGAGGGGCTGAAACAGGGGGCGAGAAACAGAGGGCGAAAAACAGAGGGGCTGAAACAGAGGGGCTGAAACAGAGGGGCTGAAACAGAGGGGCTGAAACAGAGGGCGAGAAACAGAGGGGCTGAAACAGAGGGCAAGAAACAGAGGGGCTGAAACAGAGGGGCTGAAACAGAGGGGCTGAAACAGAGTGCGAGAAACCAAGGGACTGAAACAGAGGGGCTGAAACAGGGGGCGAGAAACAGAGAGCGGCAAACAGAGGGGCTGAAACAGACGGGCTGAATCAGAGGGCGAGAAACAGAGGGGCCGAAAGAGAGGGCGAGAGTCAGAGGGGCTGAAACAGAGGGCGAGAAACAGAGGGGCTGAAATAGAGGGGCTGAAACAGAGGGCGAGAAACAGAGGGGCTGAAACAGAGGGCAAGAAACAGAGGGGCTGAAACAGAGGGGCTGAAACAGAGGGGCTGAAACAGAGTGCGAGAAACCAAGGGACTGAAACAGAGGGGCTGAAACAGGGGGCGAGAAACAGAGAGCGGCAAACAGAGGGGCTGAAACAGAGGGGCTGAAACAGAGGCGCTGAAACAGAGGGGCTGAAACAGAGGGCTAGAAACAGAGGGGCTGAAACAGAGGGGCTGAAACAGAGGGGCTGAAATAGAGGGCGAGAAACAGAGGGGCTGAAACAGAGGGCGAGAAACAGAGGGGCTGAAACAGAGGGGCTGAAACAGAGGGACTGAAACACAGGGACTGAAACAGAGGGGCTGAAACAGAGGGCGAGAAACAGAGGGCGAGAAACAGAGGGCGAGAATCAGAGGGGCTGAAACAGAGGGCGAGAAACAGAGGGGCTGAAAGAGGGGGCGAGAAACAGAGGGGCTGAAACAGAGGGGCTGTAACAGGGGGCGAGAAACAGAGGGGCTGAAACAGAGGGGCTGAAACAGAGGGGCTGAAACAGGTGGCCAGAAACAGGGGGCGAGAAACAGAGGGGATGAAACAGAGGGCGAGAAACAGAGGGGCTGAAACAGAGGGGCTGAAACAGAAGGGCTGAAACAGAGGGCGAGAAACAGAGGGGCTGAAACAGAGGGCGAGAAACACAGGGGCTGAAACAGAGGGGCTGAAACAGAGGGGATGAAACAGAGGGCGAGAAACAGAGGGCGAGAAACAGAGGGCAAGAAACAGAGGGGCTGAAACAGAGGGCGCAAACAGCGGGGCTGAAACAGAGGGGCTGAAAAAGGGGGCGAGAAACAGAGGGGCTGAATCAGAGGGGCTGAAACAGGGGGCGAGAGACAGAGGGGCTGAAACAGAGGGCGAGAGACAGAGGGGCTGAAACAGAGGGGCTGAAACAGAGGGCGAGAAACAGAGGGCGACAAACAGAGGGGCTGAAACAGAGGGCGAGAAACCGAGGGGCTGAACAAAGGGGCTGAAACAGAGGGGTTGAAACAGAGGGGCTGAAACAGAGGGGGAGAAACAGAGGGGCAGAAACAGAGGGCGAGAAACAGAGGGGCTGAAACAGAGGGGCTGAAACAGAGGGGCTGAAACAGAGGGCGAGAAACCGAGGGGCTGAAACAGAGGGGCTGAAACAGGGGGCGAGAAACAGAGGGCGAAAAACAGAGGGGCTGAAACAGAGGGGCTGAAACAGAGGGGCTGAAACAGAGGGGCTGAAACAGAGGGCGAGAAACAGAGGGGCTGAAACAGAGGGGCTGAAACAGAGGGCGAGAAACAGAGGGCGAGAAACAGAGGGGCTGAAACAGAGGGCGAGAAACAGAGGGGCTGAAACAGGGGGCGAGAAACAGAGGGGCTGAAACAGACGAGCTGAAAAAGGTGGCGAGAAACAGAGGGGCTGAAACAGAGGGGCTGAAACAGGGGGCGAGAAACAACGGGCGAGAAACAGGGGGGCTGAAACAGAGGGGCTGAAACAGAGGGGCTGAAACAGAGGGCGAGAAACAGAGGGGCTGAAACAGAGGGCGAGAAACAGAGGGGCTGAAACAGAGGGCGAGAAACCGAGGGGCTGAAACAGAGGGGCTGAAACAGAGGGCGAGAAACAGAGGGGCTGAAACAGAGGGCGAGAAACCGAGGGGCTGAAACAGAGGGGCTGATACAGAGGTGCTGAAACAGAGGGGCTGAAACAGAAGGCGAGAAACAGAGGGCGAGAAACAGAGGGGCTGAAACAGAGGGGCTGAAACAGAAGGGCTGAAACAGAGGGGCTGAAACAGAGGGGCTGAAACAGAGGGCGAGAAACAGTGGGGCTGAAACAGAGGGGCTGAAACAGAGGGCGAGAAACGGAGGGGCTGAAACAGGGGGCGAGAAACAGAGGGGCTGAAAGAGAGGGGCTGAAACAGAGGGGCTGAAACAGAGGGCAAGAAACAGAGGGCGAGAAACAGAGGGCCTGAAACAGAGGGCGAGAAACAGAGGGGCTGAAACAGAGGGGCTGAAACAGGGTGCGAGAAACAGAGGGGCTGAAACAGAGGGGCTGGAACAGGGGGCGAGAAACAGAGGGGCTGAAACAGAGTGGCTGAAACAGAGGGCGAGAAGCAGAGGGGCTGAAACAGTGGGTGAGAAAAAGAGGGGCTGAAACAGAGGAGCTGAAACAGAGGGGCTGAAACAGAGGGCAAGAAACAGAGGGGCTGAAACAGAGGGCGAGAAACAGAGGGGCTGAAACAGAGTGGCTGAAACAGAGGGCGAGAAACAGAGGGGCTGAATCAGAGGGCGAGAAACAGAGGGGCTGAAACAGAGGGGCTGAAACAGAGGGGCTGAAACAGAGGGTCTGAAACAGAGGGCGAGAAACAGAGGGGTGAAACAGAGGGGCTGAAACAGAGGGCGAGAAACAGTGGGGCTGAAACAGAGGGGCTGAAACAGAGGGCGAGAAACCGAGGGGCTGAAACAGGGGGCGAGAAACAGAGGGGCTGAAAGAGAGGGGCTGAAACAGAGGGGCTGAAACATAGGGCGAGAAACAGAGGGCGAGAAACAGAGGGCCTGAAACAGAGGGCGAGAAACAGAGGGGCTGAAACAGAGGGGCTGAAACAGGGTGCGAGAAACAGAGGGGCTGAAACAGAGGGGCTGGAACAGGGGGCGAGAAACAGAGGGGCTGAAACAGAGTGGCTGAAACAGAGGGCGAAAAGCAGAGGGGCTGAAACAGTGGGTGAGAAAAAGAGGGGCTGAAACAGAGGAGCTGAAACAGAGGGCGAGAAACAGAGGGGCTGAATCAGAGGGCGAGAAACAGAGGGGCTGAAACAGAGGGGCTGAAACAGAGGGTGAGAAACAGAGGGGCTGAAACAGAGGGCGAGAAACAGTGGGGCTGAAACAGAGGGGCTGAAACAGAGGGGCTGAAACAGAGGGCGAGAAACAGAGGGGCTGAAACAGAGGGGCTGAAACAGAGGGGCTGAAACACACGGCGAGAAACAGAGGGCGAGAAACAGAGGGCGAGAAACAGAGCGGCTGAAACTGAGGGCGAGAAACAGAGGGGCTGAAACAGAGGGGCTGAAAAAGGGGGTGAGAAACAGAGGGGCTGAATCAGAGGGGCTGAAACAGGGGGCGAGAGACAGAGGGGCTGAAACAGAGGGCCTGAAACAGAGGGGCTGAAACAGTAGGCGAGAAACAGAGGGGCTGAAACAGTGGGGCTGAAACAGAGGGCGAGAAACCGAGGGGCTGAAACAGAGGGGCTGAAACAGAGGCGCTGAAACAGTGGGGCTGAAACGGTGGGGCTGAAACAGAGGGCGAGAAAAAGAGGGGCTGAAACAGAGGGGCTGAAACAGACGGCGAGAAACAGAGGGGCTGAAACAGAGGTGCTGAAAGAGAGGGCGAGAAAAAAAGGGGCTGAAACAGAGGGGCTGAAACAGAGGGGCTGAAACAGAGGGCGAGAAACAGAGGGGCTGAAACAGAGGGCGAGAAACAGAGGGGCTGAAACAGAGTGGCTGAAACAGAGGGCGAGAAGCAGAGGGGCTGAAACAGTGGGTGAGAAAAAGAGGGGCTGAAACAGAGGAGCTGAAACAGAGGGGCTGAAACAGTGGGCGAGAAACAGAGGGGCTGAAACAGAGGGCGAGAAACAGAGGGGCTGAAACAGAGGGGCTGAAACAGAGGGCGAGAAACATAGGGGCTGAATCAGAGGGCGAGAAACAGAGGGGCTGAAACAGAGGGGCTGAAACAGAGGGCGAGAAACAGAGGGGCTGAAACAGAGGGCGTGAAACAGTGGGGCTGAAACAGAGGGGATGAAACAGAGGGGCTGAAACAGAGGGCGAGAAACCGAGGGGCTGAAACAGAGGGCGTGAAACAGAGGGGCTGAGACAGAGTGGCTGAAACAGAGGGGCTGAAACAGAGGGGCTGAAACAGGGGGCGAAAACAGAGGGGCTGAAACAGGGGCTGAAACAGACGGGCTGAAACAGAGAGGCTGAAACAGAGGGCGAGAAACAGAGGGCTGAAACAGAGGGTGAGAAACAGAGGGGCTGAAACAGAGGGGCTGAAACAGAGGGGCTGAAACAGAGGGCGAGAATCAGAGGGGCTGAAACAGAGGGCGAGAAACAGAGGGGCTGAAACAGAGGGCGAGAAACAGAGTGGCTGAAACAGAGGGGCTGAAACAGAGGGCGAGAAACAGAGGGGCTGAAAAAATGGGGCTGAAACAGAGGGCGAGAATCAGAGGGGCTGAAACAGAGGGCGAGAAACAGAGGGGCTGAAACAGAGGGCGAGAATCAGAGGGGCTGAAACAGAGGGGCTGAAACAGAGGGGCTGAAACAGAGGTGGAGACACAGCGGGGCTGAAACAGAGGGGCTGAAACAGAGGGGCTGAAACAGGGGGCGAGAAACAGAGGGGCTGAAACAGAGGGGCTGAAACAGAAGGGCTGAAACAGAGGGCGAGAAACAGAGGGGCTGAAACAGAGGGCGAGAAACACAGGGGCTGAAACAGAGGGGCTGAAACAGAGGGGATGAAACAGAGGGCGAGAAACAGAGGGCGAGAAACAGAGGGCAAGAAACAGAGGGGCTGAAACAGAGGGCGCAAACAGAGGGGCTGAAACAGAGGGGCTGAAAAAGGGGGCGAGAAACAGAGGGGCTGAATCAGAGGGGCTGAAACAGGGGGCGAGTGACAGAGGGGCTGAAACAGAGGGCGAGAGACAGAGGGGCTGAAACAGAGGGGCTGAAACAGAGGGCGAGAAACAGAGGGCGACAAACAGAGGGGCTGAAACAGAGGGCGAGAAACCGAGGGGCTGAACAGAGGGGCTGAAACAGAGGGGTTGAAACAGAGGGGCTGAAACAGAGGGGGAGAAACAGAGGGGCAGAAACAGAGGGCGAGAAACAGAGGGGCTGAAACAGAGGGGCTGAAACAGAGGGGCTGAAACAGAGGGCGAGAAACCGAGGGGCTGAAACAGAGGGGCTGAAACAGGGGGCGAGAAACAGAGGGCGAAAAACAGAGGGGCTGAAACAGAGGGGCTGAAACAGAGGGGCTGAAACAGAGGGGCTGAAACAGAGGGCGAGAAACAGAGGGGCTGAAACAGAGGGGCTGAAACAGAGGGCGAGAAACAGAGGGCGAGAAACAGAGGGGCTGAAACAGAGGGCGAGAAACAGAGGGGCTGAAACAGGGGGCGAGAAACAGAGGGGCTGAAACAGACGAGCTGAAAAAGGTGGCGAGAAACAGAGGGGCTGAAACAGAGGGGCTGAAACAGGGGGCGAGAAACAGCGGGCGAGAAACAGGGGGGCTGAAACAGAGGGGCTGAAACAGAGGGGCTGAAACAGAGGGCGAGAAACAGAGGGGCTGAAACAGAGGGCGAGAAACAGAGGGGCTGAAACAGAGGGCGAGAAACCGAGGGGCTGAAACAGAGGGGCTGAAACAGAGGGCGAGAAACAGAGGGGCTGAAACAGAGGGCGAGAAACCGAGGGGCTGAAACAGAGGGGCTGATACAGAGGTGCTGAAACAGAAGGCGAGAAACAGAGGGCGAGAAACAGAGGGGCTGAAACAGAGGGGCTGAAACAGAAGGGCTGAAACAGAGGGGCTGAAACAGAGGGGCTGAAACAGAGGGCGAGAAACAGTGGGGCTGAAACAGAGGGGCTGAAACAGAGGGCGAGAAACGGAGGGGCTGAAACAGGGGGCGAGAAACAGAGGGGCTGAAAGAGAGGGGCTGAAACAGAGGGGCTGAAACAGAGGGCAAGAAACAGAGGGCGAGAAACAGAGGGCCTGAAACAGAGGGCGAGAAACAGAGGGGCTGAAACAGAGGGGCTGAAACAGGGTGCGAGAAACAGAGGGGCTGAAACAGAGGGGCTGGAACAGGGGGCGAGAAACAGAGGGGCTGAAACAGAGTGGCTGAAACAGAGGGCGAGAAGCAGAGGGGCTGAAACAGTGGGTGAGAAAAAGAGGGGCTGAAACAGAGGAGCTGAAACAGAGGGGCTGAAACAGAGGGCAAGAAACAGAGGGGCTGAAACAGAGGGCGAGAAACAGAGGGGCTGAAACAGAGTGGCTGAAACAGAGGGCGAGAAACAGAGGGGCTGAATCAGAGGGCGAGAAACAGAGGGGCTGAAACAGAGGGGCTGAAACAGAGGGGCTGAAACAGAGGGTCTGAAACAGAGGGCGAGAAACAGAGGGGTGAAACAGAGGGGCTGAAACAGAGGGCGAGAAACAGTGGGGCTGAAACAGAGGGGCTGAAACAGAGGGCGAGAAACCGAGGGGCTGAAACAGGGGGCGAGAAACAGAGGGGCTGAAAGAGAGGGGCTGAAACAGAGGGGCTGAAACATAGGGCGAGAAACAGAGGGCGAGAAACAGAGGGCCTGAAACAGAGGGCGAGAAACAGAGGGGCTGAAACAGAGGGGCTGAAACAGGGTGCGAGAAACAGAGGGGCTGAAACAGAGGGGCTGGAACAGGGGGCGAGAAACAGAGGGGCTGAAACAGAGTGGCTGAAACAGAGGGCGAAAAGCAGAGGGGCTGAAACAGTGGGTGAGAAAAAGAGGGGCTGAAACAGAGGAGCTGAAACAGAGGGCGAGAAACAGAGGGGCTGAATCAGAGGGCGAGAAACAGAGGGGCTGAAACAGAGGGGCTGAAACAGAGGGTGAGAAACAGAGGGGCTGAAACAGAGGGCGAGAAACAGTGGGGCTGAAACAGAGGGGCTGAAACAGAGGGGCTGAAACAGAGGGCGAGAAACAGAGGGGCTGAAACAGAGGGGCTGAAACAGAGGGGCTGAAACACACGGCGAGAAACAGAGGGCGAGAAACAGAGGGCGAGAAACAGAGCGGCTGAAACTGAGGGCGAGAAACAGAGGGGCTGAAACAGAGGGGCTGAAAAAGGGGGTGAGAAACAGAGGGGCTGAATCAGAGGGGCTGAAACAGGGGGCGAGAGACAGAGGGGCTGAAACAGAGGGCCTGAAACAGAGGGGCTGAAACAGTAGGCGAGAAACAGAGGGGCTGAAACAGTGGGGCTGAAACAGAGGGCGAGAAACCGAGGGGCTGAAACAGAGGGGCTGAAACAGAGGCGCTGAAACAGTGGGGCTGAAACGGTGGGGCTGAAACAGAGGGCGAGAAAAAGAGGGGCTGAAACAGAGGGGCTGAAACAGACGGCGAGAAACAGAGGGGCTGAAACAGAGGTGCTGAAAGAGAGGGCGAGAAAAAAAGGGGCTGAAACAGAGGGGCTGAAACAGAGGGGCTGAAACAGAGGGCGAGAAACAGAGGGGCTGAAACAGAGGGCGAGAAACAGAGGGGCTGAAACAGAGGGCGAGAAGCAGAGGGGCTGAAACAGTGGGTGAGAAAAAGAGGGGCTGAAACAGAGGAGCTGAAACAGAGGGGCTGATACAGTGGGCGAGAAACAGAGGGGCTGAAACAGAGGGCGAGAAACAGAGGGGCTGAAACAGAGGGGCTGAAACAGAGGGCGAGAAACATAGGGGCTGAATCAGAGGGCGAGAAACAGAGGGGCTGAAACAGAGGGGCTGAAACAGAGGGCGAGAAACAGAGGGGCTGAAACAGAGGGCGTGAAACAGTGGGGCTGAAACAGAGGGGATGAAACAGAGGGGCTGAAACAGAGGGCGAGAAACCGAGGGGCTGAAACAGAGGGCGTGAAACAGAGGGGCTGAGACAGAGTGGCTGAAACAGAGGGGCTGAAACAGAGGGGCTGAAACAGGGGGCGAAAACAGAGGGGCTGAAACAGGGGCTGAAACAGACGGGCTGAAACAGAGAGGCTGAAACAGAGGGCGAGAAACAGAGGGCTGAAACAGAGGGTGAGAAACAGAGGGGCTGAAACAGAGGGGCTGAAACAGAGGGGCTGAAACAGAGGGCGAGAATCAGAGGGGCTGAAACAGAGGGCGAGAAACAGAGGGGCTGAAACAGAGGGCGAGAAACAGAGTGGCTGAAACAGAGGGGCTGAAACAGAGGGCGAGAAACAGAGGGGCTGAAAAAATGGGGCTGAAACAGAGGGCGAGAATCAGAGGGGCTGAAACAGAGGGCGAGAAACAGAGGGGCTGAAAGAGAGGGCGAGAATCAGAGGGGCTGAAACAGAGGGGCTGAAACAGAGGGGCTGAAACAGAGGTGGAGACACAGCGGGGCTGAAACAGAGGGGCTGAAACAGAGGGGCTGAAACAGGGGGCGAGAAACAGAGGGGCTGAAACAGAGGGGCTGAAACAGAAGGGCTGAAACAGAGGGCGAGAAACAGAGGGGCTGAAACAGAGGGCGAGAAACACAGGGGCTGAAACAGAGGGGCTGAAACAGAGGGGATGAAACAGAGGGCGAGAAACAGAGGGCGAGAAACAGAGGGCAAGAAACAGAGGGGCTGAAACAGAGGGCGCAAACAGAGGGGCTGAAACAGAGGGGCTGAAAAAGGGGGCGAGAAACAGAGGGGCTGAATCAGAGGGGCTGAAACAGGGGGCGAGTGACAGAGGGGCTGAAACAGAGGGCGAGAGACAGAGGGGCTGAAACAGAGGGGCTGAAACAGAGGGCGAGAAACAGAGGGCGACAAACAGAGGGGCTGAAACAGAGGGCGAGAAACCGAGGGGCTGAACAGAGGGGCTGAAACAGAGGGGTTGAAACAGAGGGGCTGAAACAGAGGGGGAGAAACAGAGGGGCAGAAACAGAGGGCGAGAAACAGAGGGGCTGAAACAGAGGGGCTGAAACAGAGGGGCTGAAACAGAGGGCGAGAAACCGAGGGGCTGAAACAGAGGGGCTGAAACAGGGGGCGAGAAACAGAGGGCGAAAAACAGAGGGGCTGAAACAGAGGGGCTGAAACAGAGGGGCTGAAACAGAGGGGCTGAAACAGAGGGCGAGAAACAGAGGGGCTGAAACAGAGGGGCTGAAACAGAGGGCGAGAAACAGAGGGCGAGAAACAGAGGGGCTGAAACAGAGGGCGAGAAACAGAGGGGCTGAAACAGGGGGCGAGAAACAGAGGGGCTGAAACAGACGAGCTGAAAAAGGTGGCGAGAAACAGAGGGGCTGAAACAGAGGGGCTGAAACAGGGGGCGAGAAACAGCGGGCGAGAAACAGGGGGGCTGAAACAGAGGGGCTGAAACAGAGGGGCTGAAACAGAGGGCGAGAAACAGAGGGGCTGAAACAGAGGGCGAGAAACAGAGGGGCTGAAACAGAGGGCGAGAAACCGAGGGGCTGAAACAGAGGGGCTGAAACAGAGGGCGAGAAACAGAGGGGCTGAAACAGAGGGCGAGAAACCGAGGGGCTGAAACAGAGGGGCTGATACAGAGGTGTTGAAACAGAAGGCGAGAAACAGAGGGCGAGAAACAGAGGGGCTTAAACAGAGGGGCTGAAACAGAAGGGCTGAAACAGAGGGGCTGAAACAGAGGGGCTGAAACAGAGGGCGAGAAACAGTGGGGCTGAAACAGAGGGGCTGAAACAGAGGGCGAGAAACGGAGGGGCTGAAACAGGGGGCGAGAAACAGAGGGGCTGAAAGAGAGGGGCTGAAACAGAGGGGCTGAAACAGAGGGCAAGAAACAGAGGGCGAGAAACAGAGGGCCTGAAACAGAGGGCGAGAAACAGAGGGGCTGAAACAGAGGGGCTGAAACAGGGTGCGAGAAACAGAGGGGCTGAAACAGAGCGGCTGGAACAGGGGGCGAGAAACAGAGGGGCTGAAACAGAGTGGCTGAAACAGAGGGCGAGAAGCAGAGGGGCTGAAACAGTGGGTGAGAAAAAGAGGGGCTGAAACAGAGGAGCTGAAACAGAGGGGCTGAAACAGAGGGCAAGAAACAGAGGGGCTGAAACAGAGGGCGAGAAACAGAGGGGCTGAAACAGAGTGGCTGAAACAGAGGGCGAGAAACAGAGGGGCTGAATCAGAGGGCGAGAAACAGAGGGGCTGAAACAGAGGGGCTGAAACAGAGGGGCTGAAACAGAGGGGCTGAAACAGAGGGTCTGAAACAGAGGGCGAGAAACAGAGGGGTGAAACAGTGGGGCTGAAACAGAGGGCGAGAAACAGTGGGGCTGAAACAGAGGGGCTGAAACAGAGGGCGAGAAACCGAGGGGCTGAAACAGGGGGCGAGAAACAGAGGGGCTGAAAGAGAGGGGCTGAAACAGAGGGGCTGAAACAGAGGGCGAGAAACAGAGGGCGAGAAACAGAGGGCCTGAAACAGAGGGCGAGATACAGAGGGGCTGAAACAGGGTGCGAGAAACAGAGGTGCTGAAACAGAGGGGCTGGAACAGGGGGCGAGAAACAGAGGGGCTGAATCAGTGGGTGAGAAAAAGAGGGGCTGAAACAGAGGAGCTGAAACAGAGGGCGAGAAACAGAGGGGCTGAATCAGAGGGCGAGAAACAGAGGGGCTGAAACAGAGGGGCTGAAACAGGGTGCGAGAAACAGAGGGGCTGAAACAGAGGGGCTGGAACAGGGGGCGAGAAACAGAGGGGCTGAATCAGTGGGTGAGAAAAAGAGGGGCTGAAACAGAGGAGCTGAAACAGAGGGCGAGAAACAGAGTGGCTGAAACAGAGGGCGAGAAGCAGAGGGGCTGAAACAGTGGGTGAGAAAAAGAGGGGCTGAAACAGAGGAGCTGAAACAGAGGGCGAGAAACAGAGGGGCTGAATCAGAGGGCGAGAAACAGAGGGCAAGAAACAGAGGGGCTGAAACAGAGGGTGAGAAACAGAGGGGCTGAAACAGAGGGCGAGAAACAGTGGGGCTGAAACAGAGGGGCTGAAACAGAGGGGCTGAAACAGAGGGCGAGAAACAGAGGGGCTGAAACAGAGGGGCTGAAACAGAGGGGCTGAAACACAGGGCGAGAAACAGAGGGCGAGAAACAGAGGGCGAGAAACAGAGGGGCTGAAACAGAGGGCGAGAAACAGAGGGGCTGAAACAGAGGGGCTGAAAAAGGGGGTGAGAAACAGAGGGGCTGAATCAGAGGGGCTGAAACAGGGGGCGAGAGACAGAGGGGCTGAAACAGAGGGCGAGAAACAGAGGGGCTGAAACAGTAGGCGAGAAACAGAGGGGCTGAAACAGTGGGGCTGAAACAGAGGGCGAGAAACCGAGGGGCTGAAACAGAGGGGCTGAAACAGAGGCGCTGAAACAGTGGGGCTGAAACGGTGGGGCTGAAACAGAGGGCGAGAAAAAGAGGGGCTGAAACAGAGGGGCTGAAACAGACGGCGAGAAACAGAGGGGCTGAAACAGAGGGCGAGAAACCGAGGGGCTGAAACAGAGGGGCTGATACAGAGGTGCTGAAACAGAAGGCGAGAAACAGAGGGCGAGAAACAGAGGGGCTGAA
Source organism: Chiloscyllium punctatum (assembly GCF_047496795.1). NCBI lineage: Eukaryota > Metazoa > Chordata > Chondrichthyes > Orectolobiformes > Hemiscylliidae > Chiloscyllium > Chiloscyllium punctatum. The sequence continues at coordinate 144,552,385 of NC_092742.1, forward strand.
ACAGAGGGGCTGAAACAGAAGGGCTGAAACAGAGGGGCTGAAACAGAGGGGCTGAAACAGAGGGCGAGAAACAGTGGGGCTGAAACAGAGCGGCTGAAACAGAGGGCGAGAAACCGAGGGGCTGAAACAGGGGGCGAGAAACAGAGGGGCTGAAAGAGAGGGGCTGAAACAGAGGGGCTGAAACAGAGGGCAAGAAACAGAGGGCGAGAAACAGAGGGCCTGAAACAGAGGGCGAGAAACAGAGGGGCTGAAACAGAGGGGCTGAAACAGGGTGCGAGAAACAGAGGGGCTGAAACAGAGGGGCTGGAACAGGGGGCGAGAAACAGAGGGGCTGAAACAGAGTGGCTGAAACAGAGGGCGAGAAGCAGAGGGGCTGAAACAGTGGGTGAGAAAAAGAGGGGCTGAAACAGAGGAGCTGAAACAGAGGGGCTGAAACAGAGGGCAAGAAACAGAGGGGCTGAAACAGAGGGCGAGAAACAGAGGGGCTGAAACAGAGTGGCTGAAACAGAGGGCGAGAAACAGAGGGGCTGAATCAGAGGGCGAGAAACAGAGGGGCTGAAACAGAGGGGCTGAAACAGAGGGGCTGAAACAGAGGGGCTGAAACAGAGGGTCTGAAACAGAGGGCGAGAAACAGAGGGGTGAAACAGAGGGGCTGAAACAGAGGGCGAGAAACAGTGGGGCTGAAACAGAGGGGCTGAAACAGAGGGCGAGAAACCGAGGGGCTGAAACAGGGGGCGAGAAACAGAGGGGCTGAAAGAGAGGGGCTGAAACAGAGGGGCTGAAACAGAGGGCGAGAAACAGAGGGCGAGAAACAGAGGGCCTGAAACAGAGGGCGAGAAACAGAGGGGCTGAAACAGAAGGGCTGAAACAGGGTGCGAGAAACAGAGGGGCTGAAACAGAGGGGCTGGAACAGGGGGCGAGAAACAGAGGGGCTGAATCAGTGGGTGAGAAAAAGAGGGGCTGAAACAGAGGAGCTGAAACAGAGGGCGAGAAACAGAGGGGCTGAATCAGAGGGCGAGAAACAGAGGGGCTGAAACAGAGGGGCTGAAACAGGGTGCGAGAAACAGAGGGGCTGAAACAGAGGGGCTGGAACAGGGGGCGAGAAACAGAGGGGCTGAATCAGTGGGTGAGAAAAAGAGGGGCTGAAACAGAGGAGCTGAAACAGAGGGCGAGAAACAGAGTGGCTGAAACAGAGGGCGAGAAGCAGAGGGGCTGAAACAGTGGGTGAGAAAAAGAGGGGCTGAAACAGAGGAGCTGAAACAGAGGGCGAGAAACAGAGGGGCTGAATCAGAGGGCGAGAAACAGAGGGGCTGAAACAGAGGGGCTGAAACAGAGGGTGAGAAACAGAGGGGCTGAAACAGAGGGCGAGAAACAGTGGGGCTGAAACAGAGGGGCTGAAACAGAGGGGCTGAAACAGAGGGCGAGAAACAGAGGGGCTGAAACAGAGGGGCTGAAACAGAGGGGCTGAAACACAGGGCGAGAAACAGAGGGCGAGAAACAGAGGGCGAGAAACAGAGGGGCTGAAACAGAGGGCGAGAAACAGAGGGGCTGAAACAGAGGGGCTGAAAAAGGGGGTGAGAAACAGAGGGGCTGAATCAGAGGGGCTGAAACAGGGGGCGAGAGACAGAGGGGCTGAAACAGAGGGCGAGAAACAGAGGGGCTGAAACAGTAGGCGAGAAACAGAGGGGCTGAAACAGTGGGGCTGAAACAGAGGGCGAGAAACCGAGGGGCTGAAACAGAGGGGCTGAAACAGAGGCGCTGAAACAGTGGGGCTGAAACAGTGGGGCTGAAACAGAGGGCGAGAAAAAGAGGGGCTGAAACAGAGGGGCTGAAACAGACGGCGAGAAACAGAGGGGCTGAAACAGAGGTGCTGGAACAGGGGGCGAGAAACAGAGGGGCTGAATCAGTGGGTGAGAAAAAGAGGGGCTGAAACAGAGGAGCTGAAACAGAGGGCGAGAAACAGAGTGGCTGAAACAGAGGGCGAGAAGCAGAGGGGCTGAAACAGTGGGTGAGAAAAAGAGGGGCTGAAACAGAGGAGCTGAAACAGAGGGCGAGAAACAGAGGGGCTGAATCAGAGGGCGAGAAACAGAGGGGCTGAAACAGAGGGGCTGAAACAGAGGGTGAGAAACAGAGGGGCTGAAACAGAGGGCGAGAAACAGTGGGGCTGAAACAGAGGGGCTGAAACAGAGGGGCTGAAACAGAGGGCGAGAAACAGAGGGGCTGAAACAGAGGGGCTGAAACAGAGGGGCTGAAACACAGGGCGAGAAACAGAGGGCGAGAAACAGAGGGCGAGAAACAGAGGGGCTGAAACAGAGGGCGAGAAACAGAGGGGCTGAAACAGTGGGGCTGAAAAAGGGGGTGAGAAACAGAGGGGCTGAATCAGAGGGGCTGAAACAGGGGGCGAGAGACAGAGGGGCTGAAACAGAGGGCGAGAAACAGAGGGGCTGAAACAGTAGGCGAGAAACAGAGGGGCTGAAACAGTGGGGCTGAAACAGAGGGCGAGAAACCGAGGGGCTGAAACAGAGGGGCTGAAACAGAGGCGCTGAAACAGTGGGGCTGAAACGGTGGGGCTGAAACAGAGGGCGAGAAAAAGAGGGGCTGAAACAGAGGGGCTGAAACAGACGGCGAGAAACAGAGGGGCTGAAACAGAGGTGCTGAAAGAGAGGGCGAGAAAAAAAGGGGCTGAAACAGAGGGGCTGAAACAGAGGGGCTGAAACAGAGGGCGAGAAACAGAGGGGCTGAAACAGAGGGCGAGAAACAGAGGGGCTGAAACAGAGGGGCTGAAACAGGGTGCGAGAAACAGAGGGGCTGAAACAGAGGGGCTGGAACAGGGGGCGAGAAACAGAGGGGCTGAATCAGTGGGTGAGAAAAAGAGGGGCTGAAACAGAGGAGCTGAAACAGAGGGCGAGAAACAGAGGGGCTGAATCAGAGGGCGGGAAACAGAGGGGCTGAAACAGAGGGGCTGAAACAGGGTGCGAGAAACAGAGGGGCTGAAACAGAGGGGCTGGAACAGGGGGCGAGAAACAGAGGGGCTGAATCAGTGGGTGAGAAAAAGAGGGGCTGAAACAGAGGAGCTGAAACAGAGTGCGAGAAACCGAGGGGCTGAAACAGGGGGCGAGAAACAGAGGGGCTGAAAGAGAGGGGCTGAAACAGAGGGGCTGAAACAGAGGGCGAGAAACAGAGGGCGAGAAACAGAGGGCGAGAAACAGAGGGGCTGAAACAGAGGGGCTGAAACAGGGTGCGAGAAACAGAGGGGCTGAAACAGAGGGGCTGGAACAGGGGGCGAGAAACAGAGGGGCTGAATCAGTGGGTGAGAAAAAGAGGGGCTGAAACAGAGGAGCTGAAACTGAGGGCGAGAAACAGAGTGGCTGAAACAGAGGGCGAGAAGCAGAGGGGCTGAAACAGTGGGTGAGAAAAAGAGGGGCTGAAACAGAGGAGCTGAAACAGAGGGCGAGAAACAGAGGGGCTGAATCGGAGGGCGAGAAACAGAGGGGCTGAAACAGAGGGGCTGAAACAGAGGGTGAGAAACAGAGGGGCTGAAACAGAGGGCGAGAAACAGTGGGGCTTAAACAGAGGGGCTGAAACAGAGGGGCTGAAACAGAGGGCGAGAAACAGAGGGGCTGAAACAGAGGGGCTGAAACAGAGGGGCTGAAACACAGGGCGAGAAACAGAGGGCGAGAAACAGAGGGCGAGAAACAGAGGGGCTGAAACAGAGGGCGAGAAACAGAGGGGCTGAAACAGAGGGGCTGAAAAAGGGGGTGAGAAACAGAGGGGCTGAAT